>NC_140590.1:1002199116-1002667417 GCF_964204655.1 Triturus cristatus
TATTTGTTAATTTAACTGAAATAACAGTAGAGAAATCATTTTCTCCTAACTGTACCTATACAGGGTCGGACTGGGAAAGAATATAGACCAGGGTACCAGAATAAAAGTGCCCCCCCCCCCCATTAGTGAATCAGAAAGCTCAATAAGCAAGCATTTGCAATGCAATAGGTCTCGCATATGCGAGAGTTTGAGCTATTGGCATTGTAAATGACGATGCCCTTTAATTATGTGTTTTGGAAAACTGCAAGTGGTGGGTAAACACGCACTTTGTACTTATAGTCCTTGTTTACGAAAAGCAAGGCTGGAGATAACAGCGCCTTTTTTAATGGCAGCCTTGCTTCTCGTAAGCAAGGACCATAAGTACAAAGTGGGTGTTTACGCACCACTTTCAGGTTTTCAAAACACAAATAAAAAGCATTGTAATTACAATGCCAATAGCTCAAACTCTTGCAAATGCGAGACCTATTGCATTCCAAATGCTTATTTTTCGTGGTTTCTATAGTTTTATCGCTTTTCTTTTTTTATTTTTTTTTATTAATTGTGCTAATTTCAGTATTGACAGACCCTCTACTGTTCCTTGTCACCACTTCTACATTAAGATGCACTGTGCCCTGTGATATCAATGCCAGAGAATATGCATTTGATTGTATTAAGAGACCACTGTTTTAATTTCCCTTCTGTAGCATATTTATATTGCAGTGGCCCAGTTGTTACAAGGCATTATAGAATTTCTTTCTTCAAACATGTTATGTGCTGATTGTAGCAAATTTATAATGGCCCAAAGTTTGTATAGGATCAAGCAGCTGCCTCACAACTTTTAACTGCAGTGTTGTGTTACGAAAGTCAAAATGTTGGCATGTTACGGTGATATCCATAAGGCGGTGTTGTGGTGGTTTGCGTCAGTTCCACCCCTAATTACGGCACTATCTAGGGATACACACAGGAGCTTGCTGTGTGGGTATAGATAGACAGGAATTAGGATTACTTTCTATCTGTGTTATTCTTCCGGTCTGGCGACCGCATAGCCACTCACCACAAAGAATGACTACTAGAAAACCTCTTTAGATTTTTTATAGGCCAGTCTTAAAACCGATAAGCGCTCTAAAAAGTGCTTTTATTTGTGTGAATATAGTTCTGGCTGACACAAACATCAAACCTGGTCTCGGTCTTGAGGTTGCAGGAAAATTGGGACTGGCTGAATCTTTGAACTAACTGAATGAGCTGTTAACATAGTATTGTGTCCCAGAAACGGGCAAGCAATAAAGCCCTTGCAACTATGTCCATAAAAGTTCAGGACTAGACTAAATGTTTTATATCATTCAAAATCTCTGAGGAGTAAAGCAGCACCTTAAAAAAACAAAAATTACTTTCTTGTTTATTTTACATTGTTTTTTTTAATCCTAGTTTGCTTGAATTGGACTTTTTTCGCAATAAGATTACTGATAAACCTGTGCTTTCCTATGGTGTAAACTGGATTGTGACTTGGCCCTTTATGACGTGTTATTATACCTGGCCCGGTGGCTTTTGCTTTATTAACCTGCGTAGGATAAAAGGCTAAGTCAGGACGCATGGCAAGCTCAGATCTCTGCGGTAGACTAGACTCCAGGCTCAAATATTCATTTTTCTAGGTTTATGTGCTCGTTCACCCAGGGAAAATACAACTCCTGTAACGTGGAATTGCTTCTAAGATTGTATCATTCAAGAAAGCTCAGGTGAACCATATGTGTGAGCGCCTGTTTCATGACTGATGTGTAAACAGACGTCAAGTTGCAAGCCAACCTATAAAAAACAAAGAGAACATCTAAAATGTAAAAAAAAATCCTGAACTATCGCTCTTGCGATTGCCACTAAATCCTTTATTATCTATGATGACGAACAAATGCTTGCCACGTAGGGTTTTCATACAACTACTCCAGGGACGTCCAACACGACCAGGAGACATCAACCCATTAAAGCTGATACTGTTTTATCTGCAGGGGGTGCAGGGAAGATGCGACACACTTTCACAATCTTAGCCTTCACCAAGGGTTCACCGGCATTCCTGTAATAACGGATTGCGCCTTTTGTTCTTCGTCCGGTGCCAAGGTGGCAGACTGGGTTGAGCTCGTGCTGCCGATTGGTGCAAGTCGAAGGTCACGCTTGGCCCCACCACGATCGACCTAACCTCTCACTCTTTTAAGCATGGTAAACTGAGCTTGACTGGGTTCTGTGAAAAATGGCTTTGACGTGCCCGTGCACAATCTCCTGTCTGGTACACAATGGAAGAAGGAGGGGCCCGTCAGGGGGAGGGAGGGAGGGAAAGTGAAAGCACGCCATGCTCGCGCTGTGCTGAAATAACACGAGCCTTATGCGTGCGAGAGCCGTACACGTGCACATCGCATGTCCTCCAGGCTCGTGCACATGTCCTGTCCCCCTTTCGGCAAAGAAAGCCGACGACAATAGATCTCACCAAGGTGAGCAGTGCATGCGCTGCGTCGCTAGGCAAGACCTAAAAAATTGGCCATGTTTGCTAGCTTGAGCTGTATTCAACTTGTAAAGATACACTGTTAAGGGTTTTGCATGGTATGGAAGGCTTCATGGATATTTAGCTTAATTCAGGCAATGTTTGTTTTAATATCTGGGAAATCAACAATTAAGACCGGTCCATGATTCTGAAAAGGGCCGTGCCCATAAGTTTTAGACTCACTGTCTGATGGTTCTTTATAGTAGCATGAAAGTGTATGAGTGACATTTCAAAAAGTATGAATAACACTTTGTGGTGAGCAAAATCAATCAATGAAGACGAAAGAAACATAATATTCACATCGGGTAGTACATCTGACCTTTAGCAGTGCCAGTTGAGGATGTGGGTGGAGCCAATAGAGTAAGTGGGTGGAGCCAGTGGAGGGAGTGGGTGGGGCCCGTGGAAAGTAGGTGCGGCCTCCGACAAACATTTGAGCATCTGGACTTCATATTTTACAAATTAAGCACTGCCCGAGATCTTTCCACTCATGTACGATGCTGTCGTGAGCTGTATGAATGGCAATTGGAGGAGATTAAATGTAGGGATTCGAAGAGGACTTTCCCCTGAGTTAGCTATCGCTGTAATCCCCGCCTGCATCGTATCCAATGCAAGTAACTCCGCAGAGTGTATTACAGTCCAGGAAGGTTGTAGAAGAAAGATGTGAAGCTGTTCCCTGGAAGCCAGAGATGTCACTCTAAGACGTAGGATTTGTTTCACTTGATCAGGGGTTGCCTTGCAGTGATCTCAGAATACAGGACTAATGTTAAATCCGTCCTTTCCACGGTTTTAGAATTCTTCAGTAAGGCAGCACTGTTTTCCGGTTTTTATTCTTATCTGAATTGCAGTCTCAATTAGACAGTGTTTTTACATGTGAAAATGTCTGGAACTTTATAGAGCAGCAAAATCTCTTATCAGCAAAGAAAAGGTATTGAGCACGCACCAGGACAAGTATGCCGAAGAAAGCAGCAGCCCAGGAGCTCAGGACGTCGTTGTGCGCGTGGCAGCGTGCCAGCGCGATATCACGCAATGGGTCATGACCCAAGACAGCCATCATAAAAGCAACAGCTTTTCCCGGCAGTGACTCGCAGAGCAGGTTTTACAGCACCTTGCTGCAGATATTAATACTGTAGAGTTTGTGTGGACGTGCTTGCTACCTGATGGCAGACGGTATGTCATAAAGCTGAGAGAGATAGTGAGTGCGTGCTACAGGCGGTCAAGTGAAGCACCGATCACGAGCAAGTTTCACATGGATGTTAATTAATAGCTGAGATACATTTGGATTGTCCCTTGTTAGACCTGGTATTTGCCATTGTTACCCCTGCTCTCAGGTGTCACGAAGCCAGGGGCAGGCACAGAAACTAAACAAGGCTCTGAGAAACCTGTTTAAATTTTCTAATTACATTTATTGTATTTGTCCTAACCCACAAAGTAAACAAAGGCCTGTTAAGAGGTTAACGGAACGGATGTGAATCCTGTAGTCATCAGTGAAGTGACCAAAGCGTGCATGATGTCACTTCCACGACCACTGGCAATTTCGTTAATTAACATCTATGGAGAATCCAGGCACGGATTTATGCTGCCAAAGTGATCATTTCCATGGGGAAACAGTCATACTTTTACAATGCATTCGTTACACGTTGTATATTAGTGTATTAGGCTTACAAATCCGGACCAGACCATCTGCATCTGGGTACTGCCAGAGAATCAGGGCCGGAATGCCCGTAGCGGGCACCGGGCATTTCCCCGGTGGGCCGCTAGGGTGGTGGCTGATTTTGGTCCCCTGGGGGCCATTTTTGTTACTGGCCGTTTTTGCAGCATAGCTGCAAAATCAGCCCCTGTAACAAAATTGACCGAAACCGGCAGTGGGGCCGGCCGAGCTCTTTGCCAGGGCCAGTTTTGGTTCCCAGTCCGGCCCTGCAGAGAATGTATTAAAGAGCTCCCTCAAGTTCCTGTCCCTGAGAGAGGCTGTTGAGAAAGTGTTTCCACATAATTGTACCCTATCCTACTGTACTATAGTCTACTGAGGATCTGTAGTTGAACCAACCCAAGGCCAGCTCATATTACCCCTTCCATTAGAAACACAAGTGCCTCCACCCATTCTGAGCCTTCAAGCCTTTCCAGATCCATGTCTCATTTCCTTACTCTACCCAAAGTGTTGGAGGTTTTGTTCATTGTTGATCAGTATGGAATATGCTACTTACCAGTATGCATCTGTTCTTGGCATGTAGAGCTGCAGATCTATACACTGTGCATAGATCGCCATCTGGTGTTGGGCCCGGATGTTTGCAGTTTGTTTTTCTTGTTGGACAGTCTTTGGAAGTCACGAGTTCGGTGACTCCTCCTTCGGTCCGTACTGCGCATGGGCTTCGGCTCCATCCTCAGATTGTTTTTCGCCAGCAGGGAAAAGATGGAGCGTAGTGATAATAGTGAAGAAACCCATGTGTGTTGTATCTAAATAAGATAGCCTGGAACGGATACAGGTAGCCGGGGAGGCGGGTGGGCGTGTATAGATCTGCAGCTCTACATGCCAAGAACAGATGCATACTGGTAAGTAGCATATTCCGTTTAAGGCATATGAGCTGCAGATTATACACAGTGCATAGATTATATAGCAGTACCCAACCCTAGCGGCGACCACCGGTATCCGTTGCAGTAGTTTGAAACAGTGTCTTTAGTACAGCCTGGCCCACACTAGCTTGTTGTTTGGAGTGCACATCTACACAGTAATGTTTTGTGAAGTTGTGCGGTGTTGACCATGTGGCTGCCTTGCAGATGTCATCTAAGGGTATGTTCCCAAGAAAAGCCATAGAAGCCCCTATCTTTCTTGTAGAGTGGGCTTTAGGTGGAACAGATAATGTTCGTTTTGCTTTGTGATAGCAAATTTGTATACACTTTACAATCCACCTAGCTATCCCTGATTTTGAAATGGGGTTGCCTTTATGCGGTGGAGAGAAGGAGACGAACAACTGTTTAGTCTTTCTGAAAGGTTGCGTTCTTTGTATGTAGTACAGTAAAGCCCTTTTAACATCAAGTGTATGTAGAGCCCTTTCCGCAACAGATTGAGGTTGCGAGAAAAAAAACGGTAACTCCACCGATTGATTAAGATGGAAGGGGGAAAAGACCTTGGGCAGAAATTTTGGATTTGTGCGAAGTATCACCTTGCTGTGATGTACTTGTAAAAAGGGTTCTTGTATAGTGAACGCTTGTATCTCGCTAACCCTTCTAAGGGAAGTGATAGCTACGAGGAAAGCTGTTTTCCAAATGAGGAACTGTAGCACACATTTATGAATTTGTTTGAAAGGCGGACCCATTAGCCTTGTAAGAACTACGTTTAGATTCCACACCGGTGAGGGTGGTGCCCTGGGTGGAATTACTCTTTTAAGGCCTTCCATAAAGGCTTTAATAGCAGGCACTCTGAACAGTGATAAATGCTGTCTGTTTTGTAGGTAAGCAGCAATTGCTGCTAGGTGTAGACGGATGGATGAGTACGCCAAGTTACACCTTTGAAGATGGAGCAGATAGCATATGATGTGCTGTATGGATGCATCTAAAGGGTTGATTGTATTGTTACGGCAGTAAATTGCAAATCTTTTCCACTTTGCGGCATAGCATGCTCTAGTGGTAGGACGTCTGGCTTCCATAATGATGTTCATGCAATCAGGGGGAAGGTTAAGGTATCCAAATTCTAAGATTTCAGGAGCCAGATCGCAAGGTTGAGCTGAGCTGGGTCCGGGTGCCTGATTTCTCCATGGTTCTGGGTTAGGAGGCATGGGGACAGGTGCAGTTTTTGATGTGGTACCACCAATAGCTGTAGTAGTGTGGTGTACCACGGCTGCCTGGCCAATGTTGGGGCTACCAGAATGAGTGTGAGGGAGTGCTGCTGTAGCTTCCTTACCACTAACGGAATTAGTGGGAGAGGTGGAAAGGCGTATGCAAATCTGCCTGACCAGTTCATCATTATCGCATTGCCTTTGGACAATGGGTGTGGGTATCTGGCGGCGAAGCTTGGGCATTTTTTGTTTTCGTGGGTGGCGAAGAGGTCTATTTGAGGATGCCCCCACTTGTGAAAGAATGGGTGAAGAACTTGTGGATGCAGTTCCCATTCGTGCATTTGCTGCGTTTGTCTGCTGAGCAGATCTGCCATGGTGTTTTGTATGCCTGGGACGTGTTGTGCCAGGAGAAAGATTTATTTTTTGTGGAACTGCCCATCTCCATATGCTCTGTGCTAAGCGGGAGAGCTGGGGAGAGTGTGTCCCCCCCTGTTTTTGAATATAATACATTGCAGTCATATTGTCTGTGCGAATTAGGACTGCCTTGGCTGAAATTTGTTTCTGAAACGATTTCAGGGCTAGAAAGATCGCCAATAACTCCAGATGGTTGATGTGGAGTAACCTCTGTTGTGGCATCCATAGACCTTGACTGTGATGTGTAATAGATGCGCTCCCCAGCCGGAGAGCGATTCATCCGTTGTTAGAATCACCTGAGGAACCGGGTCCAGGAACCCTTTGGAAAGGTTTGTGGTGTTCCACCACTGCAGAGATCGATTGGTGCGGCCGTCCACCAACACCAGATCCGTCAGCTGACCCTGGCCCTGGTTCCACTGGCGTGCTAGGCACTGTTGGAGTGGACGCATGTGAAGTCTTGCATGGGGCACTATGAAAATGCAAGACGCCATCATTCCTATTAGTTTCATGAACACTCTTGCTGGGAGAGAGTGCTGAAGAAGGAACTTTTGGCGCAGGGCTTGCATGCTTGCGATTCTGGCTGAGTTGGGATAGGCTATAGCTTTTGAGGTGTCTATAGTGGCACCGAGGTATTGCTTTGTGTGAGACGGTATCAAGTGGGACTTTTGGTGATTCACCGTAAAGCCTAGCTGGTGGAATAGTTGTATGATAGTGTTTGTATTTTGCACACACTGGTGGTAGGACGCGGGTTTTACGAGCCAGTCGTCCAGGTAGGGGAAGACGTGAATGTTTTGTCTTCTGAGGTGTGCTGCCACTACTGCCAGGCATTTGGTAAACACCCGTGGTGCGGTTGTGACCCCGAAGGGGAGAACCTTGAACTGATAATGTTGGCCGTCCACCACAAATCGGAGGTACTTTCTGTGAGCAGGGTGTATTGGGATATGAAAGTATGCGTCTTTCAGGTCCAGTCTAGTGAGAAAGTCGCCCTGACGGAGGAGTGGGAGAACTTGCTGAAGAGTTACCATATGAAAATGGTCTGAATGGATGTATGCATTTAGAGGCCGGAGGTCTAGAATGGGCCGTAGGGTCTCGTCTTTCTTCGGTATGAGAAAGTACAGAGAGTAGACCCCTAGATTTTGCTGATCGACGGGTACCTGCTCTATCGCGTGTTTTTGCAGGAGGGAGAGTACCTCTTGTTTCAGAAGTGTGGTATGTTCTTGTGACATCGCACGGTGTCTGGGTGGAATATTTGGGGGGGTAGAAGTTAGTTCGAGACAGTACCCTGACCGAATAATTTGGGTTACCCATTTGTCTGATGTTATGGCCTCCCAGGTTTGAAGGAAGTCTTGTAGTCTTCCCCCGACCGGAGTGGAATGGTCTGGGGGGAGCGGGGGAAAGTCATTGTGTGGGCGGTGTGGCAGAACGGGCGGTGTTGGTTTTGCCCCTGCCTTTATTATTGTTTCCGCGATATCCACCTCTTTGGTAGCCCTTTGAGAAGGTATTCTGAGAAGGGGACTTGTAGGAAGTGGAGGCGTTATCGGAAGAGTAACCTCTGCCAGAGCCTCGAAAGGAGGAACGGCGAAAGGAGCGTCTAGGGGTTTGTGATTGCAGGGCTCCCATAGACTTCGCCGTATCTGTATCCTTCTTCATTTTTTCCAGGGCTTCGTCTACTTTTGGGCCAAATAAGTATTGTTGGTCAAAAGGGTGGTTTAATATAGATGCTTGGACCTCTGGTTTAAAGCCTGAAATCCTGAGCCAGGCGTGACGGCGAAGCAGAACACTGGTGTTTATAGCCCTGGACGCCGTGTCTGCTGCATCAAGTGCACATTTAATAGAGGTGTTGGTAATAATCTTTCCCTCTTGTATTAGTTCATGAGCTTTATTCTTATATTTCTCCGGGAGATGCTGCATGAGAGCCTCCAGCTCATCATAGTGCGCTCTATCGTACCTCGCCAGCAGCGCCTGCGTGTTGGCGATACGCCACATATTGGCAGCTTGCGAGGCAGTGCGTTTGCCTGACGCATCTAAAAGCTTGGACTCCTTATCAGGTGGTGGAGCCTCACCAGATGACTGAGAGTTGGAGCGCTTCCTAGCTGTGGAAACCACTAGTGAGTCTAGGGGCGCAGGTCCTTTAATATAGACAGGATCCGTGGGGGCTGCCTTGTACTTCTTTTCTATTCTGGGGTTTAAGACCCTAGCTCTAACGGGGTCTTTGAAAACCTCTGTGGCATGCTTGGTCACCCCTTTAAGCATGGGTAATATAGCGGTGGATTTATCTGCTATGTCAAATGTGTCAAGTAGGAAGTCTTCCTCAACTGGATCACTGTATAATTCCACCCCATGGTAATGTGCCGCCCGTTGTAAGAGGTGGTGGAACCCCAGGGAGTCCTCTGGTGGAGACGGCCTGGATGGATAGAGATCATCCTGAGGCACATCTGGGACATCGGGATTGTGATAATCCTCCCATGGGTCAGGTGTTCCCGGAGGAGTGGGGTCCTGTGGGGCATCTGTGGGATCATAGAATGGATCTCCGTGGTCATCAGGGTCTGGAGACGGGGTTGGAGACCGATGAGGCAAGGGTGGAGAAGGTGGGGGCGGAGATGGAGGGGGTGGAGGAGGTGGAGGAGGAGGAGGATGAGGAGGTGGAGGTGGTGGGGAGGGTACTCTGAACGGGGATGTGGCAGAGTCCTTCCGTTTTGGTGGTGGAGGAGGAGTTGGCTTGTCCAAAAGTCTTTTCTTGGAAGACAAAATTAAATGTCCAGTCCTTGGATCCTTTGTTAAAGTCTTTTGAAGAGGATCCGGTGTGAAAAGCTCCTCCGGCACCGATTCCTCCATCGGTGCCGATGTTTTCGGAACCGAAGGCTTCGGCGGTTTATCCGCGCCGTGCTTTCTCGGGGTATCCGATTTTTTGGTTGGCGCCGAGGCAGGCTTCGACACGGAAGCGTCGGTGCCGAGGGATTTGTGTTTGGTCGGCACCGAGAGGCCAGGTTTCGACACCGATGGCTTCGGAACAGAGCTTGTTTTCTTCGGTGCCGAAGAATGTTTTTCGGTGCCGCTAGGAGGCTGGCTCGGGCCCGAGCCGCCAGGAGACTTGTGATGCTTTTTCACCGGGCCCGAAGGTGGGGTGATGGAAGCAGTATGCTTGGTTTTCCCTAGGCCCGGAGGCGAAGGGGTAACCGGAGTCTCTTTCGGTATGGGCGCGGGAGTGGGAGGGGGTAGAGTACTCACGACCCTCTGCGCCGGTGTGATCTCCTCCACGTCGGAGTCGTCGGCCTCGGAAGCGCTGACGACGTCGTCCTCCAGCTCGGTGTGCTGCTGTCCCGAAGCTCCGGTGTCTTCTCCGAAGATGTAAGGTGGAGCCGAGGTCGATGAGTGTGCCATGGTGCGTCGAGCTCGTCGATCCCGAATAGTCTTTTTCGAACAAAAAGACTTGCAGGCGGGGCAGTCTCGGGCCTCGTGTTCGGGAGAGAGGCAGAGGTTGCACACCTGATGGAGGTCGGTGTGGGGAAATTTAGACCCACATTTTGGGCACTTCTTGAAGGGAGTCCTTTCCATCGGCCGAGACCGGAGTCGAGATAGGCCCGAAGGCCGCCGCCGATGCCTGGAATCGAAGAAGTGCCGAAGAGAGAGATGAAGAAGTCGATTTCGTCTAAAGAATCTCGATGGACGAGGATTTTTCTTCGAAGGTCGAACTGGAAAGTTTCGAAGCCGGAGCACGAAGTATTACATCCGAGCCCGATGGCGGAAAAAAACAATCTGAGGATGGAGCCGAAGCCCATGCGCAGTACGGACCGAAGGAGGAGTCACCGATCTCGTGACTTCCAAAGACTGTCCAACAAGAAAAACAAACTGCAAACATCCGGGCCCAACACCAGATGGCGATCTATGCACAGTGTATAATCTGCAGCTCATATGCCTCGAACATTATGTTAGTCAAAATGCCTTTGACGTCATTGGCACAGACAGAAGTTCGTCTGCTATTGCCAAACCTTCTGGCAGCTCCTTACCACATACCTATCGTCCAAGTGCATAGCGACCTGTCTTATTTATTTTGTAGGTCTCACTCCGCCCAATTATGATCATATATATATACTTCTGTATGTCGCATATTTTCGTGGGCTTGATCAGCTCCTAATGTCTAAATAGATCCAAGTTAAAACATGTCTTTCATCCCCCACTGGGGGGGGTCTCTCAATTAATCTTCCTCTGAAAATAGAGGTTGCTTCACACCACTCTTGCATCATGGCCTCTTAGAGAGAGAGTTTTGTTCTAGTCCTTTCCCTACGTAACATATACAGGTTGCCTTGGTCACTCATTACATATCTGTCTACCCTCAGCAAGGGTTCTTCTTGAGGAGTGAAGGTCGTCCAGCCATTCCCTGTGATTAATTTGGAAAATCAGTACTATCTACATGTATGGGGTAGTGAAATTCTGTTTTCGTATATACCTCTGTGTAACAAACCAAGGAATATTCCCTTCTTTTTCCCTTTATTTAATACTCATGCACAAGCACTTTTTCTGAGCACATCATTATGTGTATTGGAGTGACCTGTATTTGTAATAAATAACATAAATATACTGAAGTTGATTACTCAATACATTTGGAATCTTATGATTTTTAATATAATGCGTTTTGTGTGATGCTTTCTTTGTGTGCTCTTCCCTGTTCTGAAGACGGAGGGACGCCAAAAATAGGAGGCCGTTGTTGTATGTGCTTTGAGTTTACACTGGTCATCAATAGGGCCCCCAAATTATGGCATTTACAGATCTATCTTTGCTGCCAGTCATGACCATTGTTTTAGGTCTTGCCTACGCAGCGCGCAAGCGCTGCTTAGGAGGGACATCTTGGCATCGCCCTGTACTTTCTTAGAAACTCGTGCATGTTTTGCACTGTTTCCAATGAGTACTCGTGCATGCAGAGCGTTTGCCTTGCGGGAGCGAGCAGCGGCACCATCTGTTTGCAATTATTACGCTTGCTCCCACAAGGTAAACGCTGCGGATACTCCGGGATCAGCTTGTGTAAAGCTCCCATCACAAACACGCCCCTCCCTCAGCTGTGAGCTCCTCGAACCTGGGCAAACCACACTGCAGCCAGCTACACTCCTCCCTAAAAGACCATTAAATAAATAAACACAATAAACAGCCCTGGCTTGGGTTACAGATTCCTGCAGCGCTCAACCCGGGGAGAAAGAGAGCAGTCAGGAGTCCGAAATCTGCTGTTCACAGCAACAAACTAGCGACTCTCAGCCTGGAATCTGTGGACACTGATAGTAAACTAGGAGCCTGCGCTGACATCACTGAGGTGACCTGGGCCAGTGTGGAGGTTGCAGCCGCCGAGTGACTAGACTTCTCGCGAGCTCCGTGACTACTTCCTCACCATGGTGAGTCGGGGTTTTTCTGTAATCTTCAGACTTTTAGGCGTAATGATTTTTGCTTTTATTGTAGGGATTTTGAATCTGTAGCAATGCAGAGCCCAAAGCTGCAAGCTCTGTTTAGGAGCAAATCATGACTCAGCCTGGATCAGCAGTGGGTTAACACTGCCGGTGCATGCACGGGTTTGAAGATTTGTGTTCTGTGCGGTATCGGCAGTTTTGTGTAGTTGCGCTGCTGACCGTATTTAATGTTCCCACTGCAACAAGTACGGAGTCCGCAATGGTTGTTCGTTATAAGAATGTAGAAGCATTAAACACAATTAACATCACTGCTGCAAATGTGTAGCTGAAGATTGATCATGTTTTCGATTAATGAATCGAGTCTCATTTTATGGGAGCGCAGGGTTGCTACTTGTTAATGTTTTCTTTACGCCATGGCCGCTGGTTGTCAGTGCTTGTTTTCTCACTGGTGCCTTTGGTGTAAGCATTGCACGTAAAACTGAGTTTTTTTTTAGATTTATTTAACCCCTGCTGCACTCCGGCCTCCGATAGCAGATCCACAAGGGCGGATATGTTTTTCTGTGACCGGCTTCATCCCATGATGTAATTTTACATATTGATGAGACGTTTGGGCGATTAAGCATACACCAGTCACTGTCTGATTTACTCGTTTTTCCCATCTTTTCCTTTCCTACTGCTACCTGCTATGCTTACCTCCCAACCCTTACTGTGGAGAAAACATGGGCATGTTTACCAGCGGATTTTTCATATTTGAATGTTTTATTTTACGAGTCGGTTCCTTTTCCCACTTTGAAAAGGCGTACATCCTTAGTACTGCATTTTCTGGAAATGTTTGTTTATCATAACCCTTAGGCTACTGGCCTTGCATTGCCCCCTGCAGCTGTTGTAATTAGTTAATAGCAGTGGAAGGCGGCAGTGTCTTATCAGAGAATCAAGCATTCATGCCACCCACTGACTGATGCTGCTTCAGAACTGTACATTCAAAAGAAGTGAAGAAATTAATACAGATCACGCCTTTCTTGTGTTTGTGTTTTGTGCTGTCATAACAAGATCGAAACTAAGGGGCATATCATCAACAACTGGCGATAATTATCGCTAAGCGCACTTAGCGCTAGGATAATTATCGCCGGCTATCGCTTGTTTTTATCGCGGAGATAGCGCGCTATCAGCGATGCTTATCTCCAGAGCAATAAAAATAACCGAGTTAGCTGTCAAATGTGAAATTTTCGCTGGGATTCCAGCGATAATCGCACAAAGTTTGGTGCTACGTTGTTAATAGGGCATTGCAGACTTGACCATGATATCCACCTTCCATTGGATATCATAGCTAAGTCAAACTAAAAGCAGGCGTAAGGAAAGTAGCGATAACCGCGGTTAGCGCTAATTTTCTTATCTCTATGCTTGTTAGAGTGCCCATTGATAATTGGAGAAATGTCGGTTGGCGACATTTCTCCAGTTATTTTGGGAAGGAACGCCCACTTTGCATCTCATTAGAGATGCAAAGCTGGGCGTTCAGGAAACAGGCGCTAAGGCATGGATTCACGAATTAGCGTGTCCATGCTGATAGGGCGATAAAATTATCGCCGCTTTTCGTCTGTAAACGGACGCTAAAGCAGTGATAATTTTATCGCATCTCCTTGATGATATGCCCCGAGATGTGTTAATTTTCGTCATATAAATAATTCTGCAGCTCAGTTTAATCCATAAATACCAATTCAGCAGCATTCCTTGTAGGGCGTCACAATCTTGACACACAACCAGCCCCTCATTCCTGTTCACAAGTGCCTTCACAATGGAGGCTTGTTTTTCACTGCTGCAAAGTGGCTTAAGCCTGGCCCATCTCTCTCTACAATTGTGACCATTGCCAGTACGTTTTTTTTTTGTCTCTGAAGTCAAAGGGGAGCGGCGCCATAAATTAACTAAATTGTTTGCAGGGAGAATGCGGAAATTGGGGGCAGTTGGGAAATAAATCAAGGAACGGCAAATACTATTTTTCATCACCATTATCAGTGCCTGCTGCTGAGATCATAGAAAGAGAGTGCACGTGACGGATGCGGTCTCATAAAGGCTGAAAGACTGTCTCACTCTGACTTCAATCTTTCTGAATCCAATAATACAGACCACTCGGTTAATGCACATACTTCAGAGCTCAGCAGCAGCGTAAAGCTCAGGGCTTGCAATGCTGTGGGGGCTAACTGAGCTTTTGATCCTTCTTAGGTCGATGGACTGCGCTCTGCCTCTTGTTTAGCTAGTGCGGGGAGGGTCCCTACTATTTGCAGCAACAAAAAATGTATTTTGTTCAGTCCACATTACTGCAGGAAGATTTACAAACGAGTCAGAGATTTGGAAAAAAACAGGAAACCTGCCTGTGCTGTCAGACTATTTTTTGCAAGCTTTGTAACCTTTACAGGTAAACAATAATCGTTTGTCTTCAGTGCCTCTGTGACTCCCACACTTTTCATAACTTTACAGTATAAACGTACAATTCACCATCCATTAGCGTGAAAGCCTGTCCTTTCTTTTGTCTGCGATTGGCCACGCCCTGTATATAAGAACTGCATAGCTAAGCACTTAAAAGGTACCAAAGGCAAGACCTATTGGCTATGCCAATGCTTGTTTGTATTGCTCTGTACCCAGGTTCTTGGTGTTTCCAGGTTACCCCATAGTTATGTAACGGCCCATGCTGTCAGGGTCATCGGTGTAGAGACAAATATCATCAGCCTATAATGAATTATCTTTTTTCAGGCAATGTGTCATCTGAAAATACTAATCAAGGGGTCCCATTAGATCCACCAGCTCAAGAGGTCTAATGCCAGGGCAAATAACAGGGGAGAAGTGGGTCATTCCTGTCTTGTGGCCAGATTAAGTTACTCTGGCTGTAGCTTGTGGGTAGTGTAGAGCAGTCTGAACTAGGCAAATGTGGACCAAAGCCACTTCCCTCCAGCATCCTGAACATGAAAGGCCACTCAAGCAAGTTGGATGCCTTCTAAGCATTTAAACAGACAATTGCTACTGGTTTAGAAACCACCTGGCTTACTCCATGGAAATTATTGTGAAGCCTAAGATTTAATCTGTCTGACCTGCTGGGGAGAAAGCCAGATGGATGTATGGGTTGTTTAATGACACATGAGATTATTGGCAAGTACCGTTGCTTAGTGTTGAGAAATGATATCTTGCATTAGAAAACACAGTCGTCTTTTGGTTTAGCATTTTTTTTGGATGAGGACGTTTGTGGATAGTCTGTGGTCAGTGGGAAGATCTCACTTAGCCATTGCTGATTTAAATATATTTAGAATATGTCCTGCAATGTAGATTTAGCTAGCCTCTTGAATAGCTCGACTGGCACCCCATTGAATCCTGGTCTCTTTCCCATATGAAGTTGTGATATGACCGATGTTGAGACAGAGAAGGTTCCTCTGCATGGATGTGAACAGCATGTACCCCTTCCTCGGTTCAGCATAGAAACCTGTAGATCTATGATCACCAGCTCGGCACTCTTGGTGCACATGTTTGTGTGCTGGAGGCCGTGGTGACATGGCTGGAGACACAAAGCAGTGCTCTGTTGTCCGCATTGGTACGCCATGTGCATAGCACCACCCGTGTCACTGAAGGTAAACCCTCTCAGTATGTACAGGATTACTTGCACCATAATTCTATAAATTAAGCACAGTGTGTAGATGATATGTAATGTGATATCACTCTCAACTTAAACATTTAATTACTCAGATAAGATTATCAGACTGATTTAACTACAGACTCAGTCACTGACTCATTTAATTATAATTGTCCATAACCTGAAGTAAGTTAATTACAAACAGAGTGGGTCACGGCTAGTGCTTTTAATGACGCAGACGATGCCCAACATAAACCTCAGAAGGATGAGGAGAAAGAGCAGCCCTGCCTGCAGATTACTGTCTCAAATAAATGAAAGGGTCAGATCTTGCATTGCTTGAGCCAATGTCCGATGCGGATGCCCGGCGATGCCGCAGCCTGACCCGGCAAACATTAATATTAACTATTTGTGCGTGACCCGCTACTAGGGGCTAAATGAACAACGCGCGACTGACTCTGCTGCATCAACCATCTACGCCGCGGTTATTCACGGAGCTGCACTGCACACTGTGTGAGAGACTCTCACTCAGTCTGTGTGACAACAACAGCACAACTACTAAAGTCAGTGGCAGGCAGGCTGCCTGGCCAAAGAAGTACTTACTTACTTGATGTTCAATTTATGTAGTCTCACAGTCCTAGCAGGCACTAGACTCTCTGAGTGCGACGGCGAGTTCAGTCCCGGCGGCCGCAGTGAGCCGGCTGCACCCGGTAGCTGCTGCCAGAACAACACAGCACTGCAGCTCTTCCCGCAGCGACCAAGACCTCTCATGCGCGGCCATGATTGCTGAGAGAGTCAGTGCCTATGCTGCCGTCCGGTCCAATGCCGGGTTATAATATGTGCGAAAACCAACACAGCAGAGCACAACCCCACAGTTGAATCCCCCCCGACCTCACTTCCTTCCTGTTCCAGGACATGAAATCACATTTCCCCCCACCCCCGTGGCGCAACAGCCAGTAGTACGCAACCACTGCGGGCAGGCCCCACCCCGGCTCTCGGTATTGGGCAGACGCTGACGAGTCAGAGTGACTCACTTTCACTTGACAGCCCGCGCGGTGCCACAGGCTGAAATTTCATTGCAGCCAGGCAGAGCAGGGCTAAGATAGATGCAACATTGTAGCATTTGTCTCAGCCAATAAGACAAGATCATTAACTGTTTAATGCTGAGCCTGCTGGCAAGTCTGCGGGGAGCTGCAGAGCCGGCGCGCGCTAGCTGGCTGGTACAGCAGAGTCAGTGAGACAGTGAGTGGCATTAAAATGCGTGACAATGCATTTCAGTGCGGTGATGCGGAACACCACACTGAAATGCGTTAGTGTCACACCTGTTGCGTGATACTTGGCAGGCCTGCATGTGTACCATCCTTATTGAACATGACTACCATCGGCTTGCCGGGTTGCAGAGGACTGACAGAGGTGGCAGCAATACAATTTATAGTGGCAAATCGGGCCTTTTTTATTTCCCTTAACTCTTGGTAAATTGGTCTGCTAGTCCCCAACAACCAAGTCCTCTGCCCATGCATGTGGGACATAGATGCTTGCACCTTTCTGAGTGCTTAGAGCAGAGGTCTTCAAACTGTGGGGCGCACCCCCCTGGGGGGGCCTGGATGGGTTCCCAGGGGGGCGCTAATGCCTCTGAAAATACATGTAAATGAAGATGGCCTGGAAGTGCAGCGATCTTTATTTACTGCATTTCCAGGCCGTCTTCATTTACACCCAGGCCTTGAAGTGAAAGTGACAACTGTTATCAGAGTGAGGTGGGGTCGGGGGTCAGTGAGTGTGCTGGCAGGATCAAAGAAGTTTCTAAAAAAACAAGCATTTGCAATGCAATAGGTCTCGCATTAGCAAAGTTTGAAGTTGTTGGTATTGTAAATGGCATTGTTTTTATCTATTTGTTTTTAAAAGCGTCCATGGTGCATTATTTATTCTAGTTTTATGTAGCACTATGTTCCAACGTTTTATAAAAGTAACAGCTGTTACAGAAAACGGCACATTGCTTTAATAAGTGGGTTTTAATAATGTAATGAATAAACGTCTAGCATAGAAAAAAAAGGCCGCCATTGGAAATAACAATGCCTTTTATTTTTGTTTTCTTTTTAAAAAAAATAAATAAAAGGCATTGTAATTTACAATGCCAATAGCTTAAACTCTAGTTACTGCAAGACCTATTGCATTGCAAATGCTTTTTTTTGGTATGGCGCACAATGTGAACTGACTGGTTTATGCAACGACCAAATCATAACAAAAGACACCAAGTTCTCAAGAATATCCGCACCTAAAATGTTTGAAAAATGCTTCTACCGAAGAGAGATTATGCTGATCCACAGCAAACCCGTCTAGCTATTAACATAACCATTTCTGCCCACACTAAAAACATCCGTGTATCTTTGAATGTGTAAAAATACACAGACGTGTCAGACACTCTACACACAAAAATTACTCTATATCTTGAAGGCTGTTCATACACAAGCAAGAGATTAGACCTGAATTAATGCTCTCACTTTACAAAACAAACAAAAAGTAATGAAATTTAAAAAAATACACAGATTTCAAAGGCCACACAAGAGACGCTTTTAAGCCAGAAATGGTGATAAAAAGGCACACCTGGGAAAATAAAACGTACATATTGCGAACAAAAGTACATGGTGTGCCTCCCCACGTCCCCAAGCACCGTTATTTTGTGGTGGTCTAAGCTCGTGGAAAAAAAGGGACAGTTTGACTTTTCTCATAAGTTGTACAACACAAGTGCTGATTGATGCTGCGTTTTGCCTTTAAACAACATGTGCTCCACAAAAATACGGTTTGTGTTCGCTTTCTTAGGCAGGCTAACATAAAAACATTTTATAGAAAACTGCCGCCTAAAGCTAACGCCTAACAAGAGCCCCGGCCCCTCTTTAATGTCAAATTAAGGCCTTTGGAAAGCGGATGTAACCAGCACTGTGAAAGCGGCTGAAGCTAAGCCACAAAAAACAACTGCCTAGGTACACTTGCATTGTGATATAAGTTGCCTTTAAAAGTAAAATAAGCGCAAGTGCTAATTGTTGCTGCGTTTTGCCTTTAAACATGTCCTCCACAAAAATAACGTTTTTGTTCTCTTTTTGTTGGGCAGGCTAACACAAAAACATTTTATAGACAACTGCTGCCTAAAGCCAACGCCTAATAAGAGCCCTGGCACCTCTTTCATATCAAATTAAGCTGCAGGGGGCACAGAGGCGCATCGAGGCTGCAGGTGGGGCTCAGAGGTGTGCTGGAGCAGCAGGATGGGCAGATGATCAAGAAGGCTGCAGGAGGAGGAGGAGCCTAGCGCGCAACCAAGATGGCCGCGTAGGTGCGAGGCTCCCGAGGACCTCCGCGACCTCCTGAATTAATCCTGGCGATATCCTGTCCTTGTTGAGGGGACTGTGTCGGGGAACCCGAGCTGAGGCGCCACCCGTTTTTCGGGCTCGAATTGGACCCCGGACACCGGTGGGAGCACCGATCGAAGGTTGCGGCCTTCTCCTCGCCGGCCCCCCCGGATTGGAGTAGTGGGGCGATCCGGGGACAAAGTGAACAACAGCGGCGGGCACGGCTGGGCGACTCGCGTACCCCGCACTTTCACTTTCGCTTTTGCGCCCCTCCTTGCCCTCCAGCGAGGTGGGGTTGCGGAGCGGGGTGCGGTGGTGTGGTCTTGTCCACGTGCCCGGCTGACCCGCCGGCTGTGGGTTGGCCTGCTGTTCGGTGGTCGCCCCCGCCCCCACCCCGGAGCCCGTGAATTGGTATAGCGGCCCGCTCGGGGAGATTGGCACGACGGTGGGAGAGCAAGCATGTCCACCAAACAAGATGGCGACCGGGCGAAGGTGAAGACGACCCGCCGTGGCACGGCGCACCAAGCTAACAGTATGGACCGCTACACTCTCCAGAAGGGTTCTCCGGAGACATCGCGCACTTCCCCGGCGGGCCCGACGGAGGCATCTGCTCAGCCTGTGGATCTGACCCTCCGGGACGTCATGGGCGCCATCGCAGAGATGAAGGCCTCGGTGGACCAGCGTTTCGACACCCTAGCGCAAAAAATAGACTCGGTCCTAGTGGATGTGAGCCTTGTGAGGGCAGACTTGTCCAAAACGAACGACCGGGTCGATTCCCTGGCTCACGCCGCGACGAGCCTCACGACGGACGTGGTGGCCCTCCAAAAGGAGGTGCACCGGCTTGGCCAGGCGAGCGCCCTGATGGACCGGCGACTGGAGGATTCCGAGGGTCGGGCCCGGAGGAATAATGTCCGTATTGTGGGGGTGCCGGAGGGACGAGAGGCGGAGGCGGCAGATCTTTTTGTGGAAGAATTGATCCTTACCCATCTCCAGCCCCGGGGGCTGAGTAAGCTTTTTGCGGTGGAGCGTGCTCACCGGGTTCCTGGGGGCAGACCTAAGACCGGTGCCCCGCCGCGGCCTCTCATTGCCCGGATTTTTAACTTTCGGGACAGAGATGCTATCCTCCAGACCTCCAGGCAACAGGGACCGGTCAAGCTTGACAACATGGATGTGCATTTCTACCCAGACTTTACTCCGGCGGTTCAGAAGCAGAGACAGAGCTTTCTTGGTGTTAAACGTCGCCTACGGGACCTGAACCTTAAGTACTCAATGCTTTTTCCAGCTAAGCTTAGGGTGGAGGTGGATGGTCGCACGCACTTCTTTGACCGGCCCGAGGCGGCTGGGGACTGGTTGGACACTTTGCCTGGAGATCGGGGCCGGGGGGGCGGGGGGGGGGCGCGGCTGGCGACGAGGGCCCGCCGGATCAGAATTGAGGGGTGACTGAATAGGCCTTGCTCTGGACGATGTTCCTTCCCCATTTATTGATTGCATATGTTCCCCTCCTATGGAGGTCGTGCGGGGTCTGTTGGGGGCTTCCCTCCTCCTCTGGGGGACTAGTTAGTTTTTAGCTATGGGGCGACAGGCACACTGCACTTTGGGGGGGCTGTCTGGGCTCATGCAGGGGTGCAGGGAGGGGGGAGTTCTGTTGGGATGGGGGGGTGGGTGGGGTGTGTTGTTTGTTTGCACCGCAAGGCAAACCCGCTACTGTATTGTTGTTTTTAAGATGCTCTGTGGGGGACGACCGATTGTTTCGACGTATGATGGGGGGTAGGGATTTGACTGTGTTGTCATGGAATGTTAACGGCCTGGGGGATAGGATCAAGCGTGGTGTGGTCCTGCAGTACTTGAAACGTATTTCACCAGATGTTGTCTTCCTGCAGGAGACACACCTTATAGGTAACTCCTTTCAGGCAATGAATCGGCGGGGCTATCGTTTGGCGGCCCATTCTGGCTTCACTTCGGGCTTGCGGTGGGTGGGTATTATGATCAAGAACTCGCTCCCGTTGGAGGTCGATGAGGTGCGCCATGATGAGAGGGGACGCTACACTGTCCTGGTGGGAAGAATGGAGGGTAGAGTGTTTATTTTGATATCAGTGTACGTCCCGCCTGGGTTGCAAGCCTCCACATTTGCGGACCTGGGGCACCTCCTCCTGGACCTTCCGAGTGGCCTGCTGGTGGTTGGAGGGGACTTTAATGCGGTAGCTTCTGGGTCTATGGATCGCCATCCCCCCAGGGACCTCCCCCGGGCACAGGCGTGGCTGCCCGGCCTTTTAGACACGCTGGGCTTGGTGGATTGCTGGCGACTGAAGCATCCCGCACAGCGGCAATACACCTTCCACTCGGGTGCCCATGGTAGCCTCTCGCGGCTTGATTACATCCTTGTCCCGGCGGCCCATGCAGGGAGGGTGGGGGAGGTGCGCCATCTGGCGCGGGGTATCTCAGACCACTCCCCATTGCTGTTACAGTTTGATGTCTTCCCGAGGGGGGATGGCAGGGTGGCTCCAATCAATGCATGGTATTTGCGTGACCCCACCGTTCGTGCCGATTTGATCAAATCCTTACAGCGCTATTTCGACGAGAATGTGGGGTCGGTCCCTTCGGCCATCTCCCTGTGGGAGGCTTTTAAGGTAGTTCTTAGAGGGGAGGCCCTCTCCTTTATCTCCCATGCCCGGCGGCGCGAGCGGGAGGAGGTGACCCGGGTAGAGGCCGAGATTGCAGAACTGGAGGGTGACCTGGGGAGCGGGGTGACAGATGCCAAGCTGCATGTTCTACACCTAAAGCAGGCGGCCTATCGGGCCCTCGTCACGGAGGCGGCCAGGGGCCTCAGTCGAGAGCAGCAGGGGCGATTGTATGATGTGGGTGATAAGGCTGGCAAATTGATTGCGTGGTTGGACAAGAGGGAGAGAGCGAGTCGCGTGGTTCCTTTGATTGAGAGTGTGGATGGTGCGTGTGTCACCGAGCCGGAAGCCATTGTCTCCTGCTTTGCGGATTATTTCCGCGAAGTCTACTCCCCGGTTTCCCCCTGCTCGGAGGAAGATTCCCATGCCCTGCTTCGGGACATCGCACTGCCCTCCCTTACGGTGGGGGACAGGGATTTGCTGGACGCTCCTCCCACCTCGGACGAAATTGCCTTGGCTATTCGCTCGGTTGCGTCCGGCAAGGCCATGGGCCCCAATGGTATCCCCATCGAGCTATACAAGCTACGCCCGGATGTGTTGGCTCCCCACCTGCGCGCGATGTTCCTGGCGGCACACTCGCAGGGTTCCCTCCCGCCGGACCAGCGTCTGGCCACAATCGTGGTGATCCACAAGGAGGGGAAGCCCCGTGAACGGGTCGCATCCTATAGGCCGATCTCGCTCTTGAACGCGGAGCCCAAAATCCTCGCCAAGGTGTTGGCCAACCGGTTGGTTGGCGTGGTGGGCGATTTGGTCCACCAAGACCAATCTGGCTTTATACCACACCGCAACACGGCACTCAATCTGCGGCGCTTGCACGGTGTGCTCGCGCGTGTCCCATTTGTGCGGGAGCCGGCCATCTTGGCGTCCTTGGACGCCACCATGGCGTTTGACACGCTTGAGTGGCCATACATCTGGGCGATGCTGGCGAAATTTGGATTTGGACCGGGCTTTATTAGCTGGGTCAAATTGTTGTACTCGGGCCCCTTGGCGCAGGTGGTGGTGAATGGGCGAGTCTCGGCCCCATTCGCGCTGGGGCGGGGCACGCGACAGGGTTGCCCCTTGTCACCTCTCCTGTTTGCACTGGCCCTGGAGCCCCTGGCGGAGTGGCTGCGGTGGCACCCTTCCATCCGTGGTCTCCGCTGGACCCCTGAGCATGAGGACCGTGTGTCCCTCTATGCTGATGATATCCTCCTGTATCTCGCCTCCCCGCGTAAATCACTCATAGTCCTGGTTGATGTTTTGCGCTCATTCGGTCGCAACTCAGGCCTTGTCATCAACTGGGCGAAATCCTGTGTATATGTGCTTTCCGGGGAGGCTCCGGTCCTACCACGGGACTGTCCGATCCAGATTGCCTCCCAGGGGTTTCGGTACCTGGGTATATATATCACCCTTGACCCGGAGGCCCGCTATGAGCGGAATTTGCTGCCCCCCCTCCAGCGCTTGAAGGAGGACGTGGTGCGCTGGCGGCGTCTGCCGCTTTCGCCGCTCGGCCGAACGGCCTTGTTTAAAATGATGTCCTTGCCGCGCTTCCTCTACGCCCTCCAAAATACTATGGACTTGGTTCCGGCACGCTACTTCCGTGAGGTGGAGGGCCTCCAGCGGCGCCTGTTCTGGGACGGGAGGCCGCGCATTGCTCTGGCTAAATTGACGCTCCCGTGGTACGATGGGGGGGTCGCCCTCCCGGACATTAAACGGTATTACTGGGCCACCCAACTGGCTGCAATTAATCATGGCCTTTACGGGCCCGCCTTGAACCCGGCGTTTGAGATGGACAAGATGCTCCTGCCTGGTGGCGACTACAATCGAGCGCTTTACTCTGCCGCGCCCGACCCCCGTCTGACGGGACCGACGCGTGTCATGGTGCGTGTCTGGCACGCGGCTAATGCAGCTATGGGGTGGAAGGACCGTTTGACCCGGGCGTCACCGCTATATGCGTCTGAGAGGTTGGGCTCCCTGTGGACATCGAAGGGCTTTGAGAAGTGGGACACGATCGGAATTAGCACTGTGGGAGATCTCTGGACGAGGGGGGGATTCAAGACTTTTGCGACGCTGCAGACGGAGTTTCAGCTGCAGGGCAGTGAGTACTTTCGGTACCTACAAGTCCGCCATGCGCTGGGCTCCGTCTTCCCGGATGTCGCGTCCATCCCGGAGTCTTCCCCCCTGGAGGACAGAGTGCTGGATGGCCATGTCCCAGACAGCACGATCTCCCTCATATATAAAAAACTGATCAACGATAGATCGTGCTTGCTGACTAGTCTCCGCGAGGCCTGGGTTGCCGACGGGCTAGAGCTGGACGACGAGGATTGGATTTCCGCGGTGGCCTCTCCAAAAGAGGTGGCCATCCCGGCTCGCCTTCGTTTCGTCCAGCTTAAGATCCTTCACCGGGTTTACGTGACGGGGCCAAGGCTTCTACGTATGGGCTTTGCTGGTGACGGAATGTGTAAGCGTGGCTGTGGCGCGTTGGCAACTTTCATGCATATACTGTGGGAGTGCCCAAAGGTGGAGCGATTCTGGCGTGGTGTGCATGAGGTCCTGCGTGTGGTTACGCGTGTCGCGCTGTTGCCTGAAGCGAGGAGATGCTTGCTGAATGTGTGGGAACCAAATGATTATTCGGTCCCGCAGACGCGGTGGGTGACTCTGGGATACATGATAGCTAAGCGTGACATTGCTCAATTGTGGGGATCCCAGAGGCCCCCTGCGGTGTTGGCCTGGAAAGAACATATGGATTGGTGTATGTTTCGTGAAAAGGTGGTGTATGTGGCGAGGGGTAAGCCTGGGGCGTGGGTGAAAATCTGGGGCCCCTGGAACGCCTACCGCGGGGGTATTTGTGAGCCGCCACTGCTACCGGCTGCCTCGCCTGCTCCGTCTCCCTAGATGGCCCCCCTCCCTCGGCCTTGGGCATGCGGTCCCCCAGTCCCTGATCTATTCCCATTCCCCTCTCCAGAGTTCTGCTGCTGGTTGGGATCCCCCACTTATGGAGCACGTGCTGTCACTTTGGATCGCGGGTTGCCTTGCGGGTGTGGTTTTTTGTGTTGTTTTGTTTCGATAAAAGGGAACCGCACTGTGGGCATGGAGCTATGCGGCCTGCAACATTGATTTCTCCTGTTTTGCTAATCTGCACTGCCAAGAGACTCTTACCGTATGTATGCAATATGCTTTTGTCACTCTAGCGGCCGGCCGAGTGGTTGTAGGCCCATACCTGTAACTTTTTCAAACTGCAATAAACGGTTTCAAAAAAAAAAAAAAAAAAAAAAAAAAAGAAGGCTGCAGGAGGGTGGATACAGAGGACCACAAAACCTGAAAGGCTCAGAGGAGTGTTAAGGCGACTGGAAGAGGGTTAATATAGGCAGAGGTTGACTGCATTCACATAAAGAGGGTTAAGGACAACACAGAGAACTGACCAGAGGCGCCTGGGGTCGTGAAGCACGTTCTCTGTTTTATCTCGTTTGACAAGCCTCGAAAGCAGTTGCCGACCTGCTGTGCAGAGAGTCAATTGAGTACAAGCCCGGCGGAGCGTGGCGCGTGCATGGCGGGGGCGGGGAAGCGCATTCCAGGCAGGGGAGCGGACCCTTTGATGTACGATGCCAAACGGATTGCATGGCGGCACGATGCACGTGATTGTGCGTGTGCTCGCCATGCAATCCACTTTTGGGAGCACTTTTGGGAGCCCCTTACTAGAGTCTCGCATAGCGATTGCTAGGCGAGACCTAAAAAGGGCAAGTGTTTTGTGTTATCACAGTCTTTTATGTGTGTATAAAATAATGCAATAACAGAAGAAGTGAAAAATAAATGCAAGTTAAACTAACCAGTGATAAATGCACTCTTTTAGGTTATGAAACCTCAGTTTGCAACTACCATCACTGTAGATGTGTGTGTATGTGTGGTTAGCATTTTGAGCATAGTTATGGATTTCCTGCATTTGCCACATAATCCAACATCTGCTGCATGATTTGCAGATTTAAAAAAAAACTTGTTTCGAGCTCAAACGGCAGCACCAACACGTTACCTTGCAGCGGAAAGCCCTTTCTATAGGTTGACTAGTCACCTTTCTGTTGCTTATTGCTGTATGTGGGTGTTAAAGTGGTACTAATGAGGAGAAATATATGCCAGGACACTGTTAACAAGTTGACAAATGGCAAAATAATGCTATCACAAAATAGATAAGATTATGCGGCTTTATTCGCCTCTGCTTGTTGCATAATTTGGCCTTCCCCTGCCACATAATTCCAGTGGCCCTGTTTATGGTGCTATGAAGTCCCAGCCTGTAGCAGAAAGCATTCTGAATATGTTAGTCATTATTTTAAAATAGTATTTAAATAGTCTAAATTAGGCTGCTGCTGCAGCAAAATGATGCAGTGATTGAGGTAAAACAAGTTCTTACATAATATATTTTTTAGTAATAAGTAATAAAACTGTATCTAATGCAGACATTTTTGTAAGTGCCTCCACTATTCCAAATCTCAGCTAACACCCCTACATTAATCTCAAAAAGAATAAATCTTTGCCGCCATGAAGCTTTAAGCAGAGCCGCTGGAATAATTCAGTAGGATAGGACCACATTATGCTGCAGGGTTGACTAAATAATGCAACAAAAAAAGGTTAATTATGCGGCACATTTTGTGGTTGGCATTACTTCATTATTTTGTTATTTTAACTCATGGTAATGCTGTCAAGGGAAATATTTCATCCCACCCAAATACAGCCGTAAGCAACTACAAGATTGCCAGTCAATCTTTGCAAAGGGCCTTCCACTGCTCCGGAACACTTTGCCTCGTTTTAAGTAACTTTTGTTCCGTTTAAGCTAAAATCAAGTTTTTTTTGTTGGAATCTGCAGATTATGGATTATGTAGCAAATGCGGTAAACTCATAATTATGTGCAAAAATGATACTGCTGCAGAAACTCCAAATTCAAGTGGCCCTGGCTTTAATTGACTCAATCAATTAATGGCGTTTTTCTTTTTCAACTTTCTGCAATACCACCACACCCTTCGCTTTCAGGCAGCGGCACCTCAAAGTCAATATTAACCATTCTGGAGTAGTTTTTTGTGTGAAAGCTGAGCCCATGGTGTGGCAGGTAGAAGGCCAGCAGGGTTGCATTCAGATGCAGAGCCCTAATCCTCTTCAATACTGGAGCCTCACAGTAATAGTCTAGGAGACAGAGGAAAGGATTGAGATTCATTGATATTGTCAAAGAGAAGGCCCAGAATATGGAGCACTGTATGGGGACTCATTTTTATGTTTACAAATGGCCAGAGATAGCTTCTTCAGAGAGAAACCCGAAAGAAGGGGACAATATAAGTGGTCTCTTTTTTAATTTGTTTTTAAAAAGGCCATTCGTTAGTGAAGCTGGTACTGCTGCCAGGTGTGTAAGTGGCCACTGCTGGTTATCATTACGGAAGCATATGAAGCAGAACTGGGGCTCAGGGGTTTGAGGGGCCCACTGCATCACAATTATGACAGTTTACCTTTAAAAAAAGGGGCATGGCAGAATATTTTTCTTTCTAGCATTAGGGCCGAGGTGATGATCCGCCAAGGTGGGGAAGAGGTAAAAGATGCAAAGGAGATAGCCTGCTACTCAGGACTGCAGTTATGAGAATAGCAGCAGGTGTAGTTGCATTGGGGTCCAAGAGTGGGAGGGGCTAACAACACCCCAATTATGGGGGTAAGTATGTTTGGGATAATACATGTTTTTGTTTGATGCTTTTGCTGTTTTAGAAGTCTCATATTTAGTGAGGTTTATAAGCTATAGAAAAAGTACTCCTGAAATCATTTCATAAGCCCCACTCCCTATACGCACCCATTTCCCTCCTACTCCCCCAATCCTTGCCATAATGTTTTGGAGGGGGGCCCGACTTCGAAATATTTTGCTTAGGGGGGGCTCTGAGCAAAAAAGTTTGAAGACCTCTGGCTTAGAGGATGTGTTTATGCAGCACATATGATACATGTGGACATACACTAGAAGTCATTATGTATTTGCTACACCTAAGTGGTACCTAAGATGGAAGGTTCGAGAGTCTGGGTCAACAGATTTGAATTCCAGTACATTCCTGGAATTCTTTGCAGGGGTTCAGACTTTTGTGTGTAGAGGAGAGGAGAGGCGAGGAGAAAGGGCCCCTTTGAAGATATGGCGGTGTCCCCTACCCTTTCCTAGCCCATTGTTCACTGAACAGCAGCTCCCCCACATGTCAACAGGCATTTAAGTGAGACAGCTACCCTTGCTTGTGTGCCCTTGTTGTGGGGTTGTCCTGCCTGGAGATCCACAGCTCTTCCTCACCTTCTAGCTAACTCCTTCTGCCTATGACCTTGACTGGACCAGTCTTAGTGGATTAAGAAGAGTGGAGGAAGTTCCCAATACCAACCAGACTACACAGCTACTGACTACAACCTTTGTATAAAGATAGGACATAATCTGAAGACAGTGTGCCAGGATTATTCCACCAGAATATGGGGTCTCCACACTAGGGGCGAGGAGAAATGATCTGTGCTCTAGGGGTTAAGGTATTCACCGCCAATTCCCATTGCCAGGGTTGGGACTAGAAAACTGGGATTTTCGACCAAGACAGCCAAAGGAACCTCGACCTTTCTGTGAGGGAGAAAGCTGATTGGGTGCTCAGGAAGTGTTTGAGGCAGTTGCTGCTCAGTAGCGGAACATGAACTGTGAACGAAGCCAAAGTGGTATAGGCCAAGGACTACCAATGTGCAACAGGGATGACCTGCACTGCTCTGTGAAGATAAGGCCCAGGAGTCCCTGAAGTGACTGCAGCGTGCACAGATTGTGAACCCCCATGGATGGAGGGTAGTCAGGCACTCAAGTCTGTCCGAATTCCTGTTCCCCATGAAGGTTCGAGGCACTAAAAGAAATCAGACTGCACTTCTCAGTCAATGCAAAAGATCTGCCAGACTGCTGGAAGAAAGCAGCATTGGCAAAAAGGTCTGCATCAGGATCTGAGTACTCACTACGGATGGGCACCTACTTTGTTTGGGTGGTGGGCTTTGTGTCCGTGACCAGGGAAGATCTCCAAGCTGAAAGACCAATCAAGGATTGAGCAAAATGGCTTCACTATACATTGTTCAACTGGTGCTGGTACTGTCTCTGCTTTCCTGAACATAGCCCTGCTTCTGAAATTGCCAATTGCACATCACTCTCCAAGGGCGAGGTATCTGCCCACTGTGCTCCCCGAGCCGAGTGGTCCACACGTAGAGGACAGCACAGCCCAACTGAACTGCTCGAACTACGTAGGCGCGATGTTTGCAAAAATCAAACTGACAACAAACGGTACTGTGCAACCCAACGTAACCCACAAAGTGGGAAATGAGGCCCATCCTAACAGGAAGGGCATACTCAGCAGAACTGATGCAGGCCCTAGCAAGTCACCCTCCAGGGACTTCCTAAACCACCACATTCTACCAGAGGGCAGCCCCTAGAAACGAATTGGGAGATTGTGACAAAAGTAGTGTGTTCAAGATTGCCTAGGTTAACTCCCCCAGTAATTGCTGAATGGTATTATAAGGTCGAGTTTAATCTGTTGTTTCTGTGACAACTGTGTACAGTATTATGTTGTGTGTGATTTCAGTTAAGTACTTCTTATTGGAAGACTAAGCAATGACTGGACATTGAATCTTTGACCTTTATTGTGTTTGTTGGTTTACTGACTTCAGTGTGTCTAACTCCAGAACAACTCAATGAGTAAGCCTTGGGCTTGCTCAACCTCGCTACTCTGAGGGGTTCATGAGGGTCAAGGGCTAAAGGGGTGTGCCAGGTGCACAGTTTTGGGCTCAATAGTAAGGTTGATCTCAAGGCATCAATGATAAAAGGATCTGACTGTCACAGTCTGAACCAAGTAACCCATGAGTGCCCAGGGACTCCTACTACAATAGAACCCACAGCCTAGATGATGTAATCTTGAGTCACCCCCCCCCCCCCAGCATGTCGCTAACCAAGCTGTGAAGCCTAATAAGGCGGAACTCCTTCAGAAAGTTCCCAATCTCCTATTGTCCCGTTATTTCCAAGCAATATAATAACAAATGTGATAGTAATCGCAAATTGTGGGCAATAGTAACATTGGCCATCAAATGAGTACATTAATGCCTATCATTTCTTCCTCATGTCCGTTCACAATGTTCTTTTTACACAGTTAGAGAAGTGGCTTGGCTGCCTTATTCCATAAAGTATGGAGCCTCTGCTGGCACCTGTGCCTTTCCACCACTGTTCACTGCATTTTGACACTCCTCCTTCTTGAGCTCAAACTGACCCTGATCTCAATTTTCATATTATTATGCTGAGGTTATTTTGATGGGACGGTGAGACATTTGTTTCCCTGCCACTTTAGATATGTTCCTCTCAGGGTTTTATATGCTTTCCACAGCGGCACTTCAAATGTCACTGTGCTGTTGTTTTCCTTAAAGTAATTGTATACCACTTTGGACAATCCATTGTCTTCAGAACATGCAACTCTCTAGCGTCAAATCACCATCCATCTGGCAGCGTAGACATAGTAATCTCAAGTGAGAGGTCACAGAGAAAAAGTAGCTCTATTCTCTGCCTTCATGGAGCACTGCCAAACATCCACCGTGCCTCGGGCAGATGAATAGGCCCTGAGACTTGACTGGTGATTCAAACTCACCCTACCTTCGTTGTAAAGAATCTATCACTTGAGTCTCTCAGGATCCAGATTACAATCAGCCCTGACATAAAGATTACATAGGCACGCAAAACAGGAAGGAACCCTATCTCGTACATGATAAACTGAGATAGCCACAATTTTTTCACCACCTCACGCCGCTCTCTGCCAACGGCCACATGACATCCATGCCCATCAACCGGGCATATTTACAAGCCCCTATCGCCACAGGAACATGACATTTAACAATGTTCCTGTGGCGTCAGGGGCTTCACCTTATTTACACAAGGCGGCGTTAAGCCAGTTAAAGTGGCACGTGGCTTACGCTGACTTGTAAATAACGCACCTTCTCACGCTATACTTAGTGTGAAAGGGGAGGGCAATGGGTGTTGTGGTGGGTGTTTCACCACAACATCCTCTGATTTTGACGCTGCCCCTATTTATAAGGGTGGCGTAAATAAGAGGCAGAGCCAAAAATTAAGACCAGGAAAAACTTGATCTTAACATGGCGAAACAAGGAGAAATGCTTTATTTCTCCTCGTTTGTGATGTTTCTATGTGTGCTGGCTTGTGCAATCATTCCAAAAATTACGATATGCAACTTCTATGTGTACTGCACAATGCAGCACACATAGAAGTTACAAATCGCCCTTTGTGATTGTTTATGTGCAGGATGTAACACCTTCCTGCACACATTCATATACTTGTCTTCCGTGCACACATACATTATTAAAACATGAGAGATAAGTGTCAGTTAGAAACACAATTAAACAGTATTCTTTGTTGATGTCTTGGGTTCTTTAATACAAGTTGTATAGCGCAGCCAGCCGACACGTGTTTTGTCAAGGAAAACAGGTAGTCACCCAACTCTTCAGGGCTGAATGGAAATGCCAAAGCTCTGGGTAGTCCCATTAACCGGTGATAATTCCAACCCAGTAGGGCACAAGTGGCGATGTTTAAAACTTGGTAGAAGTGCAGGTAAGAGGCTGTCAGGTGAGCCCGCAATTGGTGTGATCGTAATGCCGGTGATAATTCCAACCCAGTACCACTGTACTAGGTCCTATAATGTATCCAGAGTGTATAGGTCAATCTTAATGAGGAATAAGGAAACATATAACGCCAGTAAACTTGCACGTCGATAGCTAATATTGTGTATAGAATCACAAGTGGTAGTTGCCGAGCACGTCTAGGTCAGACACGTGTGTGTGTCTACCTAAGCCATTTGGGAAGGTGCAAGTTGCTGGCGTCCTGGCGGTTCTGCAATTTCGTAGCAATCCTGCACATAAACTATTCTTTCCTCAATGCAGACACCCTTGCACTATGGTGCAAGGGTGCCTGTGTTAGTGCTAGGCAGCCTACTTTAGCACCAGTAGTGGGGAGAATGCAGGGATGTGCCGTATCTTTGTAAATATGGCTCATCCCTGCATTTTCAGAATGGCAGCGCGTGGAATTAGCATTTTGTGCATAACACCACGCCCCGCCACTCCCTTGTATATATACCCTCTTTGTATTATGAAAGTGTCTGATTTTCTCAACAATATTGCTGCTCCCTTGGAGCCTTATTTGTAACCATCATGATCAAGGAGCACAAAATCTGCACTCAATCACTGTCAATCAAACACATTTCTTGTAGGAAAACCTGTTATCCGGTTGCCTGGACTGTGGAGTTCCTACTGGTGGAGGCATGGTAGATGAATGAGGCGCCGTCACTCTCAATACTGACAAGAAGGCAGAAAATTCTGTTGGCTTCAGAATTGTTTTCACCCAGTTTTGATATGTATCTCCATACTTGCACCTCCAGTTGTCTCTGGAATCTGAATAAAGTGAATGTTAATGCACCCGGATCATCCCTCTGCATCCTTCTCCGTCTGCGGAATGAGTTGAGTCACTTAGTAGCTTTTTAACAGAATTACTTTTATTTTGTTGGTTATCATTTTGTTTCCTTGTTCTGTCATGCCAACCCTTCCATGTATTTCTCTGAAACATGCACTAAATAGATTCACCTCAACATTCACCAGGATTATTTTGTGCTCCAAAGCTTTCCAGGAGTTTGCCCTAATCAGTAGAATACCCTTATGAATGTGCTGGTGTCTCTCACCAGACATATTCCTCACCTTCAGCCTGCGTCTTTCTTCAGGAATGCGTATATACGTCAAGGTGGCCTCTCTGTTGTTGCTTGAGTGACCCCTTCCTCTCTCTGGGATGAGCCACCAAGACGTCAGCACTCGACCTCACTGTCCAGCCACCAGTGGATCTTATCCCCAGAAAATAAGCATCCAGAGGAGCAGTGGTAAGGAATGTATCAGAATCACCTACCAAGGAGAAGGCACACAGACATTTCGGCACGCAGTGGTGGTGCAATGACATATCGAAAGAATAGGTATATGCCACCTAGCGTCTGTATTACTGTGTGATTGAGTTGGGCCCCCGATTGGCCATATTCTCTATCCTGATGCCGTTTCCAGTAGACAGCCTAGGTTGCGAAATTGCTTCCAAGGTACCAACAGACAGGCAGTTCAAGAATCTGTGGTCAGCCAAGGAATTGTGGTACCTGAACTCTCCCTTGTTGAACGTAGCCTTTTCTGAAAGGTCATCTGAGACTTTTTGACTTTACCCTCCTGGTTTCTAAACCAGTTTTTGTTTGCATTTAGGACTCACCTTAAAACATGTTAGAATTAGCTCATACCCATATTGGCCTAATTAATTTACTTGCAAGTCCCTAGTTAAGGGGTACTACATGTACCCAGGATCTCTAATTTAAATGCTACTAGTGGCCTTGCAGCACTCATTGTGCTACCCACTTAAGGAACCATTTAAACCTGCCTCAGGCCTGCCATTATTGTCTGTGTGCAGTTTTAAACTCTCATTTCGACCTGGCAAAATGAATCTCTTGCCGGGCCCAAATCTCCCTTTCTGATACATATATACATCACCCCTAGAGTAGGCCCAACACAGCCCAGAGAGCAGGGGGCAGTGTATGTCAAAAGTTGGACGTGTAGTTCTAAGTTTTACATGTCCTCGTAGTGAAAAACTCTTAAATGTGTTTTTCATTACAGTGAGGCAAACGTCTCCCATAGGACAACATTGGGGATAACATAAGTGATAACTTTCAATTAGGAACAGGTAGGAATGTCGAATTTTGCATCTAAGTAATTGTTCTCTTTAATGGCAAAGTCAGATATTTTGTCACAAATCTGAAAATGCAACTTTTAGGAAGTTGTCATTTTTTTGTCCTGACCATTTGATGTCTGCAGCCTGGTCCTCGGTCACATTGCTAGGTGTGGATGGCAGTTGGTCTTTGTATATTGCTCCCAGACAGTGAGACAAAGGGAAGATAGGTGTTGGCAGGATGGGCAACTCTGAGTTAACGAGGAGGAGAAGCTGTCACCTACCTCACTTGCACATCACAAAGGCTGTCTGAGCACCCTAAGAAAGGATTTCGACACTGGCCTTTTGTGGCCTCAGACAAGCTGGAGCAAGGAGGAAGGGATGCCAGACACCTCAGGGGTAGAAACCTATAGAAGCTTTGTCTACTTCAAAGTGGGCACCAGATATAAATATTGGACCCTTAGACCCAACTCTTCAGTACACTTTTGGGCCTGTGGACTCTGCCAGGAAGAAGGACTACTGTGCTGCAGAAAGGACTGCCAAAATGCTGGACTGATGCATTGATGTGCTGACCTGCTGCCCTGTTGCCTGGGTGAGACGAACTGCACCTGCATCTCTAAACCCAGGACCCCAGAGTGGCTCCAAGGGCTAGTTGGCTGGTCTCCTGATCAGAAGCCTCAGGGACAAAACAGGCTTCCAACAATGTTAAACCCAGCACCTGTACTCTGCCATCTGTGAGTCCTGCTCTCCCAAGTGCTGCCACTCCAGTCCTGGACCCTTGGACGTGGGCTTGAAGGTGCTCTGCCAGCACACCAGTAGATTCAGCAGAACCAACACATCTCCCCTGCAGCACATCTCTCGCAAAACCGATGGGTCACTTCTGCTGCTCGACGCAAAGACCTCAGTACTAATTCATCGCTTCTGCTGCGTGAACTTCCCTGATGCAAGGACTTTGCATCACCCATCGCATCCCACAGGAACCGCCGCTACACAACGCATCTCCATGCAAGGACTTTACTTCTGGAACCACCAGTGCATGACGTATCTCAGCACCCGGACCTCTGCTGTGCGATGCATCCTCAACACTGGACTCCACATCTCTTTGAAACCAGGATTTAAGGTACTATTGTTCAGCGGGCCTAACTGGGTCATTGTAGCTGGCTCACGCTCCATCATGGTCGGCCTTAACTTGTGACTTTGTCTCAGTCTGGCACAACCAGGTAACTACAGTTGCCGCTTTGTGATTTTTGGTGCTATTTTCATTGAAGTCTTCAAAGTTGCATATCTTCAGATCTACAGATTGGATTTTTATTGTTTCCATCATAATTTTTTTTTTTTATTGAATCTATTATTTTAAGCTGGTCTGTGATTTTTCTTGTGTTGTGCTTTCGCTTCATTACTGTTTGAAGTGCTGCATAAATACTTTACCATTGGCTTTAAGTTAAGCGTGGCTGCTCTGTATGTATAGTGTAGCTTCCTATTGTATGACGAAATATTGTTCCAGTACATGTCATATGAACACTATTGTCAAATGTATGAGATCATGAGCAAAGTTAATAAAAAGATTTATAAAAAAAAATAACAAATAAAAGACTGGCTGCCCTGTGTCAGGCTACCAGAGAGTGATTACAGGTTCATTTGAGGTTTGTTGGTGACTTCAACCAGAGAATTGTAGTTGCTACCTGAGCAGGGTTTAACCTCCCTTAACCAGTAACCAATTTCTTACACCCCTCGATTGAGCCCTTAAACTGACCAAAGGGGGCAACTCTTACCCAAAGTGGCCTGTCAGTCTTGCGACACTAGCCCTTAGATTTTCCTTCCTTGATACAGGGGCCTCACTGATATGACCCAGTGGGGATCCTCCTTGTCAGGCAAATGTCCCTGTGTCTCCTTTCCTTGGCCTCTCTGCTGCTGCACCGAGGTCACCTGAGCACTGGGTAGTGAGGAGCCCAGCATGTCTGGCAGTCATCTTCGGTTGCCTCTAGTGCCACCACCCATATGCTCGGCTTGGCACAGGTAGAAGCCATAGCTTCTCTACTTCCAGGGCTTTAAGTGGGCCGGGTCCTGTCGGTGCTCAGCAGCAGAAGTTCTAAAAAGCAGGTGCCGAGACAGGTCCCTATTGGGCTCTCCATTTTTGCCCTCATCCTCTCAGGGTCGATTTTTTTTTAATCTCTACAACAGTACCATCCTTCACGGCCTTTGATGTGAGGTCAAAGAGACTCGTTATAGTTCTTTCACTGTCTCATAATTTCACAACTGAAGCATTTTCAATATTATATACAAAAAAGCTATAGCTGTTGCTTATTTAGCATATGCAACTAACAACCATTGACAAAGTCAATAGTACTGGTTTATTGTAGGTGTGATGTTACTTGTATTTTACCGCTGGGTGCACTGACAGAAGCAGCAAAATACGAGTCGTGCCCGCTCTATGCCAAGCACATTTTTAGTTTACGTGTTTTTAAGCCACACCCTTAATTTTCATCGGTCACGCCCCTTAGAGAGACCCCTCAGTTTTTTCATCCCACTTAAAGCCCTGTCTACTTCCACTGCCCCTTCCGTACCCAGGCCGGCTCCACTCGGTGTCACCCATGCAGCAGGCACCGAGGTCGGAGGCAGGCCCAGGCACACCCACTGCCCTCACCACCCGGGCCGGGCTGAGAGCCAAGAGCAGCCTTGGCAGAAATTATTCAAAGCAGACGTTTTCCCTCCCCTCTCTCTGCTTTTATTTCCTCTCTCTCGCTCCTACAATCCTCTTAACGCACCCACCGTGCCGGCGTCAATTAACCTGTGTGCGCACGCCAGGTGGGAAACGCTTTAGATGTCAGCCTCTGCTTCCTTTTGAGGGCCTCAGAAACTGATCAGACCAGTCCAGCCTGGTTCACGGATGAGTTACTTCCGTGCATTTCCATCAACTAGATTGGCTAATTTTGCACTCAAGAATGCATCAGAATATGTGGCATAGCGCTTCCACACCCAGGGGCAGTATGCGCTATATAAATGCAATTACAATGACAATTACAGTATAGGGGTATCATTTCTAAAGTTTGCATCAGCATACAATTCTGTCCTGTACTTGTGGGCTTTAATTTTGTATGGAAAACGGCTGCTATGTTTTCCATTGTATCTCTCCACCTAAGCGCCCGTCTTGGACTTCATTTACGAGTTGCCAGAGGTCACAGCTGGGAAAACCCCTAGCTTTCCCCTTGCGACCCCTACCATTGCCTTTGTGACCCCTGGCATCAGAAGTGGAAAATGTAGGACCAAGAGCAGAAGGGAAACAGTGTTCTGATGCGCACTGTTTACTTTCTGTAGAAGCCAAAGGGGGCTGGTAAAATACACATTCGGTGGTGCAATTCATACTCTTATGATTAAAATAAAAAAGGAAACACGTAATAAAAAATCGTTTTTAAAAACTTGTTACCATTTTGTATTATTGTGACAACATGAAAAATTATATGTTTGAACACAGTTCTCCTCTATGCGCTACCCACTATGAGTTACAAGTTGCCATATATGAAAATATATTAACAATAAGGAATAATTTAAGCCAGTAGCATAGCTCATTTTCAATTCATGAGGGGCAATTCACAAAAAACTAGTAAAACTACACTCTAGTTTTTAAATCTACTGCCGAGGGTAGTTTTACTATCTTCTGGAACTCGCAAATTCCGAAATCTGCATGAAAAGTTACACCTGATTTCCCCCAAATTTCCATCCATTTCCACTGCCTGGAGATCTCTGTAGCAAAGAGCCATACGCGGGCGGAATGGATGGATGTAAATGCCCATTTATTTGTTTATTTCTAGTCCGGTGGGAAAATATTTTCCCCCCATGGAGAACCCCTGCCCCTACAACCCCTTCAAATTTGGCAGTAATCCCATTCCTCTTCCCACCCTGAAAAGGGATTTACACCAGCCTTTTACTGGAGTAGGAATATTACTGTTTCCAGGCTAGAAATAAGAATTATAGGAGTTTATGAATGCCCACAACTACACTAATGTATAGGCGTTTACAGACTTCGAAGGCAAATCACACCATGGAATGCCAAGGAATACTCGCCATCCCACCCGAGAGGGATTTATGGGTGCAGAGAACTCTGCAAGAGTGGTTTAGATACTCTGCCCCCGTAAAAGGACGTACATCTGCCAGGAATCCATTTGTGAATTCCTAGCAGGTGTAAGTGAGGCAAATTCACTCGTAAACTTATGTTTAGGACGGAATTTAACTTTGTGAAAAGGTCCACCGGTTCATATGAATAAATATAGATGGGCATAACCACTATTATTTCAAAAAGTCATTTTTCCTCGCTTTATGGGGCTACTGCCTGGGCGCCCAAACTGACTTTGCGGCATACCGAATCGACGAGTCTGCTGCCCCGAACGTGTGCATGTAAATGACCTGACGTTAATCGGCAACCTCCGGCCTTCTTGTTCTGGTTGCTGTTCTTTTCACCCCTTTTTACTTTCCCCCCTCTACCTTCTATTCCCCTATGAAGTGTGTATATGGTAGTCTATGCTATAGTAACTCTTGTTACTGTGTAACACTGTTTTTTTTCCCTATGTGAAACTAGGCCTCTGTAACTGATGTCATTTTGTATCTCGCTAATCCTCATGTAAAGCGCTCTGATACCTCTGGGTCTAGCCAGTGCTATATAAAACTCTGCAAATAAAATACATTTAGTTACTAATTGAGGTATACTCTAGGGGGAACAAATAACTTATACAACTGTTTGTGGTATAAATAATGTAGGTTCCCAGTGAGTTCTGTGTTTTTTGGCACTTTAACATTTTCAAAAAAGCACATCATTTTCATGTAACACAAACAGAAATGAGAAATGTTCTGTTATGTTATACATAAGATCTGACCACATTAATATACCCGAAAACTAATTACAAATGTAAACTCAAACTCTCTCGCCCATAGATGGGTGGAGTGGGTAGAGGGGGCCAAGGGAGGATAGAGATGGGGCCAGGGAGGGATCCGCAGTGAGGAAGGCCCTAGAGTCCCAGTAACAGCTGGGAGATGGACCCCCACTCCCGTTTGCTCCCCTCCTGGAAGCAGGTAGGGAGGGGACCCCAACAGATGTGCCCCAATGATAGAGGTGCATAATGATCCTCCTGCACTTCCAATATGTGAAGAATTGGGTCCCTTAGGGGGGTTTCAGCCAATGTTGTTTCAGTATCCTAGTGTCGTGGGGGGTTCGCATGGTGGAGACGCCTGAGGCCCACAGTATGAAGCACCTTAGCCTGCTAGCGGTCCTATAGTTTGTATGCAGGTCCAGACTGGGGGTCCGGCAGGAGGCAGGTGAGTTACTGGGCGAGGGGGTCAGGACTCCGCCGACGAGTAGACTGATGGGGAAGCCGGATGGGGGGTCTGTCAGCTGGGCTATAGGGCGACGATGCAGAACTCTAGTGCCTTCTCTACACAATGCTGTAGCTTCGGCTTCCACCCATCGGATAAATGTACTCTTCCGAGGTTTGGTGGGGTTGGCCGTTTCCAGCGCGTTGTCATCATCTTTTTATCCAGATTGAGAGCTAAGTCTATAAACTACACTACCATCCAGTGTGTGCGTGGTCGTATGTATATGCCCAGAGCACCCACCTCCCATGAGGTAATACCCACTAGTCCTATAACTCGTTCCATTGGGGACAGTACAGCGCTCCAGCAAATCCTTAACTGGGGGCAATCCCATATCATATGTCTAGGTCAGCGCAAGTATCCGATAACTCCCGGGAATATGCAGGCCAGTCATTTAGGGTAAAGATATGCCCTGTGAAGAAGGTCAAATCAAATAAATTTCAAGTGGGAAACCCTGCATGGGTATACCAGGGCCTTTTCCCTTTCTCAATCATTGAGTGAGTGGCCTGTCAAAGTCGGTCTCCCATGTATTTCGCAGCGATTGCAGCAAAGCCTGCGTGTCTGTGATAAGAGCCCTAGTGAGCCATCTAATAAGTCTGCACCCAGTACCCATAGTGTGTAAAGGTTGCACGAGTTGGTAGGTGACCAGTTCGCTCTAGTGAGACCCCCAAATGTCCCCTAGACCACCCTTCGAGGAGGCTTAGAGAATAAATTGGCCTTTGGGAAGTGCATATTGCTCGGTCAATATCCTGAACGTTAACTGTCCATGACAATAGAGATCTGCCACGCTTAATAACCCAGCCTTCTCCCAAATGTGAATCTGTTGACTCAAGAGGTGGCCCTTCCCAAGTCAGGAGTCTGAGCAACGGGACCGCAGGGGCATACGGGGGAAGGTGTCTGGTGAGATGAGTCCCTTTCGTCATGCAGGAGAGTGCAACCCTCAGGATGAGAGGCGAATCTCGGTGTGGTCAGGCATTGGGGTGTAAAAGTCAGAGGCGATCAGCCCGGGACAGAGGGGGAGCAACTGAATCCGTGTCTTCCAGGAACCAGTCAGCCAACCAATGGGAGAGCTACTGTAACTGGTGCGCCAGATAGTAGTATTCGAAGTTAGAGGCCCCAAGGCCCACTTGTTCCGAGGGGAGTTGAAGCTTAGGCAGGGCACCTCGTCTTCTGGAGTTGTGCCAACAGAGTTCCCCCTATAGGATGAATAGCTCTCAAAGAAAGGATCGGGGAAAAATCACCAGAAGATTTGCGAAATAACAAAGTAAGCGAGGAAGTATCACCATTTTGGCAATGACTATACAGCCCGCCACAAACAGAGGGAGGGAGGTCCACCACGGCAGGTCGGACCTGATCGAGGCAACCACTGCAGACAGGGAACTGTCAAATAGTTTAGAGGTTGCATGGAATATACGGTCCCCAAGTAGCGGACGGAGGAGGGTTCCCAATGAACAAGGCCCCCGCCTAGATGCACGGTCCATAGCAGCACCCTGGGTGGCAAAGAGACAGACAGGATTCACCCCAGATGATTAAGAGACCTCACACCAGGCTGAACTTGGACAGGAGGGAAGTCTACGGATTGAGATCGGAGGTGAGGCCTCTTAAGTAAAGTAGGACATCATCGGCATGAAGTGAAAATGTGTGTGTGCCGTCCGATAAAGGGATGCCCCAGTCCACCCCACCTGCTCATGCGCTGGCTGCTAATGGCTCCATCGCCAGAGCAAATAAGAGAGGCGAGAGGGGCAATCTTGCCTGCTACCTCACCTGACCAGAACATAGTCAGACAGACAACATCCAAAGCAAGTCCATGTGGTGGAGGAGGTGTACAGAAGATGGACCAGGACTGCGAATAAGTAATCCCAATGCAGGGAGTCAAAAGATTTATGAATATTGAGTATCAGTGTAGCTGCATTAGGCCACTGTTACATATAGCCTCCATTATCTGGTATAGTTGGTGAATACACATCGAGGTATTCCTTCCCGGAATGAAACCATTTTGATCCTTATGGACCAGTTGCAGCACCAGCTGTTGCACTCTTTGGGCTGCTATTGGGATCTAAATTTTATATAATCCAAGTTACGAGACTATTTCAAGAGGGCCCTTCCCCGGTTTTAGTAGCAACACAATGGAGGCTTCCCGTAGGGTAGCAGGGAGGGTCCTCATAGTGAGAGACAACTCATAGAGCTGGAGTCGTTTGGGAGCCAGCATGTCTTGGAAATCCTTATAAAATTCAGCCAGGAGGCCGTCAGTCCCTAGTGATTTGCCAGTAATTGAGGCCTTCACCTCTTGGACTGTAAGAGGAGCATCAAGGTCCTCTCTCTCCATGGGAGAGAATCTGGGGAGAAGAATCGGCTCCAGTAACCCATGCAGGGCATAAGGAGAAAGCTTCGGAGGGGGACTATAGCGCTCTGCTAAATGGGAGGTAAGGGTGTTGTTCTATGGCCTGTTGCGAGTAAAGAAGACCGCCATCCGGATCTTGGATCTTAGTCACTGGTGGTTGTTTGGCATCCCTGTTGGCCAGCCATGTCAAAAGTCTGCTTGTGATTATCCCCCTCCAAGTGATACCTAGCTAGGTATGTGTTATAATTCAGACAACGGAGGTGTTATAGAAGCTGAGCACCTGTCTCCCGGAGTGGGTCCAGTAAAGAAAGGAGAAAGGAGTTGAGGGTCCATGGTCGCCTGCCTCTCCATATCAATGTACATGTGTGCCGCTATCTCCAGGTCATGGAGGAGTGTGGGCCTGACACCCATCAGTGTTTGTGTGAACACCCCCCAAATCACAACCTTAAAGGCCTCCCATTCCACAGCAGGGGAAGAGGCCGCTGAGGGTTGCAGTCGCCAGGTGGGTATTGGGGAGGAAGTCCTTCCCCACTGCAGACACAGTAATAAAGGGTTATGACCAGGTAGCTCCCTTCCCAGATGGTCATTGGAAGGAGATAGTGAGATCAATAGAGTGAGAGCAGAAAATACGATCCAACTGCGCAAACAACTTGTATACTGGGAAATAATGGTGCAAGGGTGCCTGGGTTGCACGGATGATTGTGTTTGTGCAGGAAGGCGTTTTGTTCCTTCTTTGTGTGCTGCAGAATGCAGCGCATAGAATGAGCACAAAATGAGGAGAAAGCGAAGTATTTCTCCTTGTTGCGCCACATTAACACCTCCTTTTGAAAGGTGTTGGTTTTTGGCGCTGACTCAGATTTACAGATCCTTGCCTTGTACGGTAAACTGAAGCCGTGCCGGATAAACTATAGTGTAAGGGATAGCAGCCCACTAAAGCCTTTGTTTGATCGGTATGAACTTATGACGCGTCTCTTGGACTGCTGCCATGAAGTCAGGCAATAACGAAATGCCATTGCCAGTGAAGTGCATGGTCCATTTCTCACAAGCCATTTGAAGGGCAGTGTTGCGATCTCGAAAATTTAAGAGATGGGCAATGATTGGTCCGTCCGGTGCCCCAGGCGGGGGTCAAGCAGCCAGCCTTCAATGTGCACGTTCAATGATGAGTAGATGAGAGAAGCAGTCTGTTCCAAAGAGGGACACCAATCATTTCTCAACATAGTCCTCTAACTTACTAATCTTGGTGGATTCAGGCACTCCTAAAATAAGGATATTATTGAGGCAGGAAAGTGCCTCTAAATCCTTATTCTTGGCTGCTATCACTTTGAGGACTATTTATATGTTGAGGAGGGCATCTCCTCTGAAAGACACAGGGGCGTATTTAGTGGAAAATGACGCAGCGCTGCAGGCCATCTTGCTGCGCTGAGCTGCGCCATTAGGAAAGTGCATGGATGCGTCGTATTTACAGCAATATGATGCATCCCTGTGCTTATCTGTGTTCTGGCGCACAATTGACTGCCTAGTGCCAACACAGGCTCCCTTGCACCATGGTGCAAGGGTGCCTGCATTGCAGGGATGATTATTTTTATGCAGGAAGGGACATGTTCCTGCACAAAAAAAATACTTGATGGCATTTTCCTCCTTCCATGTGTTCTGCAGAATGCAGCACACATAGAAAGAGCAAAAAACTAGGAGAAATTAAAGGTTTTTCTCCTTCATGCCTCCCCTGGGGAGGCTTTGGAATCCGACGCATTCCCAGATTTACGGAACCTTGTAAATTATGGGAATGCTTCAGAATCAATGGGTGTTGCGTTGGAACACCCACAGCAACACCCATGTAACGCCCCTTTCAGGCATAGTAATGCATGAAAGTTGGCCAAATTTACAAAGCCATGAAAAGCCAGGCAGGGTGGCTTTGCGTGGCCTTGTAAATATGGGCAGCACTGTGCACCACCGGAGCGTCAAAAAGTAACGCTACAGTGGTGCAGGGGCCTTGTAAATATGCCCACAGTGTCTTTTACCTTTGAGATGCAATGCTCAGCCTCCCGTAGTCAACCATTATGCTTCTCCAGTTTTCGAGTGAAGATGTCCATTCTGGTACCCAAGGAGTCCATTTTTTATGCAATCAAGATCAGGCTCTGCTGCATTTCAATCAGCAAGGCCCTCATATCGTCCGTACCCGTATGTTATGCTTTGATCAGGCCAGTCATGTCCAATGCCTAGGGCTTAGCGTTAGTCCCTCGTGAGGCCAGACGAGAATCAAATTGGAGTTTTGATTGGCAGCCATCAGATTTGCCCATCATGGCGTGATCAGCGGCGGTTCCTTTTCAAGAGTGTTAGAGCATTGACCCGCCACCCAGCCACTGTGAGGCGCAAGGGCATGGTCTTTTTAACTAAGGGGCATATTACCAAGCCATTATCGCCAACACAACGTCACTTTTTGTGACTTTGTGGTGGCGATAGGGTCAGCGCCCTATTACCAAGGTAGGGTTGAACCACATAACGTGGCTAAAAGCCATGTTAAGTGGCTTAACGCTGCCTTGGTAATAGGGCCCCTTTCACGCTAAAATTAGCGTGAAAGGGACGTGCAGTGGGTGTTGTGTTGGGCGTTCCACCGCAACACCCATTCACTTCAACGCTGCCACCTATTATCAAGAGTGGCGATAATAGGTGGCAGTGCCGAATTTAAGACCAGGAAAATCCAGGTCTTAAGGTGGCGAAACGAGAAGTGCTTCATCTCTCCTCGTTTTTAGGTCGAGCCTGACCCAGCGCTTGCGCTGGTCTGGCGGAGACCTTATGTAAGGAGGGCTTCAGCATGCAGTGCATGTGTGCGCGCTTGCACTGCAGGCTGTGGCCGGCGGTAGCATTTTTCCCCCCAGCTTTTTTCTTTGTAAAGAAATAGATGCTTGTTTCTATTTCTTTACTTTTGCTATAATCGGGCACCGGCGCTTTACTTTTAATGTTAAAAATAAAGCGCCGGTGCCGCGATTATAGCAAAAGTAAAGAAATAGATGCTTGTTTCTATTTCTTTACCTTTGGTATAATCGCAGCACCGGCGCTTTACTTGTAATGTTAAAAATAAAGCGCCGGTGCAGCGATTAAAGGAAAAGTAAAGAAATAGAAACAAGCATCTATTTCTTTACAAAGAACAAGCATTGGCATAGCCAATATGTTTCGCTTTTGGGACCTTATAAGTATTTATTTATGCAGCACAATTTCTTTGGTGCAACAACAACTGTTGCATGGCTAAACACTTACAAGGTCCCAAAGGCGAGACCTATTGGCTATGCCAATGCTTGTTGCTTTTTCCATGTGTGCTGCCTTGTGCAGCACACATGGAAAAAGCAAAATGCCAAGGTTTGTTTATGTCCAGGAAGGTGTCCCTTCCTGTACATAAACAAACCTTTTTTAGGTCTCGCCTGAGATAGTGCATGCGCTAGCTCAGGCGAGACCTTTAGTAAGCGGGTTTTCAAAGTGCTACCAGAGAGGCTTTTGCTGGCCTCAAGCTTGTGGGCACGCGCGCGCGTGAACGTGCACAGGCCATCTGGCTTTTGTAATGGCTCATTAAGCCTTACAGCGTGTGAATCTCCTCCCCTCCTCTACCCCCTCCCTTCTCCCACTCCCTCCTCGTCAGCTTCATTTTCGTGTTCCCCTTCTTCCCGGCCCCCTTTGTGATGTTCACTTTCACGGGGGGCCGCGTCACTAATGCTTGTTTACATAATGCGACCCATAGACCTGAGCAAAAAGCACTTCACTCCCTGAGCTGTTTCAGCAGCGAACGTGGGGCATCACAGCATTGCGCGACTTTACCGAACACTAACTTTAAAATAAAGTAATATGAATCCCTGCCCTCTTTAAGCACATGTATAAATATTCAAAACAGGTCGGATTTGACAAACCTTCTTTGTATACACTGCTGCCCAGAGGAGTCATTCGAAAATATTGTCAGGGAACGAACTATTCACAGCCCTAGGCGCACCCTGTCCATGACTCCTAATTAATGTACGGACACAATGGCTACAAACACATCTGGCACGTGTCGAGCTTAAGGTCGCACTGGCCTGTAGGGCAACGAGGGAGCGCCGATGGACTGGTCTGAAAAGCCAGTGTGGGACGGTTTTATGGTCTGCTGGGACGGTTTTACAGAGTGTTTCTCTGATATGACCACAAACAGTGCCTGCAGGAAACACAAACGCATACAGTATCACATACCAGCGTGTATTTCAAGTTCAACACTAGCCTGCTTTGCAGACGTGGGCCACTGGTTACTTGGCTGTCTGCTTCGCTAACGGGACCACTTTTATTTTACTGCTCCGGTCTATTTTTTGCCCGGTCCGACCGTGCTAGCAACGAGCACCAGTCCTGCCTTCATGACCAGGACATGCTTTCCCTCTGCACAAGACCTGTATGCATGATAGCAGAGCATTAATATGTGCGCTCCCAGTGGGCAGCTGCCTCTCTGCACTTCCCACAAGTGTTTCACGAGGATGTGGGATGCTGCGCATTGCCCTGGCTCCAATGATGCCCGTGTCATTGCCCTGGCTCCACTGATGCCCGTGTCATTGCCCTGGCTCCAATGATGCCTGTGTCATTGCCCTGGCTTCAGGATGACCGTGTGTGCCCCTTTGAAGTATTTGTGCTCATGTGTGAGTGAGCTCACCGTGTGAAGCAGAACTAACACTATGTTACTTGGTAAATGTACTTGTTTACAACCCACTCCCTGCTGGTAACCTTTCCCAGGTGCCCTCTGCGCAGCCCTCTCCCATGTTCAGCACACAGCCCCGGGCACCCACCTCCCTCCAGCATTCAACGATTCATCCACAGGTTGGAGCCTCAACAAACTGCTCCCCCCTTCCGTTCCTTTCCCTTGGAGCACCCCCTTTTCACTACCAGCTCCCATCTTTTCCCAGGAGCTCTATTTCTGCCTATTATCAACAAGCATTGGCATAGCCAATAGGTCTCGCTTTTGGGACCTTATAAGTGTTAAGCCATGCAACAGTTGATGTTGTTGCACCAAGGATATTGTGCTACATAACTAAATACTTATAAGGTCCCAAAAGCGAGACCTATTGGCTATGCCAATGCTTGTTTTAAATGCCATTTTGTAACTTACAAGTGTGCTGCATGAAGCAGCACACATGTAAGTTACAAATTTGCATTTTAGGTTTGTTTGTGCACCGGAAGGGACACCTCCCCATACATAAACAAACCTCCCTGCTTGCAGTGCAAGGGTGCCTGTGTTGGCGTTAAGTCGTGAGACTTAGAGCCATCACAGGGGGAAACGCCAGGCTGTATCCTTGGTAATATGGTGTAGCCTGGTGCTTCCAAAGGCGATGAGAGGAGTTAAGCCAAGGAGGCTAACGCCTCTCACCGCCACTTCCTAGATAATATGCCCCCTAGTCTTGCTTGTGCTTGCTCCAATTGTTAATGATGTGAGTTGTGGGGGTAGGGTAACAAAGCAGGGAGGGAATGCCAAACCGGGTGATTGATATGACTGGAATGACTACGATCATTAGCTGAAGTCCAGTGCGCATGTCAGGCTAGACAGGTCTGTGACTGCGGCCAACTCGACATGCACACTTCAGGTATCATCTGAGGGCTCTATTACGGAGTCAGCGATAACTCAGCTCAGCCCCCCTGGTCTCTGTTGCAGCACTGGGCTCACCTGACCCAGCCAGTCCTTGCTTTGCTGTCATGCAGTTTTACGAATAAAAGCATGAGAGCGAAGCCTGGATTGGTTTGGTCGCTCATGCTTGTCCCTGTGGCCCTGTGCTTTTAAGGGAGTGCGGGGCAGGATGACTAGAGACATGACCAATGGCTGTGTGACTTTATTTTAAAGTCACACAGTCATTGGCTATGTTTCTGTAGTGGTGATGAATTGGCGTTGCTTTTTCCCCTCATGCACTGCGCCAGTGAGTTCATTGTGAATGAGCGGGGTGGTGATCAGCAGTGGCCACACGTCCTGGTTGCAGGCCCGCACTCAGCGCACGAGTGAGAACGCTCCAGGCCTGTACTATGTTAGGACTCAGCGGTGGCCCACTGTGGCATACATGATGCACAGGTGTTACATATTAATTGATGTCATTCTGGCTCTAGTTCATTGTCCTCTGGTTCGGGAGTCACCCCAGCAACTACTTGAACCATAGAGATTTCAGGGCGATGGGAGGGGCGGGCACAGGGGAGTGGTTTTTATAGAGAGTTTATCCAGACACAGTCAGGTAATCATAAACCCAGAGGAAAGCCGAGCCTTATAACAACATAATAGGAATCCAGTGCGCGCTCTATGCATGAGTTAATCAAATGTATTTGTGTCCCGAAGGGGTGGGGATCGTGACGTAGGAACAAAATATCTCGATTTTAAGGCGGAAGCTCCAGTGAAGTGTGCTTACAGGTGGTGGTAGGCAGTGCAGTTAGGGATAACGTGACTATGGTGTGTACACTGACTGTACGCTGGGGCAGTTCATTCACAGATAGTGACACTGAAGTGTAGCCACGGATGACGCCTGTGCAGTGGAGTGAATACCAGGCCCTGAGACGCTGGTAATGCAGTGTATAACAGATGATGCCAGGTGCACTTACAAAACGCCTGTGGGGTATACGCACAAGCAACGCTAGTGCAATGTACCCCAAGAGGATACCAGCCAGAGTGGAGTATTCAAAGATAATGCGAGTACAGTGTATGCACAGATGCCACTATTACAGTGTCCTCAAAGGTACTAGGCGGTGAAGTATACTCAGATAAAGTCACTCTCAGATAAAGCTAGTGGTGTGTTTTCAGAGAGAATGCTAGCGTAGTAAGCTCACTGATAACGCTGGTATGAGGTACGTACTTGGCACAGGTGACGGTGCGATTTTTTTAAGTAATAAATACATGTAATGCCAAAGGAATCAAAAAGTTATCCCTGGATTTGAATTAAGCGCCATACACTGTGTGGTGACAATTATCGTATGCTTAGAACAGCCCGGCACCTCAAGTCTACGCTAGGTCGCCAGGCTGCCGCTATCCAGATTGCGTACAGCACAGCAGTGGCGATATTCTACAAATAACTAGTTTGCAGAACGCAGAAATGGTGAGATTTGTTTTAAATCAAATACAACCTCCGACATCAGCAGAGAACAGGTTCAGTGAGGGCATGCAGTCAGAAGGGACAGCACTTACGAGTAAAGGACAACAAGGGGGGGAGGGGGAAAGACCTAAAATTGACAAAGCCTTCCTCCTTAATTAGCGACAATATTTATTTTGTACAATTAACTGCTTCACTATCCCGAGAGGTTTCTACTGGCACAGAGTTGTGTTCATCGTGAACTTGACAATATGCCATGAGGAAAAATAATCACAGCTCAATTATTAAGAAAAAACTATTGAATAACAAAGCTACACATTCACACTTGCGTTATATACCTTCTTGATTTCTCAATGAATTCTTTATCAAAATTTGCTTTAAAATGCTGCATTTTTTCCAACCATTTCTCAGAGAAGAGAATCTCCCACAATATCCTACGTCAGTAGGGCTCACCCGCTTCACTTGCAACCCATCCCCAACTTTTAGGCCCACCACTTTGAAATGTCACCAGCTGCCACTGGGCGCACTAATAACTTTGATACAAGGTATTGACATAGAAGTTTTCATGTAAGTGGTAATTAATAAGTGGAGCATAGAGGACAAAAGTCTGGGGAGAACCCCCCATTACAATGAGGTATAAAGTCGCCTGTATATCGAGGGTGTGTCCGGGTCCCACCTCGCCCCCACGCCAGATCGGGTTGTGGGCAGGGGGGCACAAGCAGACCGCCAGCCCAGGAATGGGGCACCAAGAGCCTCCATTCCATGAGCTCGTAATAACTACCCATCGTGAGTAGAGCATTCACCAGAGCCCCGGTTGGGACTGCACGTTCCAGGTATCTAACTAGTCCCTGTGCGGCCCACATCAGAGCGCCTCCTGCAGATGACTGGGCTTTGTTAACCCCCACGGCCGTGTCTCCAGGAATGCCTCTATCCAGTGGGGGCCTCTGTGAGGATCGCCACTCCCTGCCCGACTCTCCTTGGTCTTCAGGCAGCACCCGGTGGCCCAAGTTACCACACAACGCCAATCAAGAAGGAAGGGTGGTCTGCAGCTTCCACGCCTGCCGCTCTCCCTGATCCAGAGGGCCATGGTGGGGTCTCACTCGCCGATCCTCTAGTGCAGTTCAGCTGCAATCCTCGTCTGGGCCATAGGTAGCCCTGCGGTGCCGCGCTTTCGGGGGTCCGCCTCCTGGGACCAGGCCGCACTCAGCACCGCACTGCTGCCCCAGGACCGTCAGGCCGCAGCGCTCTTTCCCCATCACAGGGCCTCAGGCATGACCGAACTGCTCTCCCTGTGTATCAGCCGGCCTTCGAAGTCCACGGTGTGGCATCTGCCACAGATGGGGAAAAGATTATAATTAGGCTGTCCGGAATTCGGTTTAAACCGATTATGCCCGAGAGTACCCTACCGGACGAAAATCAGCTGACTCGGTTTAAACCGAGTGTCACTGATTTCCGTTGTTGTTGCGCGTTTTGGCCACTTGATGGAGCTCCAGACTACGGGACAAGCTCATGGCAATGCAGGTCCTGCCAAGCGGCTATCAATGGAGAGACAGCAGTGCTGGGCGAGACGGCTATGACAGTGGAAACCACTTCACTCTTCGCGCCTCATCAAGACCCCCAGCCACCGCGCCCTTCCGAACAGGCCGTCTGACGGTCTCCACAAGATCTCAGGGTGAACGCCGCGGTAGCCGCACCACTGCACACTCACCAACATCTCCGAATTGCCGCTGCGGGAGAGCCGCGATCCCGGGGCACACGTTCCCCTCAGCTCCGATCTGGGCGTGCTCGTTGCACTGCTGCTCCTCACGTCAGGACAATAAGTCGCAGACAGCAATGCAGTGCTGTCCGCAGGCGGCCGCCGTCTCCGAGGGTGCGACAGGCTTCTTCAGGGCTCTGGCCGGCTCACGCAGGTTCAGCAGCCCAGCCGGGTGTCACTTCCGGCAGGCGTCTTGTAGACTTGAGTCCGAGGCTGTGCGGCCCAATCAGCGCGCTGCCCCGTCGTGTCTGCCACTCCACTCACGCCGCTTCGTCAGGCCTCGGGAGCAGCGCTATCGCAGCGGATAGTCTCTGCAACTCAGGGCACCATGTGGTAAAGTGATATTCGTTTCGGTAATGTAGGATTCCTGCAGGATTTGTCAGTAGTGCGGAGCTCGTCCCTTAGGCGGCCATTCTCGGCTCCGGCAAGCTCCGCCGGCTGAAGTTTTAGATTTGTCCCTTCCTTCGGTGGCAAAGTCTATGCAACCCCTCCTTTGAGTTCTTCACACGGGCCAAACAGGTTTTAAGTTATTGCCCTTTTGTGAGGCACTGCATAATATTTTTTTAGGGACTTGGTCTAAGCCAGATAGTGGTGCCCCTGTGGACTATTCTATTGCCTACAATCACCGTCCTGCCCCCACCAACCTGGATTGTCTCCTCCGCAACCTGACAGACCGCAGTTTCGTGGTGCAGTTCGCTACAGCTTCTCATGATTTGGATTGTCTGCCTCATACTCCTCTTGACAGACATTCCCGGAAATAGTACTCTTGTGGAAAGCATATTTTCTCATCCACTAGTGCTGCTTTGCGTTCCATCAATGCATCTTGTGTCCTCTGACGTTTTTCTCCTGCCCTATGGGATCTGTTGGCACAGCTGTTGCCATTGTTCCCAGAAGCTAATCGGAACGATCTGACCCAGTTGATTTTGGATGGACAGCAGGCTGCTAAATTAATCATTCGGTGTGGGATGGACACCACCGATTCGGTTGGCCGGCCTAACAAAAATTAATGTGTCCTAATGTAATGCAACTGGTGCTATGTAAAGCGCTCAAACTCGATTCCGGTCAAGTTTCTTAGATAGTGCATTGACGCCAAGCAGCTCAGAACTGCTTCCAGGCAAGCCCGCAGTGCGATTTGTAATGTCGATTTCAGCAAATCCAGTATTTGAACTGATGAACCCCTGGGTGCTTCCAGGAGTGAGGAAGAGTAGGGGACGACGAAAAGCGTGCAGCGTGAACAGGTAAGAGATCTTTATTGTTATTTTTTATACCGCCCCCGCCGCAGTAGCTGCCACTGAATAAAAGTCATGGCTTTTCCACTGAACAGAACTTCGTGGGCAGAGTGTTCAGCCAGTGCGTCAAGGCATGCAAAGGGTTGCATACTTGGCACTCTTTGCCCCTTCCTATCTCTGATAGTTCCCCTGGGTAGGGCAACCTGTTCTCAATTCTGGTACAGAAGAGTGACTGTTGAGAAGTGGGTTGCAGTAGGCCGAGAGCATGGAGCCAATCGCGCACTAGCATCTGCATCAGTGGTTGTGTTCCACTGCACACTACTATTGACGGTGTGGTCTCTGACAACACAGTTCTACAGAACACCATCATTGATGCAGATACCCACAAGCAGTAGTTAATTTTGTGGTGCATATTTTGGGGTTTCAATCACAAAATAGCTCCGCTCTAATGGATTCAAAACTCTGTAGCTAGATTGACTTCTGGTACCAAAAGGTTTGCACAAATTCCTGCTCTCCCAGCCCATCACTGGAAAACACTGAAAAAACACCACCAGAATTTCCCAAAAATAGAAACTGAAAACAGGAAAGCCTAATTATAATGGATTCTATCTTCTGATCTGACTGCAAGAGCCTCACAGAAGTGCAGCCTATTTGCACGCCGGATCTTTGGAGATGATGATTATTGTGATGCCATCAGGGTTTAGTTCATGTAACATCACTCCCTGGGAAGACTGAGGGTCAAAGATCATGACATCACTTCCTGTGATGTCACTGAGGTCCAAGGGTATGTGGTGTCACTTCCACTACTGGCATTGTTGTGATTCAACATCTACGGTGAACCTTTAATAACTGTACCCCAAAGAGTGGCTCATCACCAGTACTCTTTAACATACATGTTAAACCTCCTTGCCATGTCAGTCAATCTTCATCACTATGCTGACAACACCCAGGTGGTGTTCACACTGCTCAAAAGTCTAGATGGATATGTGAGAATACTCGATCATACTTTTGGATAGAGAATGTATGGAACAAATTCTTGCTGAAGAGCTTGAACACCTCCCAAGAGACCCTGATGACAACTATTCTGAATTCAAAGTGAATAGCATACACATCACCCCAAATTCAGTGTCTGATCAGGTGAACGCCGATATGTCCACAGCCACGCTTCACCTCAAGGTTCTGAGAAGGACCCAACACTTGCTGTGTGTTATGAGCCATAGAGGACAATAGTTAAAAAATAACTTTTCATCATGGCTTTCTACTTCTCTTTTATATTAAAGATTAGGTATTTTTTAGTATTGTTTAGAACTGTTACCAAGTCACAGGCTGTTTGTGGTGCTCATTGGCATTTTGATACAATAAATGGTTTACAATTGTTTGTAGTACCTTCCTGTTTACAACACTATCCTCACGGAATCGAGCCATGCTTCCTAAACCAATAGATGGAGCCAGGATAGCCTGCTGTACTGCCCTTCATACTGGCTCCTCAAAGGGTCATTTTAGGAGAGTCCACACTCTCCAAAACACCTTCGGCAAGGGCAGGTGCCCCCTAAAGCAGCAACATGATACCGATTCTGAGAGACTCAATGAAAGGTAGAGTTGATTGGAAACCTTTGATTTCTGGCGAATAAGGTAGTGTATGAAAAAGCCTTGTAACAGGTTTATAATCCTGCAAGACTCCTGCTTTCAAGAGGCCAGATATCCCAGGAAACTCAATCATCCAGAGAAGGAGGGAAGGCTGTCTCCAGGCAAGCAGCAAACTTTGGAACCATTTACTTTGGATTATTCGGTAGGAGTCCTCCTTTAACAGCAGCCTCGGGAACAGTAAGGCTTTTGGATACCAATGTGTATTAAAAGCTATCAAATTGTGTTTATTAATTAATTGATTGATAGAGCCATTTTTCAATTGTCACTTGCCCTCAAACAGCTTTTTGTGATCATTACCATTCCGGAAGTACACCTGCCCCCCCCTGCATGATGCGATACTGATATAATAATCCAAGAAATGACATACACCTAAAACCAGTCAGGACTACTGGCTTTGTCATGGTTGCCTCTGTGTGCCTTGCAGAGAAGCCAAGGATTGGATGACCATGTAATCTGAACAACTTTTTGCCCCACTGACAGACACTGTGAGAAACTCACACTGCCTGCAGCCTCAACTGCAGAGCTCTCAAGCGTGCCTGTTATAAACACCTTGAGGCGACTCAGTTCCAAGCAAGCACTAAATGTATGTGTCTTGTAAAGCGCACAGCTGCCCTGAGGCGTCCTGGCGCTGTAGACTGCTGGGGAACCCGTCCTGGCTATACCTGTGAGATGGTCCCTCCTGGGTATCTCCAAGGTGAAACCAGGCATCCCCAGCGAATGTGGGGGGCCGTTGGGGAGATGAGGCAAGCTAATGCCCAGAGTTGCCGAGTGTGATCCCTGGTTAGAGTAGGCACGGAGGCGAGAATTATCGAGTCCGCTGGCCCTGGTCCACGACCCTGCCGCGTCGGGAATTGAACCCTGGTCCCGGGCCGTCCTCTGCTTCTGGGTCTGCTGCCTCTAACCAGTGAGCCACACCACTCCACTATACATATATAGTAATATATACTATACAACAGTAATATGCTGCACGAAATAAAAATACAAAAACACAACATCCTGGGAACAGCTAAAACTCTAAAGGAGTGAAAGATTCAGCAAAAGATGTGAAATAAAAGCAGGAACTAAACCACTGCCATGGATCACCTGAATATTCACTACATTAATAGGTCAGAAATTGTCAGTGTTTTTCCCAGTAATGTTAAGCACTTGAATATAGGGCCCGATAGGGACCCGATTCGATGTCCGTCCGTTCTAAAATACTATCGGCTCCGAGACCCAGAGGGACCCGGCCCACTTAAAGCCCTGCATTGTACTGTGCTGACGCTATGCCCTTCCTGTCCGTACTCCTCTGTGTGTTTGTTCATGCCTTAACCGGTTCTGTGGTTTATATTCTTATATTACAGTGATATGTGGAACGTGTGCAGTGAAACCTAAATAGAACCTATCCTTTTCAGTTTTCTGAGCGATCGCTTTTATTTTTATTTAGTAAATCCCGCACCGGTGTGGGTGGTTCCCTTTCAAGTATTATTCGCTGGCTGCCCTTGAACTACACCCTTTGAGTAAAGTCATGTTTCTCACAGTAGGTAGCACTGGGTCTGGCTCCACAGTGCATTGCCCAGAACAGGTGCACCATGAAGCGTGAGATCTTCCTGAAGCAGCAATCAGGGACAGACAAACGGACAGGCCTGGCCTAGAAACTTCCTGCCCTTTAAAAACAGAAGCTGTAGGCTCCCCCCCCACCACCCCCCCACTGCCATCCACCACACAACAGTGCTCAGGAAGCTGATTTGCATCTATTTGGTAAACAAAAGCCCTCTTGGGATTTCTAAAGGTAGCCCTGTCTCTCCCTCTGCTCTTCAGTTTCTGGGTCTCCTCCCTTTAGCTATAATAATGCAGACAATACACTTCCACTGTCTGGGAAGCTACCTTCACCCACACTCTGTGCCAGCTAAACCAGGGACCCCACATGGACCCCCCCCCCCCTTTGCTTTGTGAAGCAAACTGTAAGGGTAAACACCAGCTCAAGTTTTTTGCAGACTCACCTTTTAGACGATTTTGCATTACTTACCCTGTATATATTGTCACATTCCTTTCATCAAGTGGATACCGTTTCATTCAAGAGTAGCATAAATATCCCCATATTTCCCTATGTATGTGTCCAGCCATTACTTTACACTTTTATTCTCTGAGCTGATCAACTTTCCTTGCTTTAGTGGTGGTTAGCAGTAGCCTAGCAGTGGACAGACTATTCATCTGTTTATAGGGCCTACTAAAAAGCACCTAATCTTGCCCTATCTCACATGCAAATAATGATATATATATATATATATATATTCACTGAAAAAAACATAGGTTTCAGGCCTGATATAGTTAGGAATTAGCATTTAAAAAACCTTAGAAATTAACTGAAAAAACAATAGGTTTTAGGGGTGTTATAGTTAGCTGGACATTTCACTCGAACAAAACCATTGAAATTCCTCCGATATAGTTAGTTGTACTAACTACATCTCGCGCGCCCGCAATCCACTACTGATGATGTCACATATTACATCATTCATGACATGGTCAGTGACATCACTGATGACCTCTCAAATGACATCACTGATGACATCATCCAGAGAATGTGGTTTGGTTCGTTATTTAAATATGTATTATATATATAGCAATTTGCATTGAAGAATGAGTGGATATATAAATATAAATATCTGGATGGAGGATTTAGTAGCAGTGTGATTGACTGTTTACTTGACTAATTTATAGTGTCTCACTAAATATATTGGATAGTGACTAAACTGTGTGAATATCTGTATCACTTTGTCAGTTGTTGTGTAAACTGCTGCACTAGTTGGTTACTAGCTACGTGAAAGTCTATATTATTTATTGATTAGTTAACTGAGTATTTGTATGGGAGAGTGAATGTGTGTGTGGTTCGGTGGGGGGCTGTGACTGCCCAAAGATGTGTGAATAGTTGATTCAGTAGGTATATGAAGTTAAAACTACATGTTATAACAGTTGTTTGGGTGAGTGAATATCTTTATGGGTGTGGCGATGAGCAAATATATGTCTCAATGGTACATGTCCAACAAACTAGAAAATTAAAAGCCAGTGTATGTGTCAGTTGTTGTATATAGATAAATAAATATACATAAGACTCAGTGATTGTATGAGTGACTGTATGGATAACTGTGTAGTTGTAATAGTGATTTTAAAACACACTAAGTATGAGCTATTATCTATATGAATAGATGAAGTGGTGTTTTTATAAGTGTATAGCTAAGTAAAAGTAAGTATGATCAATTGTTTCCATAAGTGAGTAGGATGACTTCATAAGTGATTAGGATGGGTGCTGGTGTGTAATGTCGATATAGGTGTATAAGTATATTTGATAGTGTTCTATTGATCATTGACAGCATGTATGAGTGAATCTATAGGGAAGTAATTAGATGTGTGTATAGATCTAGGAATCACTGAGTGGGTGTTTAGAAACTTGTATTGGTGTGAATGGTTTTAAATCTGGCACTCTCTATTTTACAGTGAGTGATGAAAGGTTATACTAGTGTATGATGAGGTGTATCTGATTGTCACGTGGATGATGTCATCAGTGATGTCATTTGAGATGTCATCAGTGATCTCACTGACCATGTCATGAATGATGTAATATGTGACATCATCAGCAGTGGATTGCGGGCGCGCGAGATGTAGTTAGTACAACTAACTATATCGGAGGAATTTGAATGGTTTTGTTCGAGTGAAATGTCCAGCTAACTATAACACCCCTAAAACCTATTGTTTTTTCAGTTAATTTCTAAGGTTTTTTAAATACTAATTCCTAACTATATCAGGCCTGAAACCTATGTTTTTTTCAGTGAATTTCAAAGGTTTTTTAAATGCTAATTCCTAACTATATCAGGCCTGAAACCTATGGTTTTTTCAGTGAATTTCAAAGGTTTTGTAAATGACAATTTTTAATGTATTAATTGTTATACTGATTTTTTTTTATACTGATTTACTACATTGTTTAAACTGTTTATATTTAGATATTCTATTTTTTTATTTACATTATACATTACAATACAAAATATACTTTCTAAGAATGAATTACTTTAGTTTAAATACTTTGCAAATAGGCAATAGACTTAAGTACAGTTATTACAGTTGTTGCAATGAGCAACACAATTTCAAACACAAAGCCACATTGAGCTCAATGTGAATTTCTAGTCAAATGCAATTAATTACTTTATGGATTACTTTTCTAACCACAGGAATGGATGCTAGATTCAGTCCTTGGACATCTCCTGTAAACAGGTGAGAAAAAGCGTTTTGGTTACAGTAGTGATTTGTAAGGATTTTTATTGTATTTTAAAAGTTGACACTTAGAAATTTTTTCACATAGAATCACCAATATTATCCTATGGCAGAAAAGTCACTTAGCAGGTAAGTAGTGTTATCGTTACTTTTTCTTAATCAGTGGTGGATCCTGGATCCAGCACAGGCGAATCTCCTGTAAACAGTTGTAAGAATGTGTTTAAGTCATACAGACGATTTTTTAGGAATATTTTTAGTTTGTGAAAATAGACAGAAACTTTTCTACTTAAAAGCACACAATAATAATAATAATAATAATAATAATAAGGGAGTTTTATAAAGCGCTTGGTTACGCTCAGATGGCGTGTCCCCGCGCTAAAACAGAAGAGCTCCCGCAGACTAGGACGTAAAGTCTGCACAGGTTACCGTGTATATAGGTATGTTTTTAACTTCCTCCTGAAGCTAGGTTCAGATGACTCCAGACGGAGGTCCAAAGGTAGAGCATTCCAGCTCTTTGACACTAGGTAGCTGAAAGATCTACCTCCCACGCGAGCCCGCCTTATCCTCCGGACCTTTAAAAGGCCTCCATGGGAGGAGCGAAGGGCGCGCGTGGGTACGTACCTGGTGATCAGGTTCTGGAGCGGTGTTGGCGCCTTCCCAGTAAGGATGCGGTGGCAGGTAGAAAGGGCCTTAAACTCGACCCTACTCCTCACTGGCAACCAGTCAAGAGTCCGAAGGGCAGTTTTGGAGGCCGATCTTTTGGGAAATTTTAGAATGAGGCGGGCTGCCGCATTCTGCAACACCTGAAGGCGATTTATTGCCTTGCTGGTTGCTCCCAGGTACAGCAAATTGCCATAATCCAGGCGTGATGCCACGAGGGCGTGCACCAGCGTTCTACGGGCTGACATAGGAAGGAGATCTAAGACCTTCCGTAGACTTTTCAGAACGCTGAAGCAGACACCCGCCACACGTCCTATCTGAGGTCCAAAGGACAGGTCAGCATCAAGCCAGACTCCAAGGTTCCGAACTTCTTGACTGTGTGTTGGAACCTCACCTAAGCATGGAGGCCACCACGCCGTCGACCAGATAGATGGGTTCCCCCCCACTACGAGCACCTCGGTCTTGCTGCCATTTAGTTTGAGGCAGTTGGTGGACATCCAGGCTGCAAGGTCTTGCATGCAGACTCTGAAACTGTCCACCGCAAGACCGGGCGCTCGCGAGAGGGAGATAACCAGCTGCGTGTCGTCGGCGTAGGACACTATGTGCAGACCATGGCCCTCAGCAATGGGGACCACTGGGGAGACATATAGATTAAATAGGGTGGGGCTCAGGGACGATCCCTGGGGTACGCCCTGGCCCAATCCAATATCCCTGGAATAACATTCGCCCTGGCGGACCTGAAAGCTTCTCCCCGTCAGGAAGGACTGGATCCATGCGAGTGCAGCTCCAGATATCCCACCACTATTCAGACACTGTAGCAAGGTGGTATGAGCTACAGTGTCGAATGCTGCACTCAGATCCAATAGGATGAGGGCCATAGTATGACCCTCATCCACCCCCTGGCGTAGGGTCTCCACAGCCATCAGAAGCGCTGATTCCGTTGAGTGGCGGGGACGGAAACCAAACTGGGTATCGTGTGGTAGGGCAGCCTCTTCCACGAAATCCATCAGTTGCAGGTTTACCGTTTTTTCGGCCACTTTGGCCAGGTAGGGCAGGAGGGAGATCGGCCGGAGGTTCTCTAGCTTCTCAAAGCTAATGTTAGGTTTCTTCCTGAGAGGTAGAACCACCGCCTGTTTCCAGTCTTTGGGCACGGTCTTAGTGCTAAAAGACACATCCAGTAGGTGTCTAATATATGGTTCTAGTAGCAGTAAGCTATCCGCTAGCCGTTTCGGCGTGGTGGGATCCCGCGGGGAACCCGACTTGACGGATCTGCAGATTTTTAGTAGGTCCTCTGGGGGCGGGGTGACAAAGTTGGTCAGTATATGTCTGTCCCCCCATTCCCTCTGGCTTTCCGCAAATTCAGTCCCAGCAATGGGATGACTAGGAAATGCCGAGTAGATTTTGGCTATCTTTCCGGCGAAGAAGTCCGCGATCCTGTCACAGGATTCCACCGAGCAGTCATCTGGAGCAATGGCTGGTTTCCCACTCTAGAGAGTTTTGTAGAGCAAGAAAAGCTCCTTCATCGAGTTACCAGCTTCACTAATTCTAATAGTGTAATATGCTGCTTTGGACTTCCTGATTAGCCCGTGATAAGTTCGCCTCTCAATTAGGTAGGCCTCTCTAGTTTCCTTAGAAGGAGCCCCCCGCCACTGTCTTTCGACACGCTTCAGTGCTGTTTTCGTGACTCGTAGTTCATCACTGAACCACGGGCATTGATATTAGCCGTATCCGCATCATCCCCCCCGGGGCTTCCTCCTTTAGTCAATGCCGCACAGAATTTAGCCTGGGAAAAGGTAGCCCATCTCCGCCTAGGATGGTACAGTATTGCTGGTTCCGGAGATCTGGATTCCTATGGAAGGAAATACAAGTTACTGGTAAGTACGCTTAGAATTATTTTTCAGGGTCAGTGCTAGGCTAAAATATGCAGCCCTGGGTTCTCTCCTGATAACAGGTGAGTAAATTGAAATTCGTAGTTCGGCTGATTTTAGAGGAATATTTGTACGTTTCAAAAATGGACACTTTGAAACTTTTCTGCTGAAAACCACACAATGGATTCCTATGGAAGGAAATACAAGTTACTAGTAAGTACGCTTAGAATTACTTTTTAGGGTCAGTGCTGGGCTAAAAGATGCAGCCCTGGGCTCTCTCCTGATAACGGGTGAGTAAATTGGAATTCGTAGTTCGGCTGATTTTAGAGGAATATTTGTACGTTTCAAAAATGGACACAAACTTTTCTGTTGAAAACCACACAATGGATTCCTATGGAAGGAAATACAAGTTACTGGTAAGTACGCTTAGAATTACTTTTCAGGGTCAGTGCTGGGCTAAAAGATGCAGCCCTGGGTTCTCTCCTGATATCAGGTGAGTAAATAGTAATTCGTACTTCGGCTGATTTTAGAGGAAAATTTGTACGTTTCAAAAATGGACACTGAAACTTTTCTGTTGAAAACCACACAATGGATTCCTATGGAAAGAAATACAAGTTACTGGTAAGTGCGCTTAGAATTATTTTTCAGGGTCAGTGCTGGTCTAAAAGATGCAGCACTGGGTTCTCTCCTGAGAACAGGTGAGTAAATCGGAATTCGTAGTTCGGCTGATTTTAGAGAAATATTTGTACGTTTCAAAAATGGAGACTTAGAAACTTTTCTGCTGAAAACCACACAATGGATTCCTATGAAAGGAAATACAAGTTACTAGTAAGTACGCTTAGAATTACTTTTCAGGGTCAGTGCTGGGCTAAAAGATGCGGCCCTGGGCTCTCTCCTGATAACAGGTGAGTAAATTGGAATTCATAGTTCGGCTGATTTTAGAGGAATATTTGTACGTTTCAAAAATGGACACAAACTTTTCTGTTGAAAACCACACAATGGATTCCTATGGAAGGAAATACAAGTTACTGGTAAGTACGCTTAGAATTGTTTTTCAGGGTCAGTGCTGGTCTAAAAGATGCAGCCCTGGGTTCTCTCCTGATAACAGGTGAGTAAATCGGAATTCGTAGTTCGGCTGATTTTAGAGGACCATTTGTGCAATGGTAGAGGAAGGGGGCAGGGCCTGAGGTGACGTGTGCAAACACGCCCTGTGGCATGTTTTAAGTTGGGGAATTAATTCCTCTTCAATCCTGCGGTCCCCTGGGGGCCAACTAGCCCATCAGGTACCTCCAGTATGCGTCAGGGAACTGCGTTGCAGAGCGGTGTACAGAGGCCACGTCCCTTTTTACAACACTCTGCAACGCAGCTCCGTGGCGCTTCCTGGAGGTACCTGGTGGACTAGTTGGCCCCTAGGGGACCTCTGGATTGAAGAGGAATTAATTCCCCAACTTAAAACGCGCCACAGGGCATGTTTTGCACACATATCACCTCAGGCCCCGCCTCCTACCTTCACCACTGTGCAAACGCGCCCCGTGGCGTGTTTTAAGTTGGGGGATTACGTCCCCTTGAATCCTGAGGTCCCCTGGCAGCCAACTTGCCCACTAGGTGCCTCCAGTATGCGCCAGGGAGCTGCGTTGCAGAGAGGTGTAAAAAGGGACCGTGACCTCATTACACCTCTCTGCAACGCAGCCCCCTGGCGCATACTGGAGGTTCCTGGTGGGCTAGTTGGCCCCCAGGGACCCCCAGTATTCAAGGGGAATTAGTTCCCCCTCTGCAAACGCACCAGGGGGCGCGTTTGCAGAGTGGTGTAAGGAGGGGGCGTGGCCTCCAGCCCGGTCTCGGTCTTTTATTTCTTCTTTTTTTTTAGAAGGGGTGCTGTGTAGCCCCCCTTCTTTCTCCATTTTTTTGGCCCTGGGGAGCCCATCCCCCAGGGCCTGCCCTCAATTTTTGTTTATAAAAAAAAAAAATTCCACCGGGCATGGCCCTTTTTAAAAAATAAAAATGTATGGAGGGGGGCTGCGTAACCCCCCTCCTCTGGCCACTTTAAGGCCCCGGGGACCGCATCCCCCGGGGCCGGCCATTGTTTTTTTTTGGGGGGGGGGGGGTTTAATTGTGGAGGGGGGCCATGTGGCCCCCCTCCCAGGCCACTTATGGCCCCGGGGACCCCATCTCCCGGGGCCTGGCCTCTGTTGGGGGCCGTGGGGGGGTCCCCAATCCCCCCACGGTCCCAGCTGGCTCCCCGCATCCTGCGGGAGCTGGCATTGCTTTTCCACATGGGGAGCAGCTAACATGCTGCTCCCCATGTGGAAAAGCAATCAGCTTTGCTTCATTGAAGCGAGAGCAGGTTTCCCTGCTCTCGCTTCAATGAAGCAAAGCAGTTAGCAATGACAGGGCTGGAGCCGCGAGGCGTCCCGCCCCGTCATTGCAAACTACAATGTCCCGGGGGTGGGCACCCCGGGACACTGCAGGAACCGGCCCTGGGGGGTGCCGGTCCCCAGGGCCTATTCAAGGCTCCAGGAGGGGGGCCGCGTGGCCCCCCTCCCACACTGACAAGTTGCCCCAGGGGTGGCGGTCCCCGGGGCTGGGGGGGCCTGAGAGCCCCCCATCCCAAATAATTTCAAGCCCCGGTGGGTGGCGGTCCCCGGGGCTGGGGGGGGGCTGCGAGCCCCCCCACCCATTTTCAATAAGCCCCGGGGGGTGGCGGTCCCCGGGGCAGTGTGGGGGCGATTGGGACCCCCCCACACTTTTTTTAAATCTGCCCCCAGGATTTTGCCCCCCCGGCCGAAATTTGCGCTGGGTGCGAATCTCGCCGATTTTTTTTTTTAATGCTTTTTTTGGCCCTGGGGTTCTTGTGGGACCCCCTGAACAAGCCTAGGGGGTCAGGGTGTTTCTGCCCTGCCCCCTTGTCGCGTTTTTCGCGTTTGTTTTATAGGTTTCTTGTGCCTTGGTTCTACCGAGGCACAAGATGGCTGCCAACACTTCCTGATCTGGAGTGTTGACAGCCAATTAGAATACAGCTCGTGCACGGCAGGGTGCGCGCTGGGTGCGGGGAGGGTGCGTGGATCCTCCGAGGCCATAGATATATCTATGATTTTACTTTCGATTTTCTCAGCAACTACTGAACGGATTTACACCATTTAAGCAAAAGGCACGAGTCTGAACCGAGGACTACCTCTTTGCCAAATTTGGTGTAATTCCGTTCAGCAGTTCGGGCTGTAGCTGTGTCAACAGGTCCTATGGGAAATTGCATGGGGAAAATGCGTTTTGGGACCCCCTTTTTTCTCGGCCCCTGCTTGACGAATCACCACGAAACTTTCAGGATAGGAGCGGAACAGAGCTGGCCAAAACTTTGAAATATTTCGCGAAGATTCGTCAATCGGCGCCAACGTTATTCCAAATAGAATGTTGCGGATTTCCTATGGAAAATAGGTCCTAACTATATCTACCTACTGGCGACCGCCAGTAGGTAATATATATATATCTACAGTTTTGCGTCTTAAGAGTGCATGCTTTCTCAAATGTCTACTCTATGTTGCAAAGACCATGCATGAAAATTGTGGCCTTGACTTAAAACTTCTGATTGTCCCTTCCTTTGAATGACCCTCTGCATGCCTCATCTCTCTGAGTACAGCCTCCTCTAAATCAAGTGCATGTTGGCATTCATCTTTGTTATTCTATTTCTGCAAATTACCTACACTTCCTAACAAAGATCATAACCAGTCCTAATTTGAATGTCATGTCCTGCAACCTAGCAATACCTAATCTCTTGTAGCTCATCTACTAATCCCACCAACCATCTGCATGAACTTGCATCCCGCCCCTCTAATTATCATACCTAACTCCTATTAATTTAATCCACCACAAACACTCTGGAGTATGGAATGGTCTCCTTGAGAGCACATACTAATGCCAATAATCAACAATAACCACTGTACTAACCATTAACCATGGGTTCCGGAGAAGTGTGCTGCCTGGAGTAAAGCAATGTAATGGCTCATCAAGAGTAGTAAGTGCTATGTAAATGCAATTACAAACATTAAATATTGCAAAGACATATCGCTCTGTTTTCAGATGTATGCTTATGTGATCTTGTCATGTGCCACTTCCATGCACTCATGTGGCCATTAAGACCCTGGCTATAGTACAACAAGCATTGGCATAGCCAATAGGTCTCGCCTTTGGGACCTTATAAGTGTTTAGTCATGCAGCACATTATCAACCACTGGGCAGATTTCTGTAATGGAACTAGTACTTATGTAAAGTGCTTTGATACCTTCATTCACGCTACATGTGCTTAGTGTAGTGACGTAAGGGCAGTGGCATGGTGTGGAATGTCGTGGTGAGTTGTGATATGATGTGTGTTGGTGGGATGTATGTGTAGTGTGTTTTTCTGAAGTGTATGTTGGTGGTATATGTAAGTAATTTAATATTGCTGAATTTACCGACTTCAGAAGGATGGAATGCAGAGAGTACCCTCCTCAGATTTCACCTCTTGACCTTCTGATCACTGCATCTTCTAACGGTGACTATTGATCTCGCAGAACCATCCTATTGTGTTTATAGCACGTGTTGGAATATTCCCATATTGCTGGCGAGTTCACTCTGTTAATTTGTATGAACTCAGCCAGCCAAGTTTCAGCATGCTTCTGACAACAGGCAGCTATTATATATAAATAACTCTTCCAGATGCAGAACTGTCGGACCTGGTCCGGAGGTACAGCCAGCTCATATTTAAATGCAGAGCGGAAGAAAGCCCGCAGAGTAGCATAAATTAGGGTGTTTAAATCCTAAATGTATTTCACACTATAACTAAAAAAAAGCTGTTCGTGCAGGAAGGTGTTGAACTGCTCGGCCTAGGAGAGCTGAAAGGAGAGGAGCAGGACATGGTTATCACAGTGCGTACCTCCTTCCCAGGTGAGGCCCGGCGGGGCCTTCGGTGTCGGAAGGATGCAGATACTCAAAGCACCGAACGAGGACAGAGAGAACACACAATCAAGGGAAGGTGTGGCGTGTCAAAGGCTTCTTTGTGAACGTGAGCCGCTGTGAACTCTCACGGTAAAAGAAGGCCAACTCCCAGGCTGACCGCGAGCAGGCAAATGCAAACCGCTCTTTTCAAGCACTCTTGCTGGCACCCACCTTGCAGGAGCGAGCAGCCCACGCGCCGCTGCTCGCTCCCGCAAGGTGGATGCCAGCACAAGCATTAGTGTTTGAAAAGAGCTGACCAATTTCTAAAGGTCATCTCCTAGAGTAGCGCACGCGCGCTGCCTAGGCGAGACCTAAAAACGGCACAAAAGCATTGTTTTTTATCTATATAGAGCTGGGTTCAACTGTACTTGCCTGCACTGCCTGAACCACCAGGTATAATGCTAATAGCAAATGCACAGCTGTCAAAAGGGGGTCAATAATGGCCAAAAATGGCACCAAAAAAACTGTGTACCATATGCAACATTTTTTTACCCAGATTAGTAAATTGGATGCAAATAACACTGCAGGCACATGGCGAACATTCTATTTGCACCACTTGTGTTGTGCACACGGTGGTAAAGATCAGGATGCCGGATGTATGCAATGTGCTTATGTAATTAGTCAGCGGCACCAGCTCTTGAGATTTTAGTGCTGCTTCTGAAGAGATGCAAATTAAGCACTGCTTTACTTTGTATCCGTATCACTGTATAACATGAGCTGCACATATTTTTTTAATTTTAACAGGTGGCCAGTTAGTGTAATTAATTGGCTTTTGGTCACTGGGTCACCCTTGACCATATAAATTACTGTTATTGGTTGGGCTTGCAGGCAACACGCATGCACTGTCACTTGGCGACCTATTGTGTCTAATAAACAAATATATAAAACCAGGTTATTATTCCACCTATTACTTACAATACATTAGCATCATTATCACTCTTCTTTGCTGCCTTCTAATTCAGCACCGTGTGCGAAGAGTCACTTCTTGCATCACTTCTTTGTCTTTCTGTGGCGCAAAGACGAAGTACAGATTGATTACTCTTTATTAGTATACGTCCGCTGCTTGCCCTGTGATTGAGGTACTACTTTTATTTTATTTATATTATTTTTATATAGCGCAGACTCGACCTGACTCAAAGGTATTGGAGCACTTTACATGAGCACCAGTTTGCATTAATTTTTTTAGGCGTGGGGATATTAAAGGCCTGGTTATGAGTTTGGTGGTGTGGCAGTGAGGCGGCACGCCACTGCACCATTCTCACACTGCCAAACCTTACTGCTGGCTGTCCGCTAGATTACGAGTGTTCTTGTGGTCTGGTGGGCAGTCCTTTGGCATTCCCATAGCGGTGCCTATTAAAAAGGCACAGCAATGGGAATGCCAAAGCCTGTTCCTGCACGGCGTGGACTGTACAGTCCATGCCGTGCAGGAAAGGGGTGCATGCAGACAGGGGGGCACACCACATGCCCCCCTTGCATGCATCCTCAGGCCATGAGGGAACAGGGGGCCCTGTATGGCCCCCTTTGTTTCCTCAACGCCACAGGTTTCATGGTGGGCTCAACGGCATGAAATCTGTATCGGTGAGGAAACGTGTAATATGCTTTGCAGTGCCACAGCGGCACCGCCAGCATATTTTGGTCCTCAGACTACTGCGCTACACCTACCGCCTCAGTTGTAATATAGCAGTCGGACCACTGGTGCGGCAGACCTCGTCCACCACTGCACCTTCCCCGGTGAGTTTATCAGTCCTATGGACTGCCAAACTTGTAATTAGACCCTAAGTGATTTTTCCTAACACTTAGCATGGATGTTCAGAGACGCTTTAATGCCTTCTCCAATAGAACCTCTTTTGGAATAATAGCTTCTGTGTACTGAATACCTTGTACATTTGTCCAACCGATCTGCAGGGCAGTTAATTCCGCACACGTGGCAGGCACGTGGATTTTGTTTGCCTGTGCAGAGGGCCGTGCCTCATCTTACACACTTAGGTGTTTTCTTTTATCCTTTTTTTAAGCTTGGATTTCCAAACTACTGATCTTCTGTTAAATAGAGTATGTTCATGCTCAATAGTTCGTTCTTTTCAGTTGAGGTGTGGCAGGGATTTGACTTGCCCAAGAACACACGATGTGTCAGTGAAGAAATTGGATATTGAGCTATTCACTTCAAACCAGTGCAACAAACACTATAACAATACCTCACTAAACAATCCACATATGTGTCTAGGACCCCTTTTGAGTTTTCCAGCTTCCGGTCTCACTGTTTCACTCTTATCTCAGTAGCGCGGTGAGGCCAGAGTGTCTGCAACGTAATAGTCTGTAAATAAACCACTGTCTACAGCCTACCCTGATTCGGCGAACGCAGCAATGGTGGGCGGTATTTACATTTCCTTGGAGAACCATCCACTTTAGACGAGATCTCTGCAGACGCCCTTTGTGGAAAAAGAGAGCAGTTGTAAAAAAAAAAAAAAAAAAAAAAAAAAGAACAAGCAGCAATTAGATTTGATTTGTTTTGTCTCTTATCTTTGATGGCTTTATGATTTTCATTGCTACAGCAGAGCCAAATATGATCACAGTTTCTCCCACGAGACCTCCCTTTGCAATTAGCAAGGTTTTTCCCCCTATTCTGTGGATTATGTAGAAAGTGATGTGAGAGAGACTCTGCAACAAATCCAGCAAGTACCTCTTAAAATTCCATTGCTCCAGTCGTAAAGCAGTTACTGGGAGGGAGCAGCATTTATAACCATCATTGCAAACAATGGCCCTCATTTACTAGAGGCCTGCACTGTGGGAGCGTCACTTTTTATGACTAACCGGTGGCGCAGGCCTCACAGTCATATCTATGAAGCGACGCAAACGCTTGGCTTTTTATGGCCTCAAAGATATGGAGTAAGGCAAGGCAGCGCCTTATTCTTTGCCTCGGGAGGTGTTCCATTAGTGTTGCGGCGTGTTTTCCCACTCGAAACCCATGTAATTTGACACTGACCCCAGATTTACAACCACACGTAAACCTGGGGCAGGGCCAAAAGCGTATGCCTCCCAGAGCCATACATGTGAACGAGGAAACCAGCTCTTGTGATTGTTTTTTTGCAGGAAGGTGCCCCTCCCTGCACAAAAGAAATCATACCAACAACACAGACCCCCTTACATCATGGTGCAAGGGTGCCTGCGTTGGCGCTCAGCTGCAAATTGTGCGCCGGCACTCGCTGAAAGGAAAGGAATGCACCATATCTTGTAAATAGAGTGCATCCCTGCCATTTCGAATTGGTGTAGGGGAGACCAGCAAAATGACTTGCGGAGCTGCCCTACGCCAGTTCTTTGTAAATGAGGCCTAATGTTTATACAAGCTGAACCCTTTAAATTAAGTGGCACTTTTTGGACCATCTTGGTTATTGTTGCATTGCACATGAGGTATTCCAAAAACCTCTCATGTGTAGGCCAGTCAGATACAGCAGAAGTGCTAGCTTCCTCTAATACCCATTCCTATATATCACCTCACCTGGTTGATGTGCCTTAGGCCTGTTCAAATGGGGGGGGGGGGGGGGGGGGGTTCAGCTGGAGTTCCCATTTGATCTGTGGCAGCTCTGTTGACACTTTCAAGAAGTTAGATTAGTGGCAAGAGTCAGAGATGTTTTAAGGCATGGGTAAAGTGTCCAATTGCCCAGGGCCCCCACCTTTCAGGGGCCCATCTGGGAAAAAAACGTACTATGTCTTCCCTGTGTCTATTTCTGCATGTCTACTTTTCTCCCTTTAGCCAACTTCTACCTCTGTCTCTCTTTGCCAAATGTCATCTTACTGTTATTTGGAGCCCCTGGAAAAGCATATTTCATCTATTTTGGAGTGACCTTCATTTCTGAAAGCTTGTTTGGCATAACCTAGGCTTGGATTAGCCGCAAATGGGTAATAACATTCAAAGATGTTCCGATCAGGGCCCCCCAAAATATATCTTGCCCATCGTCCCCAAAAAAATCTTAACACAACATTGGCGAATGTAGTGGGAATTAAATTGATATGGGCCACAGTCCAACAGAATGTGTATAGAGCACAGCATCAGATTATTTTGCATGCACTGCCAAGCACACTGCATATGTTAATGGCTTTATCTCATGACCACGATGTGAGGCATTTAAATCATCAAACTGATAATGTTACTCTTTATTCCAAGCTTAGTCTGACCCTGCAGATTTGTGTTACAGTTCCCATCGGAGCTTAAGGAGATGCACTTTCAGCAGGTAAGAATTGAGTTTCCATTTGCCGGTGTTACTGTTTTATAGGCAGTGATACTTCTGTGGCCAACAAACTAAATACAAAGTTGCTACATTTATAATTCGATCTGAATGCTTACGTTGTCAGACACATATAAGATATAACTTAAGCAGTACAGGAATCTAATTTTAATGGATACAATGATAAACAACCTGTTATGGCTGGGGATGGTTTTATGAGACAAGGCATGGTATAGAGGACTCATAGTGTGGAAAAGAGCAGGCATTACCATTACATTTGCAATAATTTGTACCTGACCGTCTTCCACACCTCATTAAAGCAAATCGGTGCTGCAGGCATAACTAGTTACTGCAGATCCAGGGGTGTGAACATTTGTCAAAAATCTACTTAGCCAATAGACAAAATGTTACAGAAATCTACATGTCCCAGGAAGATATCTGCGTGCCCCCTATTCCATAAATCACTAAGGTGGGTCTGCACAGAGAGAACCTGCACTACAAACAATGCAACATACTGTGCAATATATATTTCAAGTGCAAGTCCAATTATGCAGTGCATGATCATGCATCCTTAAACTGTTGTACTGTCTGGTTGTAGCGTGTGTGCGTAGATGTGTCAGTGTCACTGCACCCAATCATCAACTAGTATGCAAGTGACAAAATTACAATTGTAGAGAAAGAGTACCTAAAGACAGAGTGCAGAATAGTAATTGACTACATTTCTTGGAGCATACTTGGCATAGACTGTGTCGGAATATGAACCTGTAGGACAGAAGGGTGTTCTCCATCCTAGGGCCAACTCATCGCTGTCTAGCTTCAAAAATACTCACATGTGAACATGATCTGATAAACATGTGGATGGGAATAACTGCAATTCTTGGCAGAACTTATGAACAATTAATGGGGCAGCCAAATTCGCGTAGCAGGGGTGCTGTGGTTCACTGAGGCAGTATCCACAAGTACAAACACACAAGAGGCAGTAATGGGCAGATAAATCAATCTCTCCTTTTACATTACTGGGCAGGTGAGGTTTGATTATACTATTGTGCACTCACTGCTAAATCTCCACATTCTTCTCCCACACAAGTAGCATACGCAGCACTGGCAGTAGCAACAGGGTTCTCTTATGCACAATACTTTTTTTTTTTTTTTTTTGAAACCGTTTATTACAATCTCAAATAGTTACAAGTATGGGCCTACAACCGTCTGGCCGGCCGCTAGAGTAGCAGTAGCATATGACATACATACAGAAAAATCTCTTGGCGGTGCAAAAAGGGTAAATCAGGAGATATCAGTAGTGCAGGCCACATAACTCCAAACCAACAATACGGTTTCCTTTTGTCAAAACACAACAACACAAAAACAACCACACCCGCAAGGCAACCCGCAATCCCAAGTGACAGCACGCGCTCCTTAAGTGGGGAACCCCAACCAATCGCCAAACTCTGAAGAGGGGAATGAGAACAGATCAGGGACTGGGGAACCACGTGCCCATGGCTGGGGGAGGGGGTCGGCTAGGGGGACGGAGCTGGTGAAGCAGCCGGCAGCAGCGGCGGCTCGCAAATACCCCCGCGATAGGCGTTCCAGGGGCCCCAGATTTTCACCCACGCCCCAGGCTTACCCCTCGCAACATACACCACCTTTTCACGAAACATACACCAATCCATGTGTTCTTTCCAGGCCGACACCGCCGGAGGCCTCTGGGATCCCCACAATTGAGCAATGTCACGCTTAGCGATCATGTATCCCAGAGTCACCCACCGCGTCTGCGGAACCGAGTAATCAGTTGGCTCCCACACATTCAGCAAGCATCTCCTCGCTTCAGGCAACAGCACGACACGCGTAACCACTCGCAGGACCTCATGCACACCACGCCAGAATCGCTCCACCTTTGGGCATTCCCACAGAATATGCAAGAAAGTTGCCAAAGCACCACAGCCACGCTTACACAGTCTATCCTCAGCTAGGCCCATACGTAGAAGCCTTGGCCCCGTCACATAGACCCGGTGGAGGATCTTAAGCTGGACGAAGCGAAGGTGAGCCGGGATGGCCACCTCCTTCGGAGAAGCCACCGCGGACATCCAGTCCTCGTCGTCCAACTCCAGCCCATCGGCAACCCAGGCCTCGCGGAGGCCAGTCAGCAGGCCCGATCGGTCGTTAATCAGTTTTTTGTATATAAGGGAGATCGTGCTGTCTGGGACATGGCCATCCAGCACTCTGTCCTCCAGGGGGGAAGACTCCGGAATGGACGCGACATCCGGGAAGACGGAGCCCAGCGCGTGGCGGACTTGTAAGTACCGGAAGTACTCACTGCCTTGCAACTGAAACTCCGTCTGCAGCATCTCGAAAGTTTTGAATCCCCCCCTCGTCCAGAGATCTCCCACTGTGCTGATGCCGATCGTGTCCCATTTCTCGAAGCCCTTCGAGGTCCACAAGGAGCCCAACCTCGCCGATGCATATAGCGGTGACGCCCGGGTCAAACGGTCCTTCCACCCCATAGCTGCGTTAGCCGCGTGCCATACACGCACCATGACATGCGTCGGTCCCGTCAGGCGAGGGTCCGGCGCGCCAGAGTAAAGCGCCCGATTGTAGTCGCCACCGGGCAGGAGCATCTTGTCCATTTCAAATGCCGGGTTCAGGGCGGGCCCGTAAAGGCCATGATTAATCGCAGCTAGCTGGGAGGCCCAGTAATACCGTTTAATATCCGGGAGGGCAACCCCCCCATCGTACCATGGGAGCGTCAATTTAGCCAAGGCGATACGTGGCCTCCCGTCCCAGAACAGGCGACGCTGCAAACTCTCCACCTCTCGGAAGTAGCGCGCCGGAACCAAATCCATAGTGTTCTGGAGAGCGTACAGAAAGCGCGGCAACGACATCATTTTAAACAAGGCCGCTCGGCCAAGCGGCGAAAGCGGCAGACGCCGCCAACGCACCACGTCCTCCTTCAAGCGCTGGAGGGGGGGCAGCAAATTCCGCTCGTAGCGGGCCTCCGGGTCCAGAGTAATATATATACCCAGGTACCGAAACCCCTGGGAGGCGATCTGGATCGGACAGTCCCGTGGTAGGACCGGAGCCTCCCCGGCAAGCACATATACACAGGATTTCGCCCAGTTGATGACGAGGCCTGAGTTGCGACCGAATGAGCGCAAAACATCAACTAGGACGATCAGTGATTTACGCGGGGAGGCGAGATATAGAAGGATATCATCAGCGTAGAGGGACACACGGTCCTCATGCTCGGGGGTCCAACGGAGACCACGGATGGAAGGGTGCCACCGCAGCCACTCCGCCAGGGGCTCCAGGGCCAGTGCAAACAGGAGAGGCGACAGGGGGCAGCCCTGTCGCGTACCCCGTCCCAGTGCGAATGGGGCCGAAACTCGTCCATTCACCACCACCTGCGCCAATGGGCCGGAATACAACAATTTGACCCAGCTGATGAAGCCCGGTCCGAAGCCAAACTTCGCCAGCATCGCCCAAATGTATGGCCACTCAAGCGTATCAAACGCCATGGTGGCATCCAAGGACGCCAAGATGGCCGGTTCCCGCACGAACGGGACACGCGCGAGCACCCCGTGCAAGCGTCGCAGATTAAGGGCCGTGTTACGATGGGGTATGAAGCCGGACTGGTCTTGGTGGACCAAGTCGCCCACCACGCCGACCAGCCGGTTGGCCAGCACCTTGGCGAGGATTTTGGGCTCCGCATTCAAGAGCGAGATAGGCCTATAGGATGTGACCCGCTCACGGGGTCTCCCCTCCTTGTGGATCACCACGATCGTGGCCAGACGCTGGTCCGGCGGAAGGGAACCCCGCGAGCAGGCCGCCAGGAACATCGCGCGCAGGTGGGGCGCCAGCACATCCGGTCGCAGCTTGTACAGCTCGATAGGAATGCCATTGGGGCCCATGGCCTTGCCAGATGCGACCGAGCGGATAGCAAGGGCAATTTCGTCCGAGGTGGGAGGAGCGTCCAGCGAATCCCTGTCCTCCACCGAAAGGGAGGGCAGCGCGATGTCCCGAAGCAGGGCATGGGAATCCTCCTCCGAGCAGGGAGAAACCGGGGAATATACCTCGCGGAAATAATCCGCGAAGCAGGAGACAATGGCGTCCGGCTCGGTGACACATACACCATCCATCCTCTCGATCAACGGAACCACACGACTCGCTCTCTCCTTTTTATCCAACCACGCTATCAATTTACCAGCCTTATCACCCACATCATACAGTCGCCCCTGTTGCTCTCTACTGAGGCCCCTGGCCGCCTCCGTGACGAGGGCCCTATAGGCCGCCTGCTTGAGGTGTAAAACATGCAATGTGGCATCCGTCACCCCGCTCCCCAGGGCACCCTCTAGTTCAGTAATTTCGGCCTCTACCCGGGTTACCTCCTCCCGCTCGCGCCTCCGGGCATGGGAGATAAAGGAGAGGGCCTCCCCCCTAAGAACTACCTTAAAAGCCTCCCAAAGGGAGATGGCAGAAGGGACAGACCCCACATTCTCCTCAAAGTACCGCTGCAAGGATTTGATCAATTCGGCTCGAATAGTGGGGTCGCGCAAGTACCAGGCATTAATTGGGGCCACCCTGCCCTCCCCCCTCGGGAAGACATCCAGATGCAGCAGTAGTGGGGAGTGATCTGAAATACCCCGCGCCAAATGGCGCACCTCTCCCACCCTCCCAGCATAGGCCGCGGGAACAAGGATATAATCAAGCCGCGAGAGGCTACCATGGGCACCCGAGTGGAAGGTGTATTGCAGCTGAGCGGGATGCTTTAGTCGCCAGCAATCTACCAATCCTAGTGTATCTAAGAGGCCGGACAGCCACGCCTGTGCCCGGGGGAGGTCCCTGGGGGGATGACGATCCATAGACCCTGAAGCCACCGCATTAAAGTCCCCCCCAACTACCAGAAGCCCATCCGGGAGGTCAAGGAGGAGGCGCCCCAGGTCCGCAAACGTGGTAGATTGCAACCCCGGCGGAACGTACACTGATAAAAAAACGACCACTCTGCCCTCCATTCTACCCACCAAGCCAGTGTAACGTCCCCTCTCATCATGGCGCACCTCATCAATCTCCAATGGGAGCGAGTTCTTAATCATGATGCCCACCCCCCGCGAGCCCGAGGTGAAGCCCGAATGGGCCACCAAGCGATAGCCTCTCCGATTCATGGCATGAAAGGAATTACCTATAAGGTGTGTCTCCTGCAGGAAGATCACATCCGGTGAAATTCGTTTGAGATACTGCAGGACCACACCACGCTTAATCCTATCCCCCAGTCCATTAACGTTCCATGATAACACAGTCAGGTCCCTACCCCCCATCATACATGAAAGCCATCAATCGTCCCCCAGAGAGCATCTCAAAAACAACAATACAGTAAAGGGTTCGCCTTGCGGTGCAAACAAACAACACTCCACCCCCACCCACCCATCCCAACAGAACTCCCCCCTCCCTGCACCCCTGCATGAGCCCAGACAGCCCCCCCAAAGTGCAGTGTGCCTGTCGCCCCATAGATGAAAAACTAACTAGTCCCCCAGAGGAGGAGGGAAAGCCCCCAACGGACCCCGTACGACCTCCATAGGAGGGGAACATACACGATCAGTGAATGGTAACCAAAATGTTGTCCAGAGCAAGGCCTACTATTCACCCCTCAGTTCTGATCCGGTGCGCCCTCCCCGCCAACCGCACCCCCCCCACCCCCCCGGCCCCGATCCCCAGGCAGAGTATCCAACCAGTCCCCAGCCGCCTCGGGACGGTCAAAAAAATGCGTGCGACCATCCACCTCCACCCTCAGCTTAGCTGGAAAAAGCATTGAGTACTTAAGGTTCATGTCCCGTAGGCGACGTTTAACTCCGAGAAAACTCAGTCTCTGCTTTTGGACCGTCGGAGTAAAGTCAGGGTAGAAATTCACGTCCATATTAGCGTCTCTGTCCCGAAAGTTAAAAATCCGGGCAATGAGAGGCCGCGGCGGAGCTCCGACCTTAGGTCTTCCTCCGGGGACCCTGTGAGCACGTTCCACCGCAAAAAGTTTACTCAGCCCCCGGGGCTGGAGATGGGTGAGGATCAGGTCTTCCACAAACAAATCTGCCGCCTCCTCCTCCCGTCCCTCCGGCACCCCGACAATACGAACGTTGTTCCTCCGGGCCCGACCCTCGGCGTCCTCCAATCGACGGTCCATCATGGCGCTCGCCTGGCCAAGCCGGTGCACCTCCTTTTGAAGGGCCGCCACGTCTGTAGTGAGACTTAAGGTGGTGTGGGCCAGGGAATCGACCCGGTCATTTGTTTTAGACAAGTCGGCTCTCACTAGGCCCACCTCCACCAGGGCCGAGTCTATCTTCTGCGCCAGAGTATCAAAGCGCTGGTCCACCGAGGCCTTCATTTCGGCAATGGCGCCCATGACGTCCCGGAGGGTCAGATCCGCGGGCTGAGCAGACGCCTCAGCCGGGCCCGCGGGGGATGTACGCTGTGCCTCTGGGGATCCCTTCTGGAGGGTGTAGCGGTCCATACTGTTTGACTGATGTGCCGGGCCGCGGCGGGTCGATTTCACCTTGGCCCGGTCGCCATCTTGCTTTGTGGACATGTCGCACTCCCAAAGTCGTGCCAATCCCCTCGAAAGGGCCGATAAACCAGTTCACGGGTTCCGGGGGGGGGTTGACCACTGCACCGCAGGACAACTCACAGCCGGCGGGTCAGCCGGGCACAGGGGCAAGGCCACACCACCGCACCCCGCTCCGCAACCCTACCTCGCTTGAGGGCAAGGAGGGCGCAAAAGCGAAAGTGAAAGCGCGGGGTACGCGAGTCGCCCAGCCCTGCCTGCCGTTGTTGTTCGCTTTGTCCCCGGATCGCCCCACAACTCCAATCCGGGGGGCCGGCGCGGAGAGGGCCGCAATCTTCGATCGGTGCTCCCACCAGTGTCCGGGGTCCGATTCGAAAACGGAAAACGGGTGCCGCCTCAGCTCGGGTACACAGACACAGTCCCCTCGTCAAAGACAGGATATAATCAGGATTAATTCAGGAGGTCGCGGAGGTCCTCGGGAGCTTCGCACCTACGCGGCCATCTTGGTTGCGCGCTAGGCTCCTCCTCCTCTTATGCACAATACTGGTATAGAAATGGCACAAGCAGAGTAAGCTCCCCAAACATGAAAGGGTGCAGCTCCGCAATAGATGTGCAAGTTTGTCTCACTGGGATTTTTTGAAGTACTAGTCACTTTTTTCTTTAAAATCCAAGTTCTCTGCCACTTGTCTCTCTCCTTCCAATGTCCCCAGCCCCCCACTGCCCACCCAAATGTGCCTGTTATCTTCTGGGAAAATCCTGTAATTCTGTTGCCGGATGCTGCCATATGAGTATTGGGAAGACTGGTGAAAGATAAGGTTTTAACATTGCAGCAACTTGTGCAATCGGTCTATGGGAGGGTCTAAGGGATGATGCTTGGATTTTTCAAAATGGGCACCTGCATAAAGAAGGCACAAAGTCAGGCACACAGGAAAAACACTCCTTGACAAATCATGTTGGTAAAGAAAAACAAACCTTTATGTCTACTTAGGACAAATACTCACACAGGTGGCAGAGTTACTTTTCCTCGGGTCTTCTATGGGGGCATTTTTACTGCTGACGTAACTGTGCAACAAAAATGCAACAATACACCAGTTGCATAAAATTCTGAGGTGGGCAAATTGTATAATTTCACACAGTTGTCAATAAAAGGTGATTGTGAGACCTACAAATTTAAATTTTGATAATTCTGCTTTATATTGAACTCGTTCTGCAATTTTTGCCATTTTATATCGTTGCAAATGACAGATGGTCGCCCACTGATGGCAGGTCCTGTGTACGTGCGTGATTTATAACAGAGCCACTCTGATTATGAGATTCTACAGCTGAGGCGTTTTGCTCATAATTTGCCACACAATCATGCTGCCTAAACTGCATTTTTTCCCAAAATGTTTTTGATTCTAGCTCAAACAGATCAAAAGTTTCTAAAAAGAGGGAACCCGTCCTGCCACACAGTGAAAAGCCCATCACAAGTAGTGACTGGTCACTTTTACATTGCTATTACTGTATTTGGGTGTTAATCTGAAAGTAATAAGGCAAAACATTTATACTGACAGAGTTAACGTATACAGATGTAAAAAAATAAAGTAATACGATAAACAAAAATGTGCTGCATTCTGCTACACAATTCTATTTTTTTGTGCCCACATAATTTAGTCCAACTCTGCCGCATAATTTAGACCTTACCTGCTGCTCCATTACAGTTGCTCTGCTTATTTAGCCCAAACTGCCAGAGCACTTTGCATGGTAGGGGTGGTTTACAGTAGGTACAGGAGACGAGAAATGCAAACAAATAGAGGTACAGGCTTACAGGAATGAGCCCAAAATGTTGAGAATAGCTGGTTTTTAAGCCTGTAAAATAAAGCAGGGGCATTGATTAAGCGAGAAGCAGTGGCGGGGAGGTGGAGGTAATGGAATAAGGAAAAGACAAGAAAGACTGTGGGGGAGGGTATCAGGAATGGAGACCCCAGGCAAAAATGTGGACATTGCGATGTTCCAGCCGCCAAGAGTGGCCCATATTTCAGTGAGCTGTGTGAAATACGCTGCACACATAACATTGCCTGGATCAGGAAGATACTTTCTGCCTGCTGCATTATGTGGTGTTTCTTTTATTCAAATTTAGCTTAATTTGTTTATCCCCAGGAAAAAGATGCAGTTTAAAAAAATGCTTCTATTTACAGCGCACACATAATCTTGCAAGGCTGCCTTTTCTGTAAGACTGCCAGGTGTTAAGGTATAATCATTTGCTCCGTGCCCCCGAATGCGACCTCGTCCATAAAAGTAGACTGACAAAGTAAAGGTCAATTTCTCTAAATAGTGAGCTTCCATTCGTTGTGTTTTCACTCATTATCAACGCTGCACTGGTTGCATTGTTACATTGCAGTAGGCGCCTCATTGATCAGCTGATAGCAGTGGAGAAGTTCCCGCCTCACTGTAAATTAACATGCCACACATTTGACCCTGCCTCCACGCCCACTGATCTCAGACCATTCCAAGCAGCATCACAGTTAACATACTTTTCTTAAGTCTCTGCCCGCTGCAAAACCCATTATCAGATCGACTCACCTGTTGGTGAAGCAGTCACTGTGTCAGAGACGGCGACTTGCCGCTCCCGATTCCAGGAAGTGCCCCGCAGTGCACCAAAGATGAGTGGACTGCCTTGGACGGATCCCAATGGACAGGGCGATCGAGCACTGCAGCAATCGGCGACAGAGAGACCACAAGGCCACACAGCCTGCAGCGCTGGGACCCAGACAGCGGCAAAAGTGTTTTCTGCCTCTGCGCCCGCCCTTGCAGGTTCAGCAGCTGGGTTCCAAGTCCAGGTGGGCTGCACCAGTGTGGAACTCACGCTAGAACACTGGCGTCTAGCGTATGACTCCCCCAGCCAATCACTGGCTAGATAGAGCCCGGCCATGGGCTTCCAGCCAGTCAAAGGCCTCCAAAGGCTTTCTGACAGCATTTCAATTGCCTGTGACCCCCAAAGTGCCCACAGCTCATTTCTTTTTTGTGATTTAATGTCTACTTGCAAGTCGGACAAAATAGACAATAAACCTTCTTGCCCTTTATAAAATTCTAGTTGGTTCAGGTGTCGGGCGATACGATTCCCCCACCCCTGGGAGTCCAATCCCTATGCCCATTCTCTCTGCACAGGCAACCAGTGTGGATCGTTCTTTGCCTCCTGCTTTACTCTAGCTTTCCTCAAACCATAAACGTAAAACCACTGCTTTAGTGTCAGGCTCACTCGGTTGTTGGTGGAAGGTTGTTAAAGAATGACTCCCTGTCGAGTTACATGACTGGGTCAATGATGGACGCTTCATAGTGCTTTTACTTTCAGCCATGCTGCACAGCAGCCGCGACGCTGCTGTACAACATGGCTAAAAACCATTGACAAAGACAATAGATCTGGCATGTGCGAGACCTATTGGCTTTGCAATGCTTGTTAGCTCGAGGTGGTGATTTCAAGTTGTGTGTAGCACTTCAGTGGAGGAAATTCACCCGGTAGATCCTCCTCCTTATTTAGCGATTCTATGTGAAATTAGAGCAGGTGTCTCCAACCCATCGATCGCAACCTACCATGAGCTCCCCGACACCTTCAGAGTAGCTCACAGCCTTGAGTTCATTTTTAAATATGCGCCAGGTCAAATTTTCCTTTTAAAGTTAAGTGAAGGCTGTGTTTACTTTACATTATTATCATCAGACTGAGGATAGCAGGACCTGATAATGAGCAGTGCTCAGTCATATTTATGACCCTGGCTGGGGCACAGAGGTGAAGAACTGAAGCACTGAAGTATTTAACTCTAAAACAAAAGTCCTTGTCAACTCAATATTGGAGTGTGAGCACAAAATGATGTTTCTAAATGCTGTTCAGTAGGCCTCTTGCTCCCAGTGGGCTCTATGCCATATGTATAACTGAAAAATACAGTATATTTTTTAAGTGGGAGAAATTTAAAGTGCAGAAAAATGTTCCATACTCTGAAAAAATGTTCAGAACATTTTTCCGCACTTTACATTTCTCCCATTTAAAAAAAAAAGGTTGTATGTTTGCTTAATACATGTAACGGAGCCACATATGTTACATACGCCACAGGCTCTCTAACACTTATATCCCATTCATATGCACACATGTTCATACATCCCCCAAACCACGCTCTCACTGACACATATGGCAGCCCTGCTGTAGTATTTTTTTTCAACCCATAGTATCTGGCTCTATGGACATTAGCCTTAGAGTCATGGAAGCTGGGCGTGGGGGTGTCTGGTGGCAATGCGCAAGCTGTTTAGCTTTAAGTAGCACAGGATGATTTTCACATATCAGAAGTAACTCTCACTACAGAAAACATTGGAGACCAATAAATTAAACCATTTTTAGAGAACAGTGAAATCCAGTCACTCTGTGCTACTATTTTGCGTTTAAAAACAGACCTTTTTTGGATAGGTAATTCATTACGAGGAGTTAGTTTGTTCAACATCAATGCATCGTATTTTTAGCAAACAGCGACACCTGCTGGCAAGAAAGGTTGTTGCATCTATTGCTGAAGAAGTGCAATTGCAGGAAATCTGTATAGAAAGGAGGATAACAAAAGAATGTGAACTCTGCTAATGCAGAATGCCACTTAGCTTTTTATATTTCTTGGGATACTAAAACCTTTAACATGGTTTACGGATCAATAAACGTGTGATTTTTTTGTTTCAGCTGAGAGAGAGAGTGTTAAAGGGAGGTGGCAGCTGGTGCACCTGGAAAAAGGTGCGCCCAATAAAAAATATGCAGATTTATATATAAAGCAAAAATGGAAATGTATGGCATATTTGTTAAGTATACCATGAATATTTATGTTAAGGTACACAGATATAGTAAACTATAATTAAGCTTGTGAAACCAGAAACACTTTTAATGTATTGACGGATTGTGTACGTTTCAAGTGGTACAAGATGCATCCACCAACTAAGGAGTCATTTGATTTTGGTGAGGCAGGAAAAGTGCTGGGAATCAGTGGTCTGCCACCCGCCAAGGTAGTGTATTCCCCACCTCATTTAGAGGTGGGGGACCCACGGAGTTTCCTATGGCAGTGCTTCAGCTGCATCTGCAGTCGGTTAAACCTCCAGTGGCTGCCCATCTGTCACTGGACGGTGGCTTCAGAGGGTCAGAAAGCCCGCTTACTTATTTTTTGCCAGCTAGCATTCGGGTTTTGCTGAAAGTACTTCCTCTGCACTAGCAGAAAAACGTTTGCCTAAAAGATTCCATCCGATGCATCAGGGATCTTTAATTATGGCAGGTTGTCTACCACTGAAAGGGCAGATGTGTTGGCATCTGCTAATCTAGAGGGATTGCAGGGCATTCTCCATGCTCGAAATGGCTCTAAATGGAAGCACTTCGATGTAAGTGAGCTGTAAATCAACGGGATCAGGAAATTCCCAAAGGTGCCCCAAGAATAAAGTAAACCGAGTGTCACCTGAAGGCATTTTTAATTCTCTCCCTGATCCCATTGATTTAAACCACACTTACATCGAAGTACTCCCTCCATATGTGAGGTTGAGCCTTCCCATTAATTCAGGATATCTACCATAACTGGGCGAGGACTTGATGATGCAGCATGACACATTGTTGTGAGAGTCCTTTTTTTAAAAACAAGGTTTATTTTCCAGCTTCACTCTGGAAATAGGTCTGATGAGAATTATTTACAGGAGCCATTCTCTTAGTTGCAGTGAGTTACTCTAGGAAAAATGGAGGTGTTACCCTCAGAGCAGTGTAGCTTAGACTCTACCCTCACACCTCACAGAAGTGCAAACTATATAGGTGCACTTGACATTATATTTACTGTGCCCTTAACTTTATTAATGAGTGTGACACATTTAAAAGCATTACTGAAATGTGTTCACTGTATAAAAACTAGAGATTTATATATGTCTGCATTTAGTTTAAACATGAAGAGATGTATTTATCATTTACATTTTACACTCATATTCCACGCTATATTGCATTTATTTTGAAAGTGACATTTGTGTACGTAAGCATGTACTCATTTACTCACGTTTTACATTTATTCCTAAAGTTACACATGCATGTCTAACCAAGTCTTCGAAGGGCATATTAAAATGCGTAACTAAAGTTAGCCTGACTACAGGCCTCAGTTAAAATTTTGCTTTGCCAGATGGTTTTCTCTTTCCCTTGCAGGTTTATTAGCATATTTGCTACAGAAAGGCGTATTATCTGTAGTAGAAGACTGGTGAACCTAATCTTAGTCTGCATATATACTGGGTTGATGGGTACTCCACAATAAACCTTCAAAGCCATATTTAGTGATTCCTGGTCCTTATTGTGAAGTCCTCCTGGCTTCACAAGTTAAAAATGTATTGTTGGTGAAAGCTGCTTTTCACTGCTTGAAGTCAGCTAGCGATAATTTTAACGCCTTGCTTGATAATATGCCCCTTGGACATCAGTGGTCGAGAGAGATCTTCTGTTCATCATGTACCAGTACCGCAAGATGTTCAAGGTTGAGAACCGAAACTGAGGTTCGATATGCTGTGAACCTGAACTGATATTGCAGATGTATTCAAGCAGTGGCCTGATTGGTCCCTGGCGGTGTGGGATAGATAAGAATGTCCTGAATTTCTTGTTACTTTTAAGTTGGTAATCTCACAGCTGTAGGTAGAGCGGAGCAGCTTCCAGCTTCCCTGTAGACTTGGCGAGGTGCAGACCTCTCTGCTTGCCCTATTCTTGCAAGTGTGAAGCTTTAAGCTAGGCACTGATTTCCTTTTCTTTCGGACCTCTAGTGAAGTCTGATTATGCTGACACCTTTCTTCCTTTTTGTCCTAGGCTCCCGATTCAGAGATTTTTTACTACTTTACCTTTTATCTAGTCTAGAAACTTCCTTTTCAAAGTCTCTTTATGGAACACCTGTTTGCTTAAATCTGTGTTTATACAATTGTAATTATTGCAATATGATATATATTATTCTGTTGCACCTTAACCTACAGAGATACTTCAGTTTACCTTTTGCATTGTTGCATTTATTGAACCTAATCTTAGTCTGCATATATACTGGGTTGATGGGTAATCCACAATAAACCTTCAAAGCCTTCACAAGTTAGAAATGTATTGTTGGTGAAAGCTCCTTTTCAATGCTTGAAGTCAGCTAGCAAGCGCCTATATGAGCAATGGGGGAGAATCTCTGACGACTTGACTAAGAGATGGCATTTCAAGGCCCAGGGCTCCTTCACCCCTCTAACTTTCTCCCTCCCCTCAGTAGTGTTTCTGGTGAACAGTCCACAGCCGTGGATTTGTTCATTTACATTAATATTTTGCTTCTGCCTACAACAGCATACAGCAGGGGGCAATGGGTAGGACCGCGTCAGCCACCCGGAATTTGAACTGTTTCACTTAAAATAACACAGTTTGTTTAACTAAATGTAAAATGTTCTTACTATTTATATGTATGTTTATAGTGCTATAAAAAAGAATTCTCTTAATGCACTTTGATCCCTTACAGAACCATGTTCTTTGACGTATTTTTCGCGCATCTTTCATTGCCATTATATTTGGCTTCCATTTATTCAGATGACTCCTTTCCCTGACTCACTTTTGCTGTGTTCGGTCTCTGTTTTACCACAAAGGGCATATGAGGAAGACCATTGAGGATCTTAGCAGTTCCTTCTCTGTCATATTTACGTTATTGTGTGTCCGAACCTTGTTTCAGGTTTGTTTTTATATTCAGTTCTGCTTGTGTTGCGCCAGTTTAGACTGGGAACAGCAGCAAGCGCCAGCACTCACATTCCTTAGACGGCAAATTTCAAAACCATTTGTGACATTTATAGATACAGGAATGGTTTATATTTTTCATTAGAAGCAGCGAATTCACTTCCCTCCGTGGGTGTATTTCCTGAATTAACTCCTTCAGTGCCCATGACGAGATGGTCTCGTCATGGAGCGCGGTTGCGCTGTGCCCATGACGAGACTATCTCGTCATGAACCCCGCCCGCTAATGAAAGGGCCGGCACAGGGCGGGGAAAGGGCGGGGCACTGAAGGGGTTAAGTAAAAGGATGTCTGGCACACTAATCAGTGGCAGTGTGTTTACTGTGTGTGTGGGCACAACAGCAAGGTGTGGGATACATCTTCTCCCAGCTCTCAGTAATTGCCTTTGCTCGGCTTTCAAAGTAAAGCAACAGGAGAAGAAAGGTCAATCATTGTTTCAAAATGGTAGTGGCATAACAGCTGGAGGCTCGTAACACCTTCCAAAAGGCAAATAGAGTAGTGGCAATTCACCCTGATAGGCTAAAGGTCTACGCCATGCTTGTTTTTGACCTGTTTTAATTTTATAATGCCTATTATTCACTGTTAATATAGTTTTAAAAAAAAGACAGATGTTCAAGTCCAGCAGCAGCAGCTTGAAACAGCCAGTGGCACTGTCCGATGGCTGACACATTCGGAAGAAGGCTGGGCTGGTGAAGCCATCGTCCTGGCCTCAGGGCCCGACAGACCTCGGTGCCTCCCCATATGACACATGCTGAAGCATCACTGCCAGGGGTAGTCCCCAGCGCAGTAGGCTTAAGCCCTGCAGTGCTACCCGCCACACACCAGCCTGCCACCTCACCCTTTCCTAACTCCTCACAGAGAAAGGGTGGAGTGGAAAAAGTCTGAAACCTGGTACTTGCAACTTTGCAGAGTCAAGGTTTCGGTTTCATGCGTCAGTGCTGCTTCATGCGGAAAGTAGGTGTGTGGCTGCCCCAAGGGTAAAAAGAGCAGCACAAGCTTAAGTGGGAGTTGCACAGGCAACAAGGTAAGTAAAAGAATGCTTTTAAAATTTGAGAGCATGCGTGTGGGTTAGAACGTGTGTCTGTGAGAGACAGCATGTGTGTATGTCATCACGTCTGTGTGAATGTGTGTTTCTGAATGAAAGTGAGAGAAAGTGGGCAACGGAGTGAGTGGAGGTAAGTGAGTGAATATGAGTGAGAGTTAGTGAAAACGAGTGATAAAGTGAGAATGAATAAGAATGAGTGAGCAAAAGTGAGTGTGAGTAAAGAAGAGTGAGTATGAGTGAGTGCAAGTGACTGACAGCAAGTGAAAATGAATGCAAAAGAGTGAGAGTATGAATCAGAATGAGTGAGAAAAAGAGAGCGAAAGTAGGAGTGAGTGCATTGAGTAGAGTGAAAATGAGTGAGTGCAATTGGGAGTGAGCAAGAATGACTGAGTAAAAGTGAGTGAGAATGAGCGAGAGTGAATGCAAGTGAGTAATAGAGTGTAGGAAAGTGGATTTATGTTACAGTAACCCCCCACACACTTTTTGCCAGATTTCTGATGCACTTTGACTGAATGTGCCCTGTGTCCCTGCCAATCAGGTTCCCAGGGCCAGTGTTCTTTCCAAAACTGTGCCTTTGTTTCCACAATTGGCACACCTCTGGTAAACCTACAAGTCTTTTGTAATAGGTACCACTGGTACCAAGGGCTTTGTACCAGAGAGGGTCTCTAAGGGCTGCAGTATGTATTGTGCAACCCTCAGAGACCCCTCACCAAACACATGCACACTGCCATTGCAGACTGTGTGCTTTGGTGCAGACAAAATTTAAGAGTCCACATGGCACACATCCCTGTGTTAAGTGTAAGCTAAGAACAACTCATTTCTTAGACCCAGTGAGCACAACTTGGAAGAATATATCACAATAATAAACAGGCTTAATTATGATTCCACAATCATTTTCCTTTACTTGTATTTAGATTCTTCAAAGAAATATTGATTTTTTCTTATATAATATCATGGGAGTATCTTCAGAGACCACTCCTGTATATCAAGCAGACAGTAGTTACATTCACAAAAACAAATTAGTTGATAACACATTATTTCACTTTTGTTATGCTCTCAACTGAGAGCGTCGTGCCCAATGCATTTCGGGATAAACTCCCTTCGTCAGGGGCTGTACATCATCACTGCAAAAACAAACAAATGCAGCAAGTTGGTCTTGACCCCAATTGTAACAAGTGGGAAGCCATGATAGCATACGTATTATGATTTGTGTTCAGATGCAAGGTTAACAGATGTAGTGTCACATGAAACCATAAAAATATGTCCAAAGGAAATTTGCTGAAAATATTGAATGGATAGACTCAAACCACCTGCAGCTCAAACTGGAGCAGTGTTCCTATAAAACAAAATGGATATCTAAGTGAGTGTCCACCCAGTTGTGCCACCAGTATGCAACCCTTACGTGGTTACTACCAACTAATCAATAAAAAACTATCGATACCAGCGAACTTACAGATAAACGTTGTTTTCAAGCATTCTACAGTGAGCTGAAAGGTAACTGCAAAAATGCTATATTAGAACCAAAATTAACCGTATTATAGATAACTGATAATAAAGAAGAAAGTTGTGTACACATACCACACCTCGAAGCGTAGAACCGCCCGACGTGAACTTCTAAGCCATGTGCTATAATCTTGATCTATTCAACAAGCACAATATAAGATTTATAGATACTGTTAAATCACAAAGATCACCTCTCGATTGTGCAGGATAAGCGGTAACTTCTCGCTACTGAAATATATGCGGCGTTCAGAGCTAATGAACGACAAAATAGGACTATCATTCTGTTGTGTGCATCAATAATGCAGGTGCCATGTTGCTATGCACCGAGATGAATATATCTATACACGGTGACAATCAAAGCAGTTTTCTATCAGGCACAACAACAGAGTCCCGTTTCAAACATCGGAGTTATTAAAAAAATAGCAGTCGATCATGCAGAATATCCCACATTAACGACATATCGCTGGTCCCCGGGGGCCGCTAAAAGACTCAAAAACAGCCGCAATATTATACAGGACGCTTGACCAATTAAAGAGAATCAATTAAAGCTAAATGCGACACCAGAGCATAATGCTGAATAAACAGGTGAATAGTGATAAACCCAGCTGCGAGTAACATAATAAGTTGGAGAAAGTGCTTGTTGAAGCAGTGATCCACTCAAGATGGTTCATCCGTGGTAGCCACAAACAACAACCTAAATCCCGCAATCACACTGGTCAAGAAAAATAAACCAAGCATTGCATAGCCAATAGGTCTCGCCTTTGGGACCTTATAAGTGGTTAGCTAGAGGTTTTGGCTTGGCCTTTGCTTTTAAGCTATGTTGTAGAGCAGTGTGACTGCTGTGTAGCATGTTGAAAGGTTATAATAAACAAGACTGGTCACATTATTTTGTAGTCACATGCATTCAATACCACGTGAAATGACGCAGGTGCCTTTTTTTTTACTTTTGTGATCCAAAAAGGAATGCAATAGCTCTTGCATTTGTTTGAGTTAGAGCTATTGGCGTTGTAAATGATAATGTATTTTACCCATATATTGTAGAGTGTATCTCTGTGGAGTGTAGTAGAATTATGTGAGTTGGATTGGAATTGTTAGTTGTGGAATTGTGTGGTGTGGAGTGGATTTGGGTAGTGGAACTATGTGGCATGGTATACAGTTCAAATATGTGGATAGTAATTATGTGGTATGGAGCGTATTGGAATTTTGTGGAGTGGGAATGGGGGTGATGGCGTATAAATATGTGGGATGGTATTTTGGGGTGACAAATGGTACGTAGTGGAGTTTAATCATGTGGTGTGGGGTTGAATATTATAGCATGGTGTGCAATTATGTGGTTTGGATTGGATGTATGTGGTGGTATGTAATTGTGTTGTTGTGTTGAATTATGCGGTTTGTTAGTGAATTATGTCGTGTGGAATGGAAACATATGGAGGTGAATTGTGTGGCGTGGAACTGTGTGACGTCGAGTGAAAGAGCAATGTGATAGAGAGATAAGGGAAGGAAGGGAAGAAAGGGGGAATGAATTAAGAGAAGGAAGGGAGGAAAGATGAGAGGATGTGAGGGAGGAAGGACAGGAGGGAAGGACAGAGTGAGGGAGAGAAAGCAAGAAGAAAAAAAGAAAGGACTTAGTCAAAGGCCGAATTGCAAGATATGAGTGACTGGAATAAGTGAAGTTGAAATAAGGGTTGAGGAAATAAGGCTGGGTATAGGATTAAGGGGTGAAGAGAGGGATTAAGAGGGCAAGAAGGAAGAAGGAGTAAAGGAGGTAATGAAAAAAGATAGGGAGGCAGAGAGGAAGATAGGCAGAAGAGACGTGGAAGTAAATAGGAAGGAAAGGTTTGATGGAAGGAGGCATCGAGGTAAGGGGAAGAGATTGTTTAAGTAATGAAGAGTGGGAAAAGGAGGGTGGGTTAGGAATGAAGGAAGGTAAGGAAGCAATGAAGGAAAGAAGTGAAGGGGATTAAGGAGGTCTATAAGAAAGGGAGGATCGAGGGAATAAGGAGGCTAGACAGAAACTGTGAAATTAGGTCTGGGATAGGCAGTCAATCAGTCAGTGCTGGAGTGCAGTGGCTGGAAGTGCAGCCATGTATTTAAAAAAAAAGAAAATGGCATCTATCAGTTGATGTTTTGCTCAGCCTGTTCCTGCTCTTCTATGCCTCTTGTTGCTCTGTATTATCATTCTGTTAGAAATGGTAACATGACCAAAACACACGAACATTGATACCGAAAGATACCCTCCATAAAATACAATGAGGAGTCTATATGTTTCACTGATGCAGGAGCTACTTTGACGCATTTGCGAACAAACTGCGGACTCTTTTCTATTCATTTGCGACATAACTGCCTAGCTGCAAGGAGATTCTCTCCAGAGAGACTATGTTAAGTGCTTGTTCTGCCGTGGTGGCAGTTCGGCTTGGGTGTGCTATCTACCTAATATGAGGCCTAGCAAAGACTTCTCATATCTCTCCCTCTCTCTCTCTTTCTCTCTCTCTCTCACACACACCACGCTAAATAGCAAATGAACAGAAGCAATGGGGATCAGATGATACCATTCTGTACATTTTACCTCCAACAGCCCCCCACAGGTACAACCACTGGTACAGAACGAGGGAAAGACACACACGGAAGCGCTGTCAAAGCTACTGCTAAAGCTTTTTAAAGGCATTTTTAACAACTGGATGGAAGGAGGGGCAAAAACGAGGGATCTGGTTTCAATTAAGAAACTCTTTGAGGGTAATGAAAATTCCATTGTTTATATACGTTTTCAATAGTGTAATGGAGAATCACTGTCAAAGGAAAATGCAGACGCTGTTTTGTGTCATTTATAATGATGTTTGTTTGATAAAGAAGCCTGTGTTGCAGCTTACAGTACTACAGGTGTCGCATGCAGCTGCACTGGCGCACACTTGTAAGATTGTCATCTTCCTGTCACTACTATAATTACCCAGATTGTCGCTCCGGGGGGCACTCAGGGGCAAGCACCAGTCCACCACACAAAGTGTAAATTTTGTCGCACTTGCTTAGTGGCACTTTCAGTTCCAAGACAACAAGTATTTGCAATGCAATAGTTCTGGCAATTGCGAGATTTTGAGCTATTGACATTGTAAATGACAATGCCTTTTATTTATGTTTAAAAAACCTGCAATAATAAAAGGCATTGGGCCTCTCAACTGTCGGCAATTAACCATGCCACGTATGCTCCTGGTCTGAACCCGGCGTATGAGATGGATAAATTCCTGCTTCCCGGCGGTAATTACAACAGAGCGCTTTATTCCCGATCTGCTGGTGGTACCCTCACGGGCCCTGCCAAGATTGCGGTAAGGGTGTGGAAGGCGGCGAATGTTGCGATGGGGTGGGGTGAGCGTTTAACGTGTGCTACTCCCCTGTTTGCCTCAGACCGCCTGGGGAGCCTTTGGACGACGAAAGGCTTTGAGCACTGGGACACGATCGGTATTAGCAGAGTGGGGGATATGTGGGTCAAGGGCGCGGTCAAGACCTTCGCGGCGCTCCGAAGCGAGTATGATCTTAGTGAGAGGGAGTTTTTTCGCTATGCCCAGGTTCGGCATGCCCTGCTCTCGGTCTTTGGGGAAGGGTCCACGGTCCCTGTGTCTTCGCCCCTCGAGGACCGCATACTCGACGGTCACGTTCCCGATAGTACTATCTCCTTGATATATAAAAAGTTGATAAATAACCGGGCTGACCTCTTGGTGCGTCTACGGGAGACGTGGACGGGGGGGTGGAGTTGAGTTGGACGACGAGGACTGGCAGTCCGCGCTGTCATCTCCTAAGGAGGTGGCCATCCCGGCCCGTCTCCGATTGGTCCAGCTTAAGATCCTCCATCGCGTTTACGTTACGGGCCCCCGTTTGGTCTCGATGGGGTTTTCTGAAGATGGGCTCTGTAAGCGTGGCTGTGGGCACAGTGCCACCTTTCTCCACATCCTGTGGGAGTGCCGCGAGGTGGTGGAATACTGGCGTCAGGTGCATGAGGTTATGGGGAGAGTCACCGGGGTCACGCTGTTGCCGGAGGTGCGTCGTTGTGTGTTGAATGTGTGGGAGCCCAATGACTATAATGCTGCCCAGACGCGGTGGGGTTCCCTGGGGAACATGATAGCAAAGAGGGATATAGCGCAGCTTTGGGGTTCGCAGCGGGCCCCCACCGTGTCTGTCTGGAAGGAGAACATGGACTGGTGCATGTTTAGGGAAAAGACTGTTTATGTGGCTCGTGGTAAGCCCGGGGCTTGGAACAGAATTTGGGGGCAGTGGAATGCGTATCGTGGAAGTATTTGTGCTCCCCCCCTGATGGAAACGTCTGATGTAGCCATGTCCCCCTGATCCTTGATGGTTCCTTACTTATCTGGCACATGAGTATAGATTTGTATTCCCGTCCCTCCCCCCCCCACCCTACCTCCTGGTTTTTCTGTTTTTGACTGCCATCAGGTGGTCGGATATGGACGTGCCCCTGCTGTGGCCTGACGCCCATCTTATGTTTTCTTGCCTCGCCTTTGTTTTAAGTTGTTATTTATGTTAAAAGGGTGTATCCTGATTTCCTCTATGTGCAGTATGCTCTTCTGTATTATGCGGGTCCCCGGTGGGCCAGTCATCTTTATTGCACTGTGTGATCTCTCACCTACTAGCGGCCGGCCCTGGTGGTTGTAGGCCCGTGATTGTAATTTTCTTTCTGCACAATAAAATTTTCAAAATTAAAAAAATAAATAAATAATAAAAAAAAAAATTATAAAAGGCATTGTCATTTACTAATACGTCAAAGTTTCTAAAATGCCAGACCTATTACATTGCAAATGCTTGTTGTTTACAAGCGCCCCATGCTGTGCATGCACTAGAGGCTACGTCCCTTTCTTTAGACGAGCTGTGTCTAAGGTCGGCGGCCGCTACTAAAGTGAAAGCACGGTATGGGGCACTTTTACAAAAAAAAAAAGCATTTGTTTGTCGAGTTGACAAACAAATGCTTTTTTTGTCAAAGTACCCATGGAAGAGCGCATGGCGTGCTGAATGCGATAAATGTAGCAAGAAAGCATAGAGTGCCTGCAGTAGGAGCAACTATTAAAGAAAATAGTGCTTACAGAGTAAACAAGACGCACTGTGTAACAACCAAGCAAAAGGGTCAGTTCTCATGGGAGGTTACAAATGAAGACAAGGCGGTACTAAGGAGGGACAAACAAGCCTATTAACGAATCAGAAGTCAGTATTTATGAAGGACAAAGACACAAGCCAATGACAAATATGGGCGGAGGGTGGGTGGGGCTTCGAGTCCATACTCTAATACAGAATGGCTCGCAGAGCAGCACATGCGCTGCACAGGCTCGACCTAAAAACACTCATGTCATATAGTCCGCGAGCCAGTGACAGTCATGGCAGATCTTCTGAAATAGGTATTAAAATGCCTTCAAAATTACTGCCATCATATCAACGGGGTCACATCATGTACTAGAGGGCTGCCATCATATATCCCCGTACAGCCCAAAACATCACAGACTTCTAAATATTCAGAGGTTTAGCCAATGATATCAGGGCCCTGTGCAATATAACAGCCTTTCTGTTTATGTCAGAATGTACTCAAAGGTATGCGAAGAAAGCTGTGGATGATGGCCTGTATGCTGTGGTGCTTAAGTTGGCTGGGGCGCTGCACAAAATGCTGAGGTGCTACCCAGTTTATCAGAACACGACTTAAAATCTCTGAGATAGTACAGAAAATGTGATGGTTCTGCCATATGAACTTGTGACAATGACGCACGGTGTGCCAGGGCTTTCAGCCCATTAAATCCGGCATGCTAGACCATTATGCTAGGGCTCCTGGTCACTAGGACTGCGTTCGCCTCAGGTTTCCACGTGGAGATGTGTTCATACGATTCAATGCGGCACTGCTCCCCAATTTGCAAAACTGCTGCCCAATAAGCCAGGTGACCCTGTGTTGACCCAATATGCTCGAGTACTGAAAAACAGGGCCAGGAGCAGTTTAATACTTGTCAGTGCTGCCCAATGAATGTGGCTTCCTCTTCAGCCAGTCTCATTGCTCCTCGTCTTTTCCCTTATTCTCATACCTTGTGTCCACTTCCGGTAGCGAGGGCCTGGAGTCCCACCTGCTTCATGCTGCTCCTGTACAGCCCGGAGGAGAGCCTGAAAAGGACAGAGGGGCTGGGGCCCCCCCTCGGTGGATCATAAAGTGAGAGGAAAAGAGAGACCACTCAGACATTGCCCTGCCTCTGTGTGTTTGAAGTCCCTCTTTTATTTCTACTGTGTTAGGTATAAATGCTCAAAGGAATGACAATACATCTAATCACGACTGAAGCAACGTACTTGCAAGCCGTTAATGCAGCTGTGCCTAATAGAAACGCTAGTTTAATGCAGTGGCTCCCCTCCTCTCTCACAGTGCACCACACAAGAGGAAGTAAGGATGACTGTGGCAGGAAGTGAATTAATTGTGGGAAGCCTGTCCTGGCGGTCCAGTAGACCTCATGGCCCTCTGCCCTTCAGGAACTATTGAACGCTAGCCCGGCTGGACCAGGGACAGGCATTGATGGCACAATAGCTGTGCAATATTTTTGGGAGTGCGGTGCCCTCCTGTTCTCGGATTGCCACCTGCACAGTACAATTTAAAATGACTTTAGGTTCGTGTGGTAACAACCTACTGGTTTTCATCCACCTGGCGGCGGCCCTGCGCGTGCATACTTGAAAGGGCAAAGCAGCAAACAGTGTGGTTTTCACAACACACATGTCCCACATTGGAGGTGATGTCATGCCTACATTACTACGTGTTAGTAAAACCAGAACAGACAGCAATAAACATTTCTCCCTCGTGGCCCCGTGGGAGCGGGGATTTTTACCATGCTTCGCAACTGGCTTGTATGTGATATGTTCTCCGGGGACCCCCTATTTGATCCCCACGAAGGCGCCTTGAAGGGGATAACTGACTGGATTGGACATAGCCGCCGCAACTTTTTAAAAAGTCAGAAGTCAGTATGGTATAAAAAAATAAAAAAAAGCCAGACACGAGCAGGAGCGGCCACCGGAGTCACAGACTCTGCCCACTCAGGCGTCATGAGTAAATTAATCTCCACGCGCCTACCAAAAATGTATGTGTCCTTCTGTAATGTATGTGGCTTTCATGTAAAGCACTCCAATATCTACAGATCGAGCTTGCGCTATTTAAAAAAATGCATAAATAAATGCAAACAACTCCGGCTGATCTGCAATAAGGCAGATAGGAGGAGGGAAGGGAGGAGGGAAGAGAGGCCATCACAGCTATACTGTGCGATGGCCAAATCAACTGTTCTCAGAGTGAAATCACTGGAAAGAGAACTAAACATACAAAGGAGGGACTTTAACAGAAATGCACCAGTAAGAGGCCAGCATTTCTCAATGACACAGATAGTAACCAATGACAGTCGGTGGGTTTGCCAAACAGGTCGATCAAAGCTCGACCTAAAAAAGAGGGCAACCAATTCACAACTATCACCCAATTTTTAATCCTACAAGATAAAAAAAATACCCGAAAAGAGAAGAGTAAACAATAAATAAAGATATGTAATCAGTATACAAAATGAATATGCTTAAAGTAGATGTTGACCAACAGTCAATACCAAGATGTTGATGACAAAGTGTATAGTAATGATTGCAAACGCTCATAAGGAACAACTCATGTCAACTTTGTCGTTCAACCCTTGGGGTCTGAAGTGTCAAAGCATCTTAACCAATATATTACTCTTTGTGAGAGCAGCTGAGCATTATTGAGGCCTGTGTGTGTGAACTGCTTCAATTATTTGAAATTGTAGTCGTGAAATGGTATGTTTGTGTTCTAACCAATGAAAAGCCAAATTTTAATTAAAGTTTTTATTTCGGATCATGCTCTTATGTTCGGTTATTCAAGGTTTGATTTTTTCTCAGTTTTTCCAATGTATAACATGCCACATGGGCATTTGATGCTGTAAATCACGTTCTGTGAATTACAGTCCGTGGAGTGTAAAAGTTTAATGATCTCTCCTGATCTTTGGTGCGAAATAGTGTTTCCTAATATCACATTATTGCAATGAACGCAATTCTGGTGTGGTTGATAGTGCTTGCGGTTTTACTTGTGTTAAGGATTCCTTGAGATTTTATGTTCTCGTGTAGGCGAATAGAGGTTTGGTGTCAAAAAGTCCACTGAGATCAGGTACATTCTCTAGCAGTTCCCATCTGCGATTGATGACTTTTTTAATAGTCAAAGACTTGGTGGTGAATTTTGAAACAAACACAACTCTGTCAGAAACTTCTTTGGTTTGTTTTTCAATAAATGGCGATTATATAATCGATTAACATTGGCTACAGTGTCATCTAGTAGTTTAGCAGGATTGTGTCGATCATGTTATCTGCCTTTACTCTCGTCTATCATTTTCTGGCAGGTTTCAATATCGGATGTGATTCTCTGAATTCTGAGAAATTGGGAGAAAGGAAGATTTTTTATTAAATCTGGAGGGTGAAAACGGGGATAAAACAATGCATTGTTTCTGTCTGTAGGTTTCTTATAGACTGAAGTGCTTAAACCGGTTTTAGTTTTCTGGATCATTTGTTTACACTTGGCTGTGATTGGTGTGCATGATAAACTCTAATTTGTTTACACATCCCTGTGTGCTAGGCCCACAGACCACTGCCCGTGGCACATGTAAGTCACCCCTCTAGCAGGCCTCGCAGCCCTAATGCAGGGAGCACTATAACACAGGTGAGAGATTAGCTGCATGAGCAATATACCCCTACAGTGTCTGTGCCCATTCACGGACATTGTAAGTGCAGTAGAGCCAGATTGAGTACATGGGCTTGGAGTTTGTCATTACGAACTCCACAGCTCCATTATGGCTTTACTGAATGCTAAGAAGTTTGGTATCAAACTCATCATCATTATAAACCCACACTGATACCAGTGTTGGATTCATTACAAAATGCACTCAGAGGGCATCTTAGAGATGCCCCTTGAAAAAGGACCAACTCCCTTGTGTCCATCTGGCTGGTCCGCACCAGCCTGCCACACACTTACATGTTTCTGACCCCCTTGTGGTCTCGTGGGTCAGAGACAAAGGCTGATTGGGGTGTTCACACCTACCTCCAAGCAGGAACAGCATTCAGGGCATCGAGCCTCAAAGGCTGCCTGCCCTATGATATGTTAGCCAGGGCCTCTCCAGCTAGTGGTGATGCCCGTCCCCTTGCCCAAGCCCCACTTTTGGCAGCAAAATTGGTGTGGAAAGTAGTAGTAGTCAGGGGAGGTGTGTTCTCTCTCTGCCAGGACTACCACTAAGGTACCTTGGGCCGAGGTGACCCCCTCCTTAGGAAATCCTCCATCTTGAATGGAAGGATTTTACCCAATCAGGTTAGGGGGATGCCCCCTCCCCAAAAGAAGGGGACATTCTAAGGATGCAGTGACCCTAAAGGCAAGTAGCCCATTGGCTACCATCTGCCAGTACCTGTAACACCCCTAAATGCAGTATTTAGGAGCATCCCTGATCCTGAGTTTCCTGCAACCTAAGACGAAGACGGATGAAGAAGACGCCATGCAGCAAACCAAGAACATACCAACTGCCTTGTCCCCAGTCCTACCAGCCTATCTCCTGCTTCTTGAGCCTGCAAAGAAGACAGTGTGACATGCAAGAACCCCAGGAAGACTGCCACTCTTTTGCCCAAGTTCGAGTGGCTCACCTGTCCTGTGAAGTCTACCCAGCGATCATGACCTCATATCCATCAGAAGCAGACCTCTCCTGGACCCCACAAAGTCTCCTACAGCCTCAACATGAAGGGTACCCCTGACCACCATTGGCTCCAACCCAAAAGATCTGACACCAAAAGGTACCCCTACATCCTCAGCCCCCGGCATTGGGGAGCTCAACCGACAGTCCCTCAACCTCCCCAGGCCCTCCAATTTACCTGCCCAGCTGGTGGTCACCTTCAACCAGCCTCCTGGTCTGAGCCTGCAGCCTCTTTGTGCGACCGACAATCTCCTTTCAAAAGCATTGGGCGCCCGACACTGATTTTGCACCCGGCCACCCCTATGCCACTGGTGGTGTAGCTTTGGTGCTGCTTTGTGCCCCCTCCCCGTGCTGATCTTAACCACCGGGCCTGTGCCCTGAACGAGTAGTACTTACCTGCAAACCGTGCCTCTTAGAGGTACCCCCAGCCTCCATTGATTTACATTGGGCCCAGTGACCTCTGCACCAGGCCGCCCAGTGCTACTGGTGGTGCAGTACCTACCTGAAACTTGCCCAGTGGGGGTGAAAACCCCCGAAGACTGGGATTGTAAGTCGAATACTTACCTGCTAATGGATAACATTGTTTTCTTCCTAAAGGACTGCATTGCATTTACAAACCTATTGCATACAAAAGTCTATCTACTTCTACTGCACAGTTCTACGGTTCCAATCTGATTCTACAAAATAATTTTTAATACTGTAAAGCATTTTCTACTGCCTTGCAAAATTATTCAGACTGCACTTGAAAAGTATTACTACTTTTGAAACTCTTACTTACCTGCAACTGAGTTCCTCTTGGTTCTAGAAATAAAATAACAAAGTAATACATTTTATACAAAACAATTCATCTAGATTCAGTCTTTGAGTGTGTGCCATCATTTCTTGTCAGAGTGTGTAGAGTAAATGCTTAACACTACCCAGTGATAAGCCTAACTACTCAACCACACTACCACAAATAGAGCTTTTAGTATTATCTACTTTAGCCTCTGTGAAGCCTCTGGGGATCCACTGGACACTGTGGACACTATACCTTACTTTGGTACATTATATACAGAGCCAGCTTCCTACATAGAGTGACTAAGAATGAGTGTGAGGGAGTATGAGTGAGAATGAATGTGCATGACAGTGAAAGACAGTCACTGTATCTTTGAGTAAAATGCCTGAGTAAGAGTGAGTAAGAATAAGTCAGGTGGAGTCGGAGTGCGTGAGAGTAAGTGAGAAAGAACAAGTAAGAATAAGTTCAAGTCAATCCAAGTTAGAAAGCATGAGTGAAATTAAAAGTGAGAGCAAATGTGAATGAGATTAAGTGACATGAATGAGGCTGAGTGAGAATGAGCGAGTCAGTGTAAGAGTAAGTGTAAGTAGATAAAGGTAAATGAAAAAAGAGGATTGTGAGTGCGAATGAGTAAAGGTAAGAATGTGTGTAAGTAAGAGATTCAACTGAGCAGGAGTGTGAGTGAGTGAACGTAAGGCGCATGAGTAAGTGAGAATCTGGCGTGGTGCTTGCATGTTTGTAGTTGGCTCTGACATACTGAAGGCAATTCTTGACTTATAGAGACATCGACTGCAACATGCTGCCATTGGCCTATTGGCATGCTTCTTAGCATAACAGCACACATGATTAAATACTGGCACTGGCATACTAGAGGTAACACTTGGTACTGTCATACTACAGGTACTATTTGGTACAGGTATACTAGAGGGAATAACTGACAATGGCATACTAGAGGCAATATGTGTTACTGTCATAGTAAAAGAAGTAATTGGTACTGGTATAGTAGTGGTAATACTTGGCACATGGGAGACCCATGGGCAAAATGCTGGTCTTGGCATACTGGTGGTAATTCTTGGCATATTTGCACCATAATTTTCTTGTAAATATCCCCCAATGTGTCAACTCTTTTGAAGCATTTCGTTGGTTTGGGACATTATGAAAGGTCTGAAGTCTGTGTGAAAATTGTGCTTTAAAATGCACTATTTGACCATTTTTTTTTAAATTTGCTTGAGGGGTAAGTGTCTTCGAACCTTTCAAGGAGAATTCGGCTCGCTCACTCCACTCACTTGCTGCAATTGGAGCCTGTATTATTGAGCCTCACCACTTTCAATGTTCACCAGCTGACACTGAAATAGAACCTCAGTCAGAATCACGCATGGAGGAACAGATTAGCGCACACAAGCGCTTCTTCCCTTTCAAGAAGAGGACTGTAAACAAGCATTAAAAATGCAATAGGTCTCGCCTTTGATTAAGTTAAAGCCATTTGGTTTGCTATAAAATACCATTAGCAAAGCAAATGGCTTTAACTTAATCAAAGGCGAGACCTATTGCATTTTCAATGCTTGTATTTATGTGTTTTGAAAAACTGCAAGCTGTGAGTAAACATGCACTTTGTGCTTATAGTACTAATTTATTGATTTATTCATTCATTTTATAGTACTTGCTTACAAGAAGCAAATCTGGCACTAAAAGAGGCGTGGTTACTGCCAGCCTTCCTTCTTGTGAGCAACAACTATAAGTACAAAGGGCGTGTTTATGCACTTGCAGGTTTTAAAACACATAAATAAAAGGTATTGTCATTTACAATGCCAATAGCACAAACTCTCACAAATGCGAGACCTATTGCATTGCAAATGCTTGTTATTGTGAAGGTGCTTCTTTCAGACAGAGTCCAGTCGATCCTCTGGCAGGTGTGCAGGAGCTTTCATTACTTGGCATCTCTTCTATTTATACATCTTCATAATTAGTAGTGTTTTCCTATTTGTTGCCGTTGCAATTTTGAATGTTTTTGGTATGGTACTTATTTAATATTTTTCTGCTTATTCGCAGTACTGTAAGCACTTCTTTATAATTCATGTATGCAGTAAGAATATATTTTCGTTCTTTTTTAATATACATTGATTTATGGAGGTAATATATGTTTATATATTAATATTTTTTCATATGGATCTCCAATATTTTTGTGGAATTTAATATTTTTATTTTTCCTTTATATTGTTATAAAAACAATACTTTTGTTTGCTACTTATTCTAGTCAATGGTATGATATTTGTTATGTTATGTTAAAATTATTTATAAAGCGCACGTACACCAAGACGGTTTCATGGCGCTGTAGCAGCAGTGTACTGAACCAAGAGGTTATAGGTAAGCCTGAGTGAATAGGAGAGTTTTCAGAAGGATTCTGAAACGCGGAAGAGATGTTTCAAGTCTGAGTTCCGAGGGAAAAGAATTCCATATTTGGGGAGCCAGAAAAGAGAAACTGAGTGCACCATGTTTTTTCCGGTTATAATGAGAAATAGTGAGAAAGTTAGCATGAGATCAACGAAGAGCACGAGAAGGGATGTAGCGAAAAATTAAAGAGGAAATTAAAGCCGGACCAAGACCGGCTAAGGCTCTGAAAGTAGTACAGCCCAGTTTGAACAAACAACGCTTGGCCACAGGAAGCCAATGAAGGCGTTTCAGAAGGGGACGAACGTGTTGAGAATGTGGTTGATGAAAGATGAGCCGAGCAGCTTGATTCTGGACCAATTGAAGGCGGTGGAGTTGATACACAGGAATACCAACATAAAGTGAATTGGCATAATCTAACCGAGAGATGACTAAGGCCATGAGAACCACGGTAAGAACCTCGGTGGTTAGAAATCTCGAGATCTTGCGGATTCTGCGAAGATGGAAAAAGCATGAAGATGTAACTGCGCTGATCTGAGATTTCATGGTCAAATCATTACTGATTATCACTCCGAGGCTTTTAACGGACTTAGTAGGTAAAGGGGGGTTGCCTAATATGGGAGGCCAAAAGTTGTTGTTCCAAGGATTGGACGTACCGCTCAGAACCAGCTCAGTCTTATCCGGGTTAAGTTTGAGTTGGCTAGCGTTCATCCAGTCCCTAATGAAACACAAGGTAGCCTGAAAGCTGGTAACCGACATAGGGGAGGAATTGATGTTAAACACAAGTTGGAGATCGTCAGCGTAGTTAAAGCAAGCTACCTCAAAGTTGCGGAGGGAATGGATTGGAGGGAACATGTACAAATTAAATAGAAGAGGGGAAAGAGAAGACCCCTGAGGTACACCACAGGTCAAACTGGTCCTCTTGGCAGAAAAGGTGTCAAGGCGAACAGCCTGCAACCGATTCTCCAGAAAAGAGGAGATCCATTTTAAAGCTGTGCCATGAATCCCAGCTTCCCTGACACGGTCGATCAAAAGTGTATGATCGACCGTGTCAAAGGCGGCAGAAAGATCCAAAAGGACAAGGGCCTGGGGAAGATTGTTATCGGCCCCCTTTCTGAGCTCATTCATGACGGCAAGTATGACCAGCTCAGTGGAATGAGCAGGCCTAAAACCAGCCTGTTGGGGGTCGAAGAAAGACAAAAGTTCAATAAAGGAGCTAAGGCAATGCGTAACATGAGCTTCTAAGATCTTACTAAGGTAAGGAAGAAGGGAAATGGGACGATAGTTAGTGAGGTTAGAAGGGTCAGCGTTAGGTTTCTTTAGAATGGGAACGACCTCTGCCACTTTAAAGGAGTCGGGAACTACACCTGTTTTTAAGGAGTTATTAAGGAGTGCAAGAGGGGGGTCGGGCAGGAGCGGAAAGCTTCTTGGAGAAAGAGAGGGGGACAGGGATCTAGAGGGGAACCAGAGCCAACCTTTTTAAGAAGTGTGAAGAAATCCTCTTTGGAGATCAGAGGTATCTGATTTAGTACTTGCGTGTTCTTAGGCAGGGTCCCTGAGACTGTGGGAGTGGTGGGCGGAGGAATACTCCTTTTGATAGTAATGATTTTCTGAATAAAAAAATCATTAAGGGCGTCACAAAGGTGTTGAGTAGGTGAAGGTTTGACAGTTATTCTATCAGGCAAAGATAATTCATTCACGATAGAGAAGATGTCTTTAGTTTTGGTGGCGGAATTCATGATTTTTGAGGAGAAATATGTGGATTTAGCCACAATGATAGATTTTTTATATTCATTTAGGAGCCCGATGAAAATGCCTTTTTTATCTGGAGAGTAGTTACGTCTCCAACAACGTTCCGCTTTTCTAAGAGCAAGTTTTTTCAGTTTCAGATCCTTAGAAAACCAGCGCTGGGCGTCATAAGGTTGTCTGCATGTAGAGAGTTTGTAGGGGGCAACGACATTACTGGCCGAGACTAGCCACTGATTGATAGCTTCTGCCTGATCGTTGAGGCCATCAGTTTCTACAGGTCTGGAGGTGGAAAGTAGGGAGCAGAACTCATCTTTATTAGCGCGGTTCCAGTTCCTTGCTTGGAGCCTACCCAGTGTCAAGGGTTTAGCCGAAAGGGGCAAATCCAGAGAAAATTGGATAGTGTGGTGGTCAGACCAAGGACAGGGAGAAATGGAAAGGGAAGAGATGGACAGATTGGCCGTCCAGAGCTGGTCCAGAAGATGGCCTTTAGTATGAGTGGCAGCGTGGACATGCTGGGTAAAGTTAAGGCCAGAGAGAAGATCTGTAAAGTCTCGGGAATTGAGACTTTCTTTGGGGTCAGAGGGCCAATAATTAAAGTCACCAATTATTATTAGTTTAGAGTTGTTGATGACTAGTTGGGAGATTAGATCCCCAACTAGCTCAGGGAAGGAAGGCATGGAATGGGGAGGCCGATAGAAAAGGGTGCAAATGAGGGGGGTATAAGGGGACTCAAGCTTTATAACAAGACTCTCGGCAGAGGGAATATTAGTGACAGTTAGTGCGGCAAATTGAAGATCATGATGAATAATGGCAGCCACGCCACCACCTGGCTTCCCAGAGGATCTGTTGGTCTGCAATATATAGTACCCCGTAGGGATTGCGGCCAGAATGTCTGGTAAGGAGTCATCCGTAAGCCAGGTTTCAGAAAGAAGGAGCACATCAGGTTTTTCGGAGTCAAGGAGGTGGAAAATTTCTAATTGATGTCTGGGTAATGATCGCGTATTGAGGTAGTAGAACTTCAAGCCCAATTTGGTAAAATGAGAAGGGTTGGACGTACCTACCGGGAGGACAGAAGTACACTCTCTACGCAATGGGCGCAATGTTGCAGAGTTTTATATAGCGCGAACTTGACCCGAATCTAATCAGGTATCAGAGCGCTTTACATAGCACCAGTTACGTTACACGAGTTTGATAATTCATTCTAATTGGAACAACCACCACAGGTTTGAGACCTCCAGGCAATTATGCTTTACATTGTGCATTAAGTATCATGTGTTTCTTATGATATTTACTAGGTAATCCATTTAATGCAACTCTTTACAAGCTACTTATGTTCACCCCAGCTGACTCTATTGATGAAGGCGTTGTGCATGGTATCCTGCATGTGGTTTTGTCAGTCCTTTACATTCTTCCTTCAATTCCTCTTCATAGATTTGGTTTTCTAATTGGAAGAACAAAACATTTTGTAATACTTTGCTCTTTCTTGCAATATTAGAAAAGAAGTGCTCACTGGTCACAACTTGCTGTGTCAGTGAGGTGGATAAGTGAATCAATGAAGCCATTGGTTACGGGCCTCGGCTTGGAGAGCCATACAATCAAAGGGGAAATATGGGTTCATTTTAAACATAAGCCCGCAAACTGTGTCTAGAATCCCATTGCTCCTCATGTAACTTGAAATCCACAGCATTGTTATCGATGGAATGAAAAGCAGTAAAAAAAAGATGTGGGTCCTAAATATTTAGAAGGGAATATTCCTACTAACTCCACATATATGTACCTTGATGATATATATATTAATATATATAGATATCTTCAAGGGACATAGTGTTTAGACTTTAGGGTAGTAAATCTATGCTTCCCTGTATGCACTTACCTTTCAAAATGTTGTTCTTCTATATTTTGGTTTTTATGATAGTAAGAAATCACAATATCACCTACTCGATATTCCAGACTGCAATCAGTAAAAAAGCACCCCTACAACATCTATTCGTTTTGTATGGGTGCACTGAGATGCAGATTCAGATACATGCACACCAATACACACACAACACAAGCACACACACACAGGCTCAGATACATGAACACACACACAAACACACACACGCATACACACACTCAAGTACATGCGCACACACAGAATCAGATAAAAGCACACACACATAGACGCAGATACATGCATACAGACACAACACACACACAGTCTCAGATACATTAACCCCTTCGCTGCGGCGCGAATTCCGCCGCAGCGCTGGGGGGGTTTGGGGGGTTTGCGGCGCCGCCATGCTCATGACGGAACCACGCCGTCATGAGTCACGGGCGAGCTGTGCTCATGACAGCGTGGTTCCGTCATGACTCCACCCACTTGTGCTGATCGCCCGCACAGGTGGGGAAACAGCGCCGCGTGGGAGGAGCGGCAGCCAACGGCCGCAGCATGACGGAACCACTCCGTCATGAGCACACGGCGCCCGTGGCTCATGACGGAGTGGTTCCGTCAGAAGCATGCAAGGGGTTAACATACACACACACACACATGCATACGCACACAACACACACACCTGACCCTCGTACCCTGTAATTGGTCTGCGTGTTTTTTAGGTGGACCCAAGGTAAGGCTGCAATGCATGTAAAACCACAAACTCAATTAACTGTGGGGTAGTTGTCCACAAGTCAACAGCTACACGTCCTCGAGCATATGAAAGCACGCCATTGGCTCGCACAAAACGACTATTGATTCAGGGATAAAGCCGTCAATGCGGAATAAGGGACGTGCAAGAGTAAAGCAGACACGTATTATCCTAACCGCTGACTACTTTGTCAAATTATATTTATTTTAATAGCTGTGACACTGTTATGCTTATAAATACCGTTGGGGAGTGTTGAAAATTGTGTTTGCATATTATTACCAAATATATCACGCTAATGCTGTTCTGCATATGTCTTCAGACATTTCCAATCGGTGCACATTCAAGCAAATGTTCAACTTTAACAGCTCCTGGAAGCTTGCCCTGGCATCTGAAGCGCTATGAAAATTAATAAGGCAGTAACTATTGGTAGTTATAGATTATTTTTATCTGAAGGAGGCGTTTGTTTTAGTTGCTCCTGTGTCAGTGGCATGGGGGAGAATAGTGTATAATTTACCGTCAAATATGTAAAGCAAAGTGCTGGGGGGGGTGGTATCTTATTGGAATGGGACATATGCATCCACTTTTCGGATGCAGTTTTCCCCAACAGTTACTCTACGAATAATGAGGTGAGGTTTGAAAACACACACACACACACACTGAGGTTTACACACACACATACTGAGGTTTACACAGACATGCACGCACAAACGTGCACACAATGAATAATGAGGTTTGAAACACATACACATTCATCACACACACACCCGCAGACACACACCCAATGAATAATGAGGTTTGAAAGACACACACATCACAAAAAACACACAGACATACACACACACAAGCACACGCGCAGACACAATTAATAATAATGAGGTTTCAAACACACACGAAGATACAATGAATAATGAGGTTTGAAACACACACACATCACACAAAAACACACAGGCACACACACAAACGCAGGCACAATGAATAGTGAGGTTTGAAACACACACAAACACACGCACACACAGACACAATGAACAATGAGGTTTGAAACACACGAACACAAGCACACACACACTATTTCTATCTCCCCAGTGGAATTGTCAGGTGTCCGAGGACGACTGAGGCTTCACAGGGTTTCCCGCCCAGGCACGAGGTTTGTTGGTCCTTGGGTCGGACAGGCCACCGGCAGCCGTGGCGCCCCCTCTAGCATTGAACGTCCCTTTGCCCCGCCGGTCCGGTAGGTGAATCGGCGCAAAGGGGAACTGAGATGTACTTGACCCCTGCCTTTATGAGCGCCACAGTGTTTGCTGAAACACAATCGGGCCTGACAAGCGAGCCTGCTACCGTGTGACACGGCTCATTCAACAGATAGATGTGTTGCTTTGTTGAAACTTAAACATATATGATTTCAGAAAATAGAATATTCCTTACATTTGTTGCAGACATATTGCATCATAAACAAACGTAGATGGCAGGAAACTGATAAACGACATCTCGTCGCTTTAAAGTGATTCGCGAAACAAAACGAATATTCAGACACTGTACAGAAAAAGAATAGCAACGTGTGCCAACTGTTCTGAAATTGTTTTACATTCGTTGTCCAATCCGAGCACTAATGTATTTTCCATTCCTGTTTCGTAAAATGTAAACTGTTACAAAGGCGAGAGAAGGTGCTAATCGAAGGGTGGTTTACTCATATAAAAATACACGCAGGAGTGTTCGGTGCGGGCCCAGATCTGAAATTCAGCGAAAGAGAGGAAAACAGAGTGTATATTAAGGCGAAACCGTGCCCGTATTCCTAAAATCAGCCATTTAATAGTGGTGGATGGGGGGGGGGGGGGCGTAAGTGGATTTTATGGACACCCCTAAATGCAATATTTGCGCTAGTTAATATTGTCCAGTCTGTCTACAAATTGTAATCTAACATGCACACACACACGTGCACACACACAAATACTGGCATGTACAAATACACACAAACACACAATTATACACGTGCAGGCACGCACACACACGTGCATGGGACACCAAAGGAATACACACACACTGGACGTGTTGCTGAAGCTGTTCAAGGTGCTTAACAATACACTCTTTAATACCATCAGTCCTTCTTGGGCTGGAGGCTCAAACTTTAGACATAGAAGGGATTTCATTCGATTTATGCGTGTAATCGAGTGTTTCTGTTTGCACTGTGATGTAATCAAGTTATCGGTTGGTATCCGATCCAGGCGCGATGCCCACGAGAATTAATAGCTCGAGTGAAGCCTTGGGGTATATATATAAATAAATACACGGCTGATGACATAGCCACCGCGCGTGTGATCTCGTGTATCTGTAACTCACATTCACTTCTGAGCATTGACATTTGAACTTTGCAGCTTCGCCCTGCCTTCTGGTTCCTTCAGCCTTGACTGACCAGTTTCAGCTGGTACCGTGTTTTCGTGTCCCTTAACTGAGCTCCTCTGACGTAGTACGGGTGCCGTCCGGTGTTTGTCGGGGGGCGCCCCACAAAAAATATTCACACTGGTAGTGCTCAGTGTTTAACTTGTTAAAAAAAAAATGTAGGGGTCCAAATGTGTTTAGGAACCCACTGCTCACACTTCCTGTCTCTTTATCCCACAGTTTCAGGTTGTCATTGCAGCTTTCTAACTTTGTTGCTATTTCACTATCTTTCCACAGACCCATCTCTCTCTCTCTCTCGCTCTCTCTCTCTCCCTGTCTCTCTCCCTCTCTTTCTCTCTCACTAGCGCCAGCCCTCTCTCTCTTTCTCTCTTAACTTCCCCTCTCCCTTCCTCTCGCTCCCCCGTTCTCTCTCTCTCCCTCTCTCTACCACCCTCTCTCTCACTAGCGCCCCCTCTCTTTATCTCTCCCTAGCACCCCTGTCCCCCCTTTCTCCCTAACTCCCTCTCTCTCTCTCTCCCTCCTGGAATTAGCAACAGACATTAAGCACAACCCTGGTGAGTGCACATTGCGCCGGAGCACACATCGTTATTTGTGATACTATCCCCAAAAAGAAAAAAGAAAAAATACCTCCTTCCAAACATCTGGCTACAGCAAAACCTGCCCCCCTCCCAAAGCAGGTAAATCGTCAAAAGTACAAACACAGGGTGAAACGTTCATTCCCACAGCAACAGGCACACTTGTGCACTTCTCAAGAAGTCGCCTTTGTGCCGCTAGGCTAGATAGACAATAGCCGTGTCAGGTAGGAGCGGCGGCATGTGCGGTATAGCGTCCATGCTCCGTGCCAAACCCCTGAAGCGCTTTTGCTGTCATAAGACGTTTCATACCTATATGAGCTGAGACTGCGGGAAATAGGCGAATAAATTCATCCACGTCTCGTACAAAAACACCGCGCTCAGCTGTTCATGACGTTTTAGTTCGGCTTTTTGAGCCGTCCCATTTGGACGGGCTCGTCTGCCTTCCGTGCGTCGCGAACACTTTCTTGTCTATATGGGGCCATGTGTTTGAAATACATGGCCCCATAAAGATAAGAAAGCGTTCGAGACGCACAAAAGGCGGACGAGCCCGTCCAAATGGGACTGCTAAAAAAGCCACACTAAAACATCATGAACAGCTCTTTTCAAATGGCTGGCCACCGTTTAGCATAAACGGTGACGCCGGCCAATGGAAAAGAGGGGCGGGGCTTAAAGCCCCTTACAGAAAATAACCAAAGTCATTAAATCTCGCCAGCGAGACTGTGCACGTGCGCAGTTTACGCCAGGCGAGACCTAAAAAGGGGCAGCCAAGCTGCTTGCTATGCACTCTCTTTATTTGCTGTGCTTGTATTTTTTTTTTTTTTATTAAATGCAGATTTATATTTAGCGCGAACTCGACCCGAAGGTATTGGAGCACTTTACATGAGCACCAGTTAAGTTACACAAAGACACATTCAGGCACGGGGAGATTAAGTGATTTGCCCAGAATCACAAAATGTGGATATGACCCCCCCGGCTCGAACCTTGGTTTACAGCACCAAAGTCGACAATCTAGCCGACGGACCGCATCCTCTCGCCATTTGAACCATTTCGAGAAGCACTCTTTCCCTTTTCCTTCTGTAACCAAGACGGAACACTTTCTAAAAGAGGGAAACACTCTGTAAATTCCAGAAGCTTTCCTAACGTGAAAAGTGCTGGATATTAGAGATAATTACATAGCGTGAAAGAAAAACGCGAGGAGGTGCACTAGTGTTTTCCATGAAGTGAATGTGAATCTCGTAGCATGCGCGCCAGCAGGTATCAGTTTCAGCATTATTACGTCACATGCATCTTATTAACTGTCTCTAGCAAATTTTTCTTTATTTGGATGCTAATGTCAAGGCTACGTGTTTTTGACTTATGGTATTATACATGTGTAGTGTATATTATTTCTATTACAGCACGGTTCATTAATTATTAGAAAAGGATCACTCGTCCTACAAGTCTTGGAGAACCATAACTGGCAACGTGCTCAATGTCAAGAGCATCACCCAAGAAGTCTTTTCTGTGGACTCTGGGCCATGCATTTACATGTTTAATGCTATAATAAAAATGTGGTCTTAATATCCGCTGTGTGCAGGACGCTTGTACTAAATATGCCTTATTGACCAAAAGTTACCCTCACGATAAAGGGACAAATTGAAAACGCGAAAGTTCTACTCACTTGTGTTCAAGAGTGCATGTTTTACAAAGCAACTGACCTTTACTGTGTGTTTTGAATTGTGTAATAGGCACATCTAAACTTCCTGCCTCATCCAGTGTGTATTTATTTATTGTTGCTTTGTGTTGGTCCTGCTAAACGTGTGCATCTCCTGGCTGATGCGAGTCACCGCGCAAACCTTTAGTAAATGTCCCTGGAGTGTTTGGGTAATTTACTGTCTCGGTACATTGGTATGAGCGACGATTTATATTGATATTTTGGGTGCTTACGTGAATAAATAGTGGTGAGAGATCTGTTGAACATGATGCGCTTTTCACTAAGGCCGCAAGATGGCAGTGTTTCGCTACTGTTCGACCTAAGCACTGTTGTTAAATATTTTGGGAAACTGTAGTGAAAGCTCTCGTATGCCAGGGACTAGAGATACTGAACTCTGAAGTCCCCGACTCGGTGTACGCGTGCCAGGCTGTACTTCGCTTTATCCGTCTGCAAACTCTGGGTTCAGTGGTGGACGGTAATTCGAGCAGGCAGGGGGGTGGTCGAGCAATACGCGCGCACACATACACTCACCCATTTACATGCACACTCACTTACACACATGCAGAAGCGTGCACACATACACCGACCATTCACAAGCACACACACATGCACCATTCGCAGCACACACGCATAAATGCACATACATTCATACACACACCAAACATAAAAAAAAAACTTACTGGCTGTAGTGGTTATCTCAAGTGGCGGGCGAGAAGTTTTCGACCTTTCTGGCGGGTTGAGACTGCCGTCTCCTCCCATTGGCTGACCCTGGGCCGGCCAATGAGAGGAGACGGAAATCCCTTATTCATCACAGAGTTGGATGGGGTCAGTGAGACTTGCTGACCCCACCTACTCTGTGACAAGGTGTCACTGATTGACCCTCAGCTATGGGAACTTCAGGGCTTAAAACAGAAGTGCGCAGGCTGGAGTCTATCTGTAACGTGCCTTCTTGTCATGAGAGGGGAGGACCGCCAATCCTTTGCTGCAAAGTTCAGCTCAGGCAGCCAGGCGCCCCAGGGCGTTAAGTGGGATTAGAACATTGGAATGTTGGAAGCTCCATTGAAAACAATGGAGTGCTCTGGGCTTATAATGGCCGGTATAAGCCCGGAGCTCCAACATTCCAATGTTTCTTTGTTCACAGCTCTGGATGTGAACAAAGGCTTCAGGGAGCCTGAGGGGATTTCAATCCCCTCGCGCTCCCTGAAGGCTTTGTTTAATTTGTTAGAACATTCTGCCCCCTAGTGGCAGAATGTTCTAATAGCCTTATAGCCCTTCGTAGCAGGGCTATACCGGCAATTAAAGTCCCGCTGCTTTGTTAAAGTCCCTCGCCTCCGGCTCGGGCCTTTAACGCTGCAGCGGGCCTTTAATAGCCGGTATAGCCTGCTACGGCGGGCTATAAGGCTATATGAAAAAACTGGGGGGGTCTCTCAAAGTGCGTGGCAAATGTAGTTAAGGGCGTAGCTTAAAAACACGTAAGCTAAAAGTCTCTACTTCGCATAGAGTACCACTCGATTTGTATTTTGCTGTTTTTGTCATTGCATCCAGATATATGATACACCAAGTAACATCATACCTGCAACAAGTCAGGACTATTGGCTTTGTCAATGGTTGTTAGTTGCAGATACATAAGCAGCAACTATGGTTTGTATATAATATTGAAAAATCTTCCACTTGAAGCCCTGGTTACACCACGACAATGTTGCTGCTCCTGAGTTTCAAAAAGAGAAGGGAAATCCAGAGAGAAAATGACTCTCTTTCAAGGATTTCCCTTCCTCTACATGGCTCACCAGGAATGAAGTTATGAAAGTAAACCTTACAGCTGCATGTTATCTGCTTCCCCTGCTGTATGTGCTTAGTGTGAGAGAGAAGCTTGCAGTGCTGCTGTATGCAGTAAATATGAGGGAAGCTCGCACTGCGCTTGTCCATATTATCGACCATTTTTAGAGTTGGGCAGACACAGTACTCCTTCAGAAAAAAGACAGACGTCCAGGCAGCGGCAGCCAGCATTGCTTGCGGGTGGGCAGGTTACAGGTGGCATTGCTTGGGGGGGGGGGGGGTAGGGGCAGTTGCGGGGTCGTGCATATTTTTTTTAAAAGAAAACATTTAAAATATAAATAACTACATTTAATATTGCGCTGGGTCCCACGTCTATGCTCCTTCTCTTCAGAGCCAGGCCCCACTGACCAATTACAATGTTGCAATGCAGCATTGTGATTGGTAGGCACCCAGGCTCTCACTGACCAATCACAACCCTGCAATGCAGGGTAGTGATTGGTTTTGAGCGTCCTGGTTGGACACAAAACCAGGGAATGGGAGCCTGGGCTTGTTCTCCATGGTTTGGGCGGCCCGAGAGGTCCGACTAAACAGTCATTTCACACTTAGGAGTGTGTAAACCACTCCTCCCCTGCTCTACTCCCGAGCCGCCCCGCCCGCATAGCAGCAGGAAGCAGCAAAAAAAAAGAAAGCAAAGTTACTATTAATTGATGTTTCTGCTTCACACTGCTTAACAGCAGTCGGGCGACGCTCATACACCATAGCGGAGGAGCCGTCACTGCGTCCAGCCAGTCCCATTACAAGTGCATTATCTTCAGTGGCACTCTGAACACAGCAGAGGGAGTGTCCGCCATCTTTTGACGTCCACCATACACTAAACAAGGCCCTGTATGACAAAAGCGTGTGCTACTGCTGCCCATGTTGAAGCTGCTAAATGTGCTAGGCTTGAGCCAAAAGCCACAATTGTTGGGTTTGTCTGTGTTTGTTCATACTTACACATAATATATAATAAATGGAAAGAACATATTATGACAGCGTTTGCATTTCATACACAAGACACAATGCTGAATTCATGCCCGCAATTTTCTGAATCTGGATTCAAAGAAAAATCCAGAGAACTTTGAAAAAATGTAAAAAATAGTGTGTGAAATGGGTTACACAGCTTACAATGGCTCTTGGGTGTTAAAATGTTGAAGAGGTGTTCCTCTACGTCCCACTACTTTTGCCGTTTTAGCAAACGCACTGCTTGTTCTTTGTCTCAAAGTACTGGCTCTGCCAAGGATCAAAGGGCGCGTCAGTTCAGATGAGAAAATCAATAATGACAATGGTGAACAAAACAATCTACCCAATTTTGAAAAGTAAACAGGAGTATGAGCTCAGTGAGAAAACATTCAAATGTGCACACTTCACATTACATTAAAAATCCTGTGTAAATCAAAGTATTCCACAACTACGGCGGCGCGAAGGTCAACGGATAGAAAGTAGCAAAACTACAGCCATATTAACAATATTTACGACAATCACTTCATCTACATATCTTATCAAAACAGTTACTGTAATGTTATACTCAGCACAGCCATTAAAGGGTGCAGTGAAGCCCCTGCTCCACTACCTGCTGTGGGGGAGGGGAAGGAGTGGGAAGAGTCAATACTGAGTCGAAATAAATTGTATCCTTTCCTTTGATCTGTCTGGCACTTGTCCAGACAAGTGCTGGCAAATACCACTGTATGAGGAAACCACGACAGAGGAGCGTTGGAGGGGCGGAGGAATGCAAAGAAGGCACACACACGCAGAAAGAAAATGACGAAAATAGCAACAACAAAAAACGGAGGGAGGAAAGAAAGAAGCAGAAAAGGGAAGGTAAGAAGGGAAGTTAGAAGAAAAGAAAGAATGGACGTAGGAAAGGCCTTACTTCCAAACTACAGTGTTCGCTCACCAGGCAGCAAGGGAGCTTTCTTATTTACACTTCCAGCTAGGCTCAAACAAAGGCCTGATTTAAAGAGCTATCAACCCTCCTTTTGTGTTTAGTAGAATACTGAATGGGAGCTATCTGGATCCTAACAGGTAGATGCCAATGCAATGGAAAAACACAAAGGTTATCACTTCAAAAGTACTTAAGAGAAACTTTGGTTTGGAGGCAGGTTTTTAACTTTGTTCAACTCCCTATGTAAGAGATGTGCTTGCAAAGCAAAAATGCAAGATTGATATTTCTGAGTAATAAACTACACAAATATTGAAGTTAATGGCAACTGCTATTTCTTTTTTTTTTAATAGCGCTGCCATATCCTATTGTAGGGTGTCACAGCACTTTTCATCGCAAACAGAGGCAGAATAAATGTTACGCGTGTACAGGAAATGTTACATAAGAGAAAGAGGGTTATAATTTATAGGGCGTAGGAATCAGAGATCATCCATTCTTGCAGACGTTATATGTTAAGAGTAAAAGGTCGGGAGAGACACAAAGCCAGGATATACATATAAAACCTAATGGAGTGATTGTGGTTGTCTGTCCTAAGACTTTATTCCTTCCCAAATTAACCGTTCTTTACAATCTTTGATAACAGATTGAGATAAAACGACAACGATCCATTCTAAACCTATGACTTACAGCTTTTGCACGCAACTCCTTGGTCCTGTTAAACAGAACACTGTGTTATATATTACAAGGCTTGCAACATTTGCGTTGGAAGTAAGAAAACTATCTCAGGGGAAGATTTACTTAGATTTTACGCCGTGTTTGCATCACAAAAGTGATGCAACTCGGCACAATTTTTTTTCTCCCAACTTACTTTCCAGCGCTAAACTTGTTCAGTGCTGGAAATAATGTGTAATGCGCTGCTCTGTATTACTTAGCGCCAAGGGGGCGTACCTTGGGTGGTGCATGGGCATTCCCATGCAACCACCCAAGGTCTCTGATGCTGAGCCCAATTTACTAAACAAAGTAGACAGGGTTTAGCGTCCGAAAACGGTTCCCTTTTAAAGTAGGCGCAAGGAAGGAGAAATGCTTTAATTTCTCTTTCCTTTTCCGACTTTGTACGTGCGCTGCACTGTACGGCACACATACAAAGCTGGAAACGGGGTGGAGTCAGTCTATGCAAGATATTTTCTTCTAGAGGGATATCCTTCCAGTACAAAAGCTATGCTAGACTCACGGAGACACCCTTGCACCATGGCTCAAAGGTGTCTCTGTAGCGCACGGCAGCTGATTTCAGCATCGGCGCTAGGGAGAGGGGAGAAGAGCGCCATATTTTAATAAATTTGGCTCTCTCCTTCTCACCTCATCAACTGTTACTACACTGTGCTGCGTGAGAAAGTACATCTGGCCCTCTGTAACAAAAGCAATAGCCCACTAGACTATCTAAATAAAAAACAAATTGGTAATCTGCATGTTACATGGTGGCACATAGTCCTCTACACCAGCCGCGGTCGGGAGTAGGAGTTACTGCAGGGCGGTGACGTGGGGAGGCGGAGGGGCAGGGTGGGGGGTAGTAAACTATGGATTACGGAGGTTTACAGGTAAGTTAACATGTACATTAATAAAAACGAATTTCATTGCGTGCACAGCATCGCATTTGGGGTTGCAGTGCACGCAACGAAATTCGTTTTATTAATTTATATGTAAACTTACCTGTAAACCTCCGTAATCCATAGTTTACTACCCCCCACCCTGCCCCTCCCCACGTCACCGCCCTGCAGTTACTCCTACTACCGACCGCGGCTGCTCTATACTACTTTATGAGCCCAAACTTTGACTGATCAAAACTCTACCAGAACAGACATGTATTAACTACTAGAGGTATCTGGGCAGACAATGATCTCTGCAGCAGGTGTCTTAACCCAGTAAGATATTTTAGAATGCAGTCAATTAAGTAAACTAGAATACATTTACTGTCGCATATGTTCTGTAGTCAAATTCTTTGCTGAGCTTTTTTTTAATAAACGTATGTATACATTTACTGTCAGACTCTGCTTTTCAACCTCCGCCCCTCGTGACTCCACCCCTTTCCTCTGCAACACCTTGAACCCACAATTTATGGGTGCCCGAATTCATTTTTTTTTTTCAATTCCAGGACTGAATTGTACTGTGTAATGTAACACGAGTATGTACGCCACAGGCAGGTAGCTCATGACATATTCAACTTTGGAAAAAACCCTGATTCTTTAAACAAATTCCAGAGACACGTCGGATCGGGCCACAGGGTGCCGCCCCGCAGACATCACCAAACCCAAATAAACAAACGTTTACTGTTTCGCTTTATGGTGGATGCGACACACTCCCAAACGAGAAGTGAAAGCGGAGAAATACACAAACCCCAAAGGCAAATCCATACCCTTCAAAGATACTACAGTATAGAATACGGAACAATACAATAATGTAATACAGAATAAACAAATATTCATTATAAAAATGCGATGACTTCTGTCACTGCTTCGACCTTCGGAAATCATCCCTTTTGTTACACGGCTCCAAGCACCGCCGAACAATTAGATACCATCTAAATCTGTTTTACAGGCGTATTCGTATTAAATAAAATCCAACCGAAAGAAAGCGCGGGAGCTCCAGAGGGCAGCCTCGTGACCGCACCCGCTAGCTGCGTCACCAGGCACCATTGTTCGACAAGTCCCGCTGACTGAGCCTTTCCTTTCACACACTCAATGCCGCTAGGATGCTAAGGAGCTTTACGTATCGTCTCCTACCTTGGTACATCGCAATCTGCCGCCAGCCCAGTATTTTAGGAATATTTCAAAATCCATTCTTCTGCTATATAACGAAAGAATAAGCGATACTTCGACACCGTAGCCCCTTCCCCACATCCTTCAGAAATGGATTAAAAATGGCTCTCTCGATCCCAGCCCTTTCAAGTTCGCAATCTAACATTTGCTTTCACTTTCATTTATGCAATTTCTTTAGAAACGCGAGGGAAATGACGCCGTTTGCCCCCTGCTGCCAAAACTAAACTTGCTCGAGTTATGATTGCCGACGGTACGGTCAGAGGTGCCCACTTTGAAAATAGGGCAACCAGCTTCGAATCTCTTCTTTGGCTCACCTTCCTGTAACTCTGGACAAATCACCTAATCTACCCCATAACTAAAATGAATGCATCTTCGTATAATTAAACTGGTGGTCATGTAAAGCGCTCAAACACCTTCTGGTGGAATTCGCGCTACATAAAAACTACAAAATAAAGAAAAAGCTGTATTTAGTCTTCCAAAACACATGGGCATCTCTCTAGTTCGGTGGCTTCCTCTTCGAGGCTGAGGCGCGCAACACCCATTGGACTCAAAGGGCTTCAGCCCCCCCCCGTCGTGTGTGGCAGCCCGGGCTGAGACACCTTCCCGGGCAAAAAAAGCAGCCGCACCCGAGCACTTCACAGGTCTTTAAAAGACCATTTGCATGTTAATGAGGCCTCGCTGGTGTTTCACCCCTTCTAAGAGCCCCTGCAGCTCAACTCTGCCTATTGCTTAAAGTTCAGCCCCCCCCGAAATTTTTGCTCAGCCCCCCCCGAAATTTGGCTCTAGTTGCGCCTTTGTTTTGAATGCATATCCTTGTGAAATTGTTAGAGTAGTGTCGCATTTTCCATGAAATAAAATGTTACCCCAATATTAATGGTCTAAGTGCACTTAAATAAAAGTGTGGGAACCGTGATCTTGAGTGTGGTGAGGGTGGGGTAAAAGACGGGTCTAAAAAAAAAGTAACAAAATATTCAAAAATAACAAAATATTTTGTAAATATTTTGTTCTAGAGATAGGCTGTAGTGTCTTCCCCAGCCCTGAAGCATACAAATGAAATATGTCACAGGGTAGCCCCAGTTAATGATTTATTGCTCAGCATACACTCACACATTGCACATTATCTCATACTTAGCATTAACCACACTCTAATATGTCCCTGCATATGATGTAGTACCTGTTCAGCGTTCACCTCAGAACCATGAGGGTCCTAGTGCGTATAACATCAATATGCTACATCCATACACGCCAAAATTTTTTGAAGAGGAAAGTGGGATATTTTAAAACAAATGTATTTCTCCTGTTGACTTCCATCATGGGCGAGGGCTTAACCGGGTCTATTGTCATGTACGGGAATTGCAAGTGTGCTACTGCAAGGTCGGATATAAGAAAAGCAAAAATAAATGTTATTCTTATGCCAGGAGCACAGAAAAAGTGCTATAGCAAAATTGTTGTGCACTGGCCTGTGGGAGAAGGATACTGGCAATGCATACTTTGAGTCACACAAGACCTCTCCCTGTCGGCAGAATCCCATGGAAGAATCAGGTTTTTGCTTGCAAGACTTTAGAGGAGGGAGTCTTGCCTTAAAATCTGTAGTCTTCTTCCTGAATCGGGAGGGTTGGCATGTATGTACACCTCCCCCCTTTGTTAAATAAAAAAGAGGTGAACATCACGAAAATCACATTTCTTCAATCAGTCAGCAAGGTGCTCGCCCTTGTCGGCTGTACCAGATGATCCGAGATGATCAAGGTCTATACTGATCAGACAATGGTGACATAGGCTCAGGTGCACGAGCCGGACCTGCTGGCAGAGCTGCTTCATGCATTCTTTCAGAACTCGACAAGTGTTGCAGTAAGTGTCTGAAATGTGACGTGTCCCAAGGGATGGATTGTCCAGGATGATCTTATCATATGTCCCTTGCACGCCACTACCTGTAGAGCATCTAATGTCTTGTTTTCCGTTTTCATCCCTGCTCAACCAGTACCCAGTCTCTTTTGTCAATGGCTGTCTCTCGGGCATGGCGAGGGCGATCTACATACGTTTTCATTTTTCTTTTCCAAGTCGCGTCGGTGTCTCGAGCCTTCTAATCATTCATTGATCGACCTAGAGTCCATTGGGGTCAAAGGGTTATACTCTTTTGATGTCTGATGTTGAGTCAGACAAGAAATTCTTTGAACTCTTTGCTGTTAAAGTGCAGGCTTTTATCCGATTTGAGGATATCGGGGTTGCCCCAAGTTGCAAAGATGTCATCAAGCTGTTCTATGACTGTCATGGGTTGCCGAAGATAGGTGTTCCACCAAATGTAAACATGAATACTCATCTATGACTACCATGAGATGGTGTCCATTTCCTAAAGGCCCAAAAAAGTAAACTGCAACCTTCTCTGGGCAGGAAGGTCTGACATTGTCACTGGGTGCTGCGTCACCTTGGGAGACAAACAATTGCAAATGTGGCTTGCCTTCCGTTCCTTCTCAACTCGCTCATCAACTGAAGGAACCGCACTCAATCTCTTAAGGCTCTCTTTGTGGCCACAATAACATGGACCAGCTCAATGACCCGCAGTCTTAGACTTCCATTATGATTTTTTATCCCCACAGCATTATACCTAATATCTTCTAACTCCTGTGCATTTTTTAACTTTTGGAATTCAACATCATCAGCAAGTGTTTGGGTACTTTGCCTCTATGATTGCATGGTAAACGTGGGACTTGGTTCGAAGGTTGGTCGCACTCTGCTCGTCACAACAGCAAGTTGCCCCAAGGAACTGTGGTAGATGTAGTGGCGACGGCGAGTACGCCTATGCCACGATGTATGTAGAAAAGTATGTGTTGCATTAGCCATCCCTGGACACGTGTTTCGAGGTAGTTGCCTCTCGTCAGCAGGGAGCAGGTCAGTGTAAAGGGGTGTCGCGTGGACTGCCAAAATGTAATTAAAACAGGTGAAGTACCTCTCATGGCGCGCAGGTGCAGGTCCACGGCTCGTCAGCCCGTTGGCTCAAGGGAGCCGTAATAAATGATTCGAAGGTTGGTCGCACTCTGCTCGTCACAACAGCAAGTTGCCCCAAGGAACTGTGGTAGATGTAGTGGCGACGGCGAGTACGCCTATGCCACGATGTATGTAGAAAAGTATGTGTTGCATTAGCCATCCCTGGACACGTGTTTCGAGGTAGTTGCCTCTCGTCAGCAGGGAGCAGGTCAGTGTAAAGGGGTGCCGCGTGGACTGCCAAAATGTAATTAAAACAGGTGAAGTACCTCTCATGGCGCGCAGGTGCAGGTCCAAGGCTCGTCAGCCCGTTGGCTCAAGGGAGCCGTAATAAATGATTCGAAGGTTGGTCGCACTCTGCTCGTCACAACAGCAAGTTGCCCCAAGGAACTGTGGTAGATGTAGTGGCGACGGCGAGTACGCCTATGCCACGATGTATGTAGAAAAGTATGTGTTGCATTAGCCATCCCTGGACACGTGTTTCGAGGTAGTTGCTTCTCGTCAGCAGGGAGCAGGTCAGTGTAAAGGGGTGCCGCGTGGACTGCCAAAATGTAATTAAAACAGGTGAAGTACCTCTCATGGCGCGCAGGTGCAGGTCCAAGGCTCGTCAGCCCGTTGGCTCAAGGGAGCCGTAATAAATGATTCGAAGGTTGGTCGCACTCTGCTCGTCACAACAGCAAGTTGCCCCAAGGAACTGTGGTAGATGTAGTGGCGACGGCGAGTACGCCTATGCCACGATGTATGTAGAAAAGTATGTGTTGCATTAGCCATCCCTGGACACGTGTTTCGAGGTAGTTGCCTCTCGTCAGCAGGGAGCAGGTCAGTGTAAAGGGGTGCCGCGTGGACTGCCAAAATGTAATTAAAACAGGTGAAGTACCTCTCATGGCGCGCAGGTGCAGGTCCAAGGCTCGTCAGCCCGTTCGCTCAAGGGAGCCGTAATAAATGATTCGAAGGTTGGTCGCACTCTGCTCGTCACAACAGCAAGTTGCCCCAAGGAACTGTGGTAGATGTAGTGGCGACGGCGAGTAAGCCTATGCCACGATGTATGTAGAAAATGATGTGTTGCATTAGCCATCCCTGGACACGTGTTTCGAGGTAGTTGCCTCTCGTCAGCAGGGAGCAGGTCAGTGTAAAGGGGTGCCGCGTGGACTGCCAAAATGTAGTTAAAACAGGTGAAGTACCTCTCATGGCGCGCAGGTTCAGGTCCAAGGCTCGTCAGCCCGTTGGCTCAAGGGAGCCGTAATAAATGATTCGAAGGTTGGTCGCACTCTGCTCGTCACAACAGCAAGTTGCCCCAAGGAACTGTGGTAGATGTAGTGGCGACGGCGAGTACGCCTATGCCACGATGTATGTAGAAAAGTATGTGTTGCATTAGCCATCCCTGGACACGTGTTTCGAGGTAGTTGCCTCTCAGCAGGGAGCAGGTCAGTGTAAAGGGGTGCCGCGTGGACTGCCAAAATGTCATTAAATCAGGTGAAGTACCTCTCATGGCGCGCAGGTGCAGGTCCAAGGCTCGTCAGCCAGTTGGCTCAAGGGAGCCGTAATAAATGATTCGAAGGTTGGTCGCACTCTGCTTGTCACAACAGCAAGTTGCCCCAAGGAACTGTGGTAGATGTAGTGGTGATGGCGAGTACGCCTATGCCACGATGTATGTAGAAAAGTATGTGTTGCATTAGCCATCCCTGGACACGTGTTTCGAGGTAGTTGCCTCTCGTCAGCAGGGAGCAGGTCAGTGTAAAGGGGTGCCGCGTGGACTGCCAAAATGTAATTAAAACAGGTGAAGTACCTCTCATGGCGCGCAGGTGCAGGTCCAAGGCTCGTCAGCCCGTTGGCTCAAGGGAGCCGTAATAAATGATTCGAAGGTTGGTCGCACTCTGCTCGTCACAACAGCAAGTTGCCCCAAGGAACTGTGGTAGATGTAGTGGCGACGTGTCCAGGGATGGCTAACGCAACACATACTGTTCTTTATATACATCATAGCATAGGTGTACCCGCCGTCGCCACTACATTTACCACAGTCCTTTGGGGCAACTTGCTGGTGTGACGAGCAGTGTGCGACCAACCTTTGCACAATTTATTACGGCTCCCTCGAGCCAACGGGCTGACGAGCCTTGGATCTGCACCTGCGCGCCATGAGAGGTACTTGACCTGTTTTAATTACATTTTGGCAGTCCACACGGCACCCCTTTACACTAACCTGCTCCCTGCTGACGAGAGGCAACTACCTCGAAACACGTGTCCAGGGATGGCTAACGCAACACATACTGTTCTTTATATACATCGTGGCATAGGCGTACCCGCCGTCGCCACTACATTTACCACAGTCCTTTGGGGCAACTTGCTGGTGTGACGAGCAGTGTGCGACCAACCTTTGCACAATTTATTACGGCTCCCTCGAGCCAACGGGCTGACGAGCCTTGGATCTGCACCTGCGCGCCATGAGAGGTACTTGACCTGTTTTAATTACATTTTGGCAGTCCACGCGGCACCCCTTTACACTGACCTGCTCCCTGCTGACGAGAGGCAACTACCTCGAAACACGTGTCCAGGGATGGCTAATGCAACACATACTTTTCTACATACATCGTGGCATAGGCGTACTCGCCGTCGCCACTACATCTACCACAGTTCCTTGGGGCAACTTGCTGTTGTGACGAGCAGAGTGCGACCAACCTTCGAATCATTTATTACGGCTCCCTTGAGCCAACGGGCTGACGAGCCGTGGACCTGCACCTGCGCGCCATGAGAGGTACTTCACCTGTTTTAATTACATTTTGGCAGTCCACGCGACACCCCTTTACACTGACCTGCTCCCTGCTGACGAGAGGCAACTACCTCGAAACACGTGTCCAGGGATGGCTAAGGCAACACATACTGTTCTTTATATACATCGTGGCATAGGCGTACCCGCCGTCGCCACTACATTTACCACAGTCCTTTGGGGCAACTTGCTGGTGTGACGAGCAGTGTGCGACCAACCTTTGCACAATTTATTACGGCTCCCTCGAGCCAACGGGCTGACGAGCCTTGGATCTGCACCTGCGCGCCATGAGAGGTACTTGACCTGTTTTAATTACATTTTGGCAGTCCACACGGCACCCCTTTACACTGACCTGCTCCCTGCTGACGAGAGGCAACTACCTCAAAACACGTGTCCAGGGATGGCTAACGCAACACATACTGTTCTTTATATACATCGTGGCATAGGCGTACCCGCCGTCGCCACTACATTTACCACAGTTTTTGGGGCAACTTGCTGGTGTGACGAGCAGTGTGCGACCAACCTTTGCACAATAAATGTGGGACTTGGCCCTTTTTGGCTAGAGTTCCCTAAACTTTTTGCTTTTCCCCTAGACCATTTTTTTGACATGTGTTGCCAACTTAGATGCTTTAGACACTTTGCCACTGCTAAACAGAGTCAAAGTGCAAGTTCTCCCTGTGTAAAGTGTAATGGTGATTGGTTGTCCATTACTGGTATGTTTGCTTTACTAGTAAAGTCCCTGGTGAGGTGCACTATGTGTGCCAGGGCTAGTAATGCAAATGCTACTGGTGGGCCTGCAGCACTTATTGTGCCACCCACTGAAGTAACCTTGGAAGGGGAACACAGGCCTGCCATTGCAGGGCCTGCATGCAGTTTCCCAGACTCTGCCCTTTCTCTTCCATACATATCAGGCACCCTTATGGTAGGTCTAGGGTACCCCCTGGACACGGTGCAGTGCATGTGAAAGGTGGGACATGTACCAAGGTGGGTACCATGTCCTTGCAGTGAAATAATCTCCACTTCGTTTTCACTGCTGAAAGGCCATCTTGCCCATTAGAATAGAATGGGAAGGCTGTGTAATAGGTTTTCCAGCCTGTCTTCCCAAAGGGCTTAAGATGGAGAGGTGAAGTTTAGTACGCCTGAACTCACCCTGCAATAACACATCTTTTTATAAAGATGGTTTTTGCATTGTGTGTTTGTAAGCCACTCTTTTAGAAGTGGCTGAGTTTTTGTGCTTTAAACATTTCTGTGAGTCTCTGCCTGGTTGTGGATTGGCTGGCTGGATTTCAAAGCGATAGGATCCGGGGAATGTCTTGACCCAGAGGAGGAGGTGAAACAGCACGGGCTGACCTGCAGCTGGAGTGTCAGAGAAGGAGTAGGCCTAGAGGTGAAGAGGCCTGGGTTGGTGCTATAAAACAATTGCCCCATCTCCTGCTGAGTGATTGAAAATCCAGACCCCCACTAATCAAAGGAAGAAGGTGTCACTGGGAGAGAGGCACCCAGAACTGGTTAGAGCAGGGGTCAGTGTCCCCTGTAACACAAAGACTTCAAAGCCATTGAGGGGTATAACTATGCGAATTGAAGCCCCTGAACTTTGGAGAATGGCTTGATCAAGTGTGAACAAGACTGGAGCTACTTCGTGGATCAAGAGGAACCTTTGACAAGGAAGAAATAACTGAAGAGACTGCTGGATAGGACTGCTCTTGCTGTGTGATCTGGTGCTCGCCTGCATTTTGCCGTTTCAACTAAGGAACGGCTGTAGGGACTTTGCTGTGTGCTGTGTCTCCCTGCTTAAAGGGCTTGCTGTGTCCTGAAGTAACTATCCCCAAGGGCCCGAGGTGAGCTGGCTCCCTGTTTGGAAACACAGGAACACAAAAGACTCTCAGACACGCCGTGGGTGCGTGTGCTCTGTCTAGCCTGAGACCTTCGCAAGTTGTGTCCTGTGATCTTGGGCACCAGAAGATCAAGTGTGTCTCCAACCGAGACTCTGATACGCAGTGTGCGTGTGCTCTGTCTAGCCTGAGTCCTTCGAGAGGATCGTCCTGTGAATGTGTGTACCGGGTAGCGATGTAAGACTCAGCGACGCAGTGTGCATGTGCTTTGGGGCAGCCTGAGACTTTCGCGTGGATTGGCTGTGATCGTGCACACCAGAAGAGCAAGTGTGTCTCAGCGACGCGGGGTGCATGTGCTATTCGCGGCCTGAGACCCTCGCTGAAGGTGCCCTGTGTTCGGGGGAACCGGAAGATAAAGTGTATCTCAGTGACACAGAGTGTGTGTCCTTTCTACTGCCTGAGACTTGCACGAGGGGTGCCCTATGATGGGGGGCACCGGAGGATAAAGTGTGTCTCAAGTGACGCAGAGTAAGTGTCCTTTCTACGGCTTGAGATCTGCGCAAGTGGTGCCTTGTGATCGTGGGCACCAGAAGATCAAGTGTGTCTCAGCGACGCTGTGTGCGTGTGCCGTGCGCAGCCTGAGACCATCATGAGGAGTTGTGTGGTTATCATGCATCCGGAGGTTCTGTGAGTCTGACTGACTCTTTGTGCGGGTGTAGTGTGCAGCCTGGTATCTTCCTAGTGTCTGGAAAGTCAGAGAGTTCATCAGAGGCCCAAGTCGCGGGACGAGGAGAGGAGAGTGGGTTTGCGACCCGAGGTAATGTGTGTCAATTCCTGGGGCAAGGCGTGGGCTCGGAGGGAGAAGCTTTTGTCCTCTCTCTCTGTTCTGCAGCGCGAGCCTCTACTTCGGCTCGGATCAAGGCCTGTGTGCCAAGGGAGTGGCGCACCGGGTCATGAGTGCGAAGATGCAATTACTGTGTTCTATCTTACCTGTGGGGGAGTAGCAATTGTGGCCAGAGACTGACCGCAAACCAGCACGAGTGGCGGAGAGCCCGCCGGAGGCATCGTGAACGGTGCCGGAGTAACTTACGTATTGCATTACTCCTGCACAGCGGAGTATCTGATGATTGTATGACTCATTGCTTTATTTCTGCACAACGGACTGCGTGTTTTGTCGTATTGCCCATTGCATTAGTTTCCCTAACGAACTGCCTGATAGGTGTGTTACACATTGCATTAGGTTTGCATAACGAACTACCTGATAGATGTGTTACGCTGTGTCTTAAGTCCTGAATCACGATCTGCTGGGTTGTCGTATTACACATGGTATTAGTGTTGCATACCGAACTGCTAGATATATGTTTCGCATTGCAATAGTTTCGCATAATGAGCTGCTTGATAACTGTATTACACGTTGCATTGCTTTTTCCCAACAGAGTACCTGAAAGGGGACCGTACGCATTGCATTACGGGGGCATAACAGTTTACCACGTTGTTGCGGTAGGCATTGAATTACAGTGACAGTACATTTCGCCAGATAACAGTGTTACGATCTGCATTATTCTTATGTTGTGAAGTACCTGATTGTTGCATAACACACTGCATATTACGACATTAGGATTACGTAGGATTGTTTAGTTTAGCTCAATAATAATAGGCCAGGGGGAACATCACCCTGACGCATATGTTGGTTTAGTTTTGTGTGGTCGCATCGTATATCTTTTTATAAACATATACTTGTTTTATATGAAACTCGTGTGGAGTCTATTTGTGGTGTCATCATTGGGTTGCTGTGAGCGCAATTGCAAATACTTTACACATTGGCCTTGAAGATAAGCCTGGCCGCTCGTGCCAAGCTACTAAGGGGGTGGAGCGGGGGCTATCTCTAGAGGCGACCTGTCTTTTCCCTAACGTTGGGGCTCATGGTTCCCTGTTTGGCCTACGGTAACTACCTCAGCCAACCAGGGATCCTGGGGATTCTGACAGTAATATTCTTTGATTACTGTCAGGTCTTTATTTGCATTAGTGACAGCAAAGTTTTGTTCAACAGACAGACCCACTAGTGGGCTGGATCTCACAATAAACTTGAGATAGACTTCTGCTCGCTTGGATATCGAACTGTGATGGTGTAGCAGCACTCGGGAAAAGTAATCTGCTGGGTTTTGATCCTACCTGGTTCATGCATGATCTCATAGTCGTACTCGTGCAATCTGAACCCCTACCCCTTGATGCAAGGGGGCATCTCAGCCTTCGGTTTCCAAAAATTGTAAGCAATGCCTGATGGTCTCTGATGACAGTGAATTAATTTTCCATAGAGGAATACAAGAAAATGTTCACAGGCCTACACGACAGCCAGACTCTCCAGCTGAGAGAAGGCATGTTCTGTTTCAGACAGGCTTCGACTGGCATAGGCCACATGTCATGTCTCTGAGCATTCAGATGGCCATTGTGTAGGATTGCCCCTAGCCTTACCGGGCTCTCAACAACCGTTATTTCAGTATGTAACTTGTGGTCAAAGTAGGCCATTTCAGTTGCATTCTCAATCATGTTTGATGTCTTTGAAACTCTGGTCACATTCCGGAGACCACTGAAATAATACATTTTGCTTTGTCAATTCTCTCAATGGGGCACCCACTGTAGCAAAGCTGCAAATGTATCCTGAACAATCAGTGGCCATGCCTAGAAAGGATCACAGCATTGTAAAATCTGGGAGGAGGGGGAGATGGAGGACAGTGCTTGCGCTTTGTCTGGGTCTGGAGTTATTTCCTCATCAGAGACTATGCCCCAAAAAATGTGCGTTTGGTTTTGTAAAGCCCACACTTCGCAGTGTTGAAAGTGGGTATCAGCAAATCACTGGCACACTTGCTTAAGGAATTTGTTGTGCTCTTGTGTTCTCTGAAAAACCAGAATGTCATCGCTGTAATTGAAAGCATGAGTGACAGGTTGGATTATGCAGCCTAATGTCCTGAAATATCTCTGCACCTGAAGATATTCCAAACCTCAGTCTTTTATATCTGACAAAACCAACATGAGTCAAAAAGGTCGAATGTACCTGCAGTTCTCCTCCAGCTGGAGTGGATGGTATCCTTTGCTCAAGTTAAGACGGGAAAACACTTTGGCTCCATTCAATTGCATGATCATGTCTGCAATGTGTGGACTAGGGTGTCTCTCCCTCTCAATGGCTTTGTTTGGCTGGCACATATCAACGCAAATGCGCACTGCTCCGCTACTGTCCTTTACTACTACTACGGGTGAAACCCATAGCGGGGGGGGGTCTGTGTAATATTCAATGATGTCATGCTTTAAAAGCGATTGCTAATCTTTCTCCACACCTTCTTGTAAATGGAAAGTAACTCCATGGTGTAGATGAGCCGCAAGTAAATGTCTTCACTGAAGCAAAGCTGTACTTTCATTTTACATCACCAGTCCTTTGGAATTGCTTCTCTAGGGTTTTCGGATTGGCATCTACCTTCTCCAGTTGTGTCCTAATTAACTTGAGTACCCTCGCGTGTTTTGAAATGGCCATTCCCCTTATGTACACCTTGAACGTCTCCCAAATGGCGCTCATCCTGGGGACACTACCCATGTTCGTTATAAAAAAACTCTTCTATAGCTACTTCTAGTTCATTTTGAAAAACTTGATCCATTAGCATAGTCCTTTTTCACTGTTTTATATAGAGAAGAGTGAAGCTCTGGGAATTCTGCACTGTCCATATAAATAAAGCTGAGAAGCAGTTCCTATACTTGGGGGGGCGTGGCTAGCCGCCCAAGATGGCGGTCGACTCCTGATAGAGCTCCGGTGCCTGCGAGGGGTTTTCATCTCTGGTACCGCCTTTCCTGGCCGCCAACCGTCCGGAACACCCCTAAACTGTGTCCCTGGAGCCCACTGCTGCGATGGGAGCCCTGGGTGCTCGTTCGATACATGGTGGGGAACGGAGGAGGGCTCGGGCCGAGCCGCTGCGGTGCCCATGCTGAAGCAGCGACCTGTATTGCGGAGCAACCTGAATACGCTGTGGACGCCCCCGGGGGGCCGTGGGGCGGGGCTCCCGCTCGCCTCCTCCATTTGCAACGAATTGCGCCCTGATGTGTGTACTGGTGCGAGGTGCCTCCTTCCGGTGTCGCCTTCCCCGGACACCAGCCGACCGGGACATTCGACGACTGTGGCCCCGGATCCCCTCAGTGGAGCTGGAGACCCTGAGTGCCAGTCCGGCGCGAGGTGTGGTGCAGAAGCAGGACCGGGCTGATCTGCTGGGGTGCCCGTACTGGGGTTGGGGCATGTACGTAAGAGCGGCCTGAATACGACCGGGACGTCCCCGGTAACTACAGGGTGGGGCTCCCGCTCGTCGCCCACGATTGTTGTGGCCCGTGAGCAACAAGGGCCGGGTCAGAACACAGCCTGCACGAAAGGTCCACGGAGGGCCCAGTGGGTCAGAGCTGCAAGCACGGAGTGGTGGACACGGGTGCCGCGCGGCCTCCACCGGACCCAACTACGAGGTGAGCAGTGTGCGCGTGGGTCTACCTCATCCACTCCAGGGGCTGGGGAGTACGAGTTGGAGCCAGGAGAGCCATTACCGCGCTGAAGGCGGGGGCGGGCTGCCTCGGGTGCTCGGGCCGGGTCATGGACGCTGTCCAATAAGGCACTGCATGACTGTAGGTTCTCGCCCGGCTTTGCTCCCGGGGTGGCTCTGGCCTCCCTCTCACGTGTGCGCCCAGCGGCTGGGCCTCGGCTGTGCACCTTGGGTCTTCCTGTCGGCCGGGACATAGGGTGAGATTGCGGCTGGGACCAGTTGGACAGGGCTGGTGTTGAGGAGAAAATGACACCGTTGCCACATAGTTTGCCCTGACTGGCTGTCCGGGCTAACTTGGGACCTACACCGGCCTGCTAGACCATTGCAGGTCAGACCTGCTCCACTGTCTAATAATTGGTGTGGCCTACGGAACAGTGCCTGGACCCTTCCTGCTGCCGGATCCTAGCGCCCCTTCTATGCAACACTCGGAATAGGGGCAGAGACACACACCCATCACCAAAGTGAGAGTGACCTGGACCTCTCCTCCCCGGCCTCGCGGAGCCCCAGGATCAGTAGGCGCAGGCAGCGGCGGAGCGAAGAGCACACAATCCCACTGCTGGGTTCCCGCGCCATGGGCCGAACCAAAATGAAGACACACGAGGGTCGGCGAGAGGGGGGGCCCCCCTGCTGGGGTGGCCCCCTCCAGTGGACGTGATGGGGCCATCTCCCAGGCTCCGACTGGGGCTGCTCCGGACAAACTGGACTTAATCCTGCAGGAAATTCGCGATTCCAGGGAGGAATTTGAAGCACAGCTCGGCACACTCACAACTGGCCTTACGCTACTCAGGGCAGACCACGGGAAACTAGCAGACACCGTCAAGGACCACGGCCAATCCCTTAAAGGCCTCGGCTGTGCACCTTGGGTCTTCCTGTCGGCCGGGACATAGGGTGAGATTGCGGCTGGGACCAGTTGGACAGGGCTGGTGTTGAGGAGAAAATGACACCGTTGCCACATAGTTTGCCCTGACTGGCTGTCCGGGCTAACTTGGGACCTACACCGGCCTGCTAGACCATTGCAGGTCAGACCTGCTCCACTGTCTAATAATTGGTGTGGCCTACGGAACAGTGCCTGGACCCTTCCTGCTGCCGGATCCTAGCGCCCCTTCTATGCAACACTCGGAATAGGGGCAGAGACACACACCCGTCACCAAAGTGAGAGTGACCTGGACCTCTCCTCCCCGGCCTCGCGGAGCCCCAGGATCAGTAGGCGCAGGCAGCGGCGGAGCGAAGAGCACACAATCCCACTGCTGGGTTCCCGCGCCATGGGCCGAACCAAAATGAAGACACACGAGGGTCGGCGAGAGGGGGGGCCCCCCTGCTGGGGTGGCCCCCTCCAGTGGACGTGATGAGGCCATCTCCCAGGCTCCGACTGGGGCTGCTCCGGACAAACTGGACTTAATCCTGCAGGAAATTCGCGATTCCAGGGCGGAATTTGCAGCACAGCTCGGCACACTCACAACTGGCCTTACGCTACTCAGGGCAGACCACGGGAAACTAGCAGACACCGTCAAGGACCACGGCCAATCCCTTAAAGACCTGAACCCGCGAGTGACTACGAATTCCACCAAGCTACGCCAACTGCAGCAGCAGGTATCGGGCCTTGTGGAAAGAGTCGAGGATGCGGAAGGCAGAAACAGACGCAACAATATCCGCGTGATTGGCCTGCCGGAGCGTAGCGAAGGTAATAGGGCGCCGGTCTTTATGGAGGCATGGTTCCGGGACCATGTAGCGTCGGAGGGGCTGTCCCCGTACTTCTGTGTTGAACGAGCCCATCGAATACCAACTGGACCGCCTCGGTCGGGGGCACCACCCCGTCCATTGATAGTGAAAATTCTGAATTATAGGGACCGGGACGTGTTGCTGCAGAAAGCCAGGGAAAAATCCATAATCCAGTTTGAAAACCATCGCATCTCATTATATCCAGACTACACTATCATGGTCCAGAGGCAGCGAGCGTGCTACCAGGCGGTCAAGAAAAAACTGCAACTGGCACAACTCAAATATGCATTGCTGTACCCGGCCAGGCTCAAGGTCATCTATGACAAAAAACTCACTTTTTCGACAGCCCTGCGGATGCTGAGGAATGGATGGAAGTAATGTGTATAGGGTCTAGCCAGCTCAGTGCTCTAACTCCATCGCCGCAAGGCTCGAGCAAATCTCCGACCCCTCAGAAATCACGCTCCCACCGCCCCCGGAGTCCTGCCCAGGAGAACAGTGGAGTAGGGCCATCGCGGGAACAGCAGCGCCGGGACCAGATGAGGGCTCTGGCTGCTGCTGGAGCTTGCAGCAAGGATTCCTTAAAAAAAAACACGGACTCGGAGGCTAGTACCCGGACTTCGGATTCTGAACACAGTATTATCCTCTTTCCTACGATTACCCCCAGGGCGGCAGACGACATAATCGATAATTAAAGACCGTGGGACCCACCTGCGGGGAGCAGTACCTTGTTATAATATGGTCTGGCGAATGTAATGCAGGGGTCACAGACACTAACCCCAAGAACATACCATATGCTTTTTTCTGTATCTTTGTATTGGCTTGCTGATATTGGTTATTCTGCATTCACCTACAGGTTGATGTTTGTGGCCACACACGATTGCTTAAATGGCCCATGTTGCGGGGTCTCTGGGGATACGACGCACTTTAGCAGGTACAAATATGTTCAAGGCGGTACCACTGTCTCTGTTCGGCTTATTCATACCTCCCCCCCCTCTGCGGGACCCGTAGAGCCATTGGGAGACAGTCACTACAGTACACATGGACGTGATCAAGGGCGGTGGCCCCCCTATTAGCGTACGCACTGTTATTAGTTATGATATTGTTGTATATCTTTGTTGGGCCCAGCGCAGTTCTGACGCGGTGCCGGGGGTTGTAGTTTATGGGGATGGGGATTCCTGGTCGCAACTGGCTCGCAGGCTATATCTGCACAGTAAAGTCTCTTACCACATAGTATCATGCCAACAACGACTACCATCTTAGGGTCTTATAATCTAGTTACGTGGAACGTACGCGGGATGGGGGCGATACAGAAGAGACACCGCATACATGCATATCTCCTCAGGCGCAAAGCCCATATAGTGTTCTTACAGGAATCCCACTTAACAGACTCAGAAACGGTAAAAACACGCAAAAAATGGTGAGGACACATGTATTCCACTAACTACTCGGCATTCGCCAGGGGAGCGACAATCTGGGTGCGTCATGGGGTTCCCTTCCTGGAATTGGAGCGCAGGGTGGATGACCAAGGGAGGTACATACTGCGGAAGGGCACCTTGGATGGGGCCCTGATAATCCTGGGTAGTGTATATGCCCCTAACTTCGACCAAGATCGTTTCTTGAGCCGACTGGGCTTTGCATTGGCGGACTGGGATAGGATCCCCTGGGTGCTAGGGGGGATTGGAATGCTGTATTGGACGTTACCCTGGATAGATCCCCACCCCCCCCTTAACTGCGCGAACACTACTAAGTTGGCCACACCGTTTGCTACCTGGGTGGATGGCTGGACAATGGCGGACGTATGGCGTAGTATATACCCGGCCCACAAGGAGTACTCTTTCTTGTCCCCAGTGCACGGTCTCCATACTAGAATTGATAGGTTTCTCTGCTCTCGCGCCATTACCACACAGGTCAGCCATGCTACTTACCTAGCTAAAACCTTCTCGGACCATAACCTCCTAGAGCTTACACTGAACTGGGGTACAGTGCCTACCTCAGTGCCCACCTGGAGGCTCCATCCGCAACTATTGGAGGATGCCCCATTCCGGACAGCCCTCTCCACCACCATTACTGATTATCTAGCCGAGAATTGGAACACAGCCTCCTCTCATTTAATCGAATGGGATGCGCTTAAGATGATAGTGAGGGGGGCATTGATAGGACAACTAGTGGGGGCTCGTCAGGAAACGCACCAACGATTACACGCGGTGGAGCAACGGCTGACTACACTGGAACAAGCAGTAGTGGCCGGCCCCACTAAACAAATGGAATTACAGTCTGCACAGATTGAACACGCTGAAACACTAGAAACACTACGGGTAATTGATCAAAGAGCATACCTCCAACGCAAACACACAGAAGCAGACAGGTCGGGCACACTCCTTGCCCGCATAGTTCAGGATAAACCCGACCCCCCGGTAATAACTAGCGTCCGTACAACCCAAGGTAATATCGTCCACACTCAGCATGACATTAACATAGCCTTCCAGGAATACCTTGCCATGCTATACGCCATACCCCCACCCATTTATAACGCCTATATCGCGGACTTCCTACGAGATCTACCTATGCCGGTACTTCCCGAAGAGACACGTACGGGTATAGATGGCCCTATAACACAACACGAAATATGTGCAGCGATAAAAGACATAAACCGGGATAAAACGCCTGGGATGGATGGGCTACCTATCGAGTTTTACCACACATATTCGGAGGTATTGGTGCCAGTGCTAGAAACAGTAATATAATACAGCCTTCTCAGAAGGCCACCTGCCACTTTCCACCATGCAAGCGCTGGTTATATCCTTACCCAAACCAGGACGGGACAGTCTAGACCTCCATAATTACAGGCCCCTCTCCCTACTTGCGACAGAGTATAACATTTTAAGTAAGGCTCTTGCCAATCGAATACAACCCTCCCTTAATATGCTCATACATAATGATCAATGCAGGTTCCTGCCGAATCGTAGTACCTCCCTCAACACTAGGCGTTTGCACTATGTAATGGAGGCCGCTCCGCAGGCTTACCAGTCGGCGGGTTGCATCGCCTTAGACCTCCGACAGGCCTTTGACTCTCTTTCCTGGGAATTTATGTTCGAAACCTTAAAAGATTTGGATTCCCAGACACATACCTGAAATTGGTGCGCCTTCTCTATACGACCCAAACGGCCCGGGCCTGTACGGGACGCTACATCTCTAAGCAATACCACATTCACAAGGGTACACGACAAGGTTGCCCGCTATCGCCATTATTATTTGTACTCGCATTAGAACCGTTGGCGATAGCACTCAGAAGGTCGGCAGACCGGCTCGGTATACCGATAGATGGAGTGCCCCACCTGACCTCCATCTACGCAGATGATATCCTGTTGTACCTACGAGAACTGTCAGCCGACAATGCTCCCTTACCAGATATTTTTGACACCTATGCACGCCTCTCCGGATTGACTATAAACCCGGAGAAATCAGTGGCCTTCTTTTTCAGGGATAGTCCGGGTCCGGATAATCTGCGCTTTGGCACTAATACACTATCAGTGGCGCCCACCACATTTAAATACTTAGGTATCCAAATATATAGAACTCAGGCAGATCAGATAGACGGTAACATCACACGAGCCATAATGAATCTCAGGGCCAGCGTGGCCTTCTGGGCCTCCCTGCCGCTCTCGGTAATGGGGCGGGTTGCTGTCTCTAAGATGGTAATGCTCCCTCAACTGTTATACTATTTTGTGAACCTACAGGTCATAATCCCACAGTCTACCTTTAATACACTAAACACCTTATTGCTGGACCTTATTTGGGGCAGGGGTCGCAGACGTGTCAGCCTGCGGAAACTCCAACTCAAGAGCGGCAAGGGGGGTTTGGGAGTTCCCGAATTCTGTGCTTACTACTATGCTAGTCAGCTCCAGTGGCTGTCCTATTGGACCGCGGGGAGACACTTACAAGAAATCGGGTACTCCTCACGAGAATTGGACCAGGGGAGGCTACACTCTCTGTTGCTATCCAAGGTTAAGACCCCCTCAGACGGCCCCCCCCTATTGCACACTGCTCTACACTGCTGGAAGAAGGCAATAGCATACACTTCCAAGGCTACCCCTTACTCACCGAACATCCCTCTTCTAGGCATCCCCACACCACAGGGCAGGATAGCACAGACCACCATACAGGACTGGATGGAGGTTGGAGTGGAGGACATTGGAGCGTTCTTTACTGACGGACAACTGATGGACCACGACACCTTCACACAGAGTACAGGGGCCTCACCACGTCTATATTTACTATATGCCGCCATATCCCACTACATAAAGAATACCTGGGCGCCACAGCGTAGCGAACCCCAACAACACAACCTGGTACACTGCTTATATTATATGGGGAAAGGGGGACATTTGGTGCATTGGCTATACACAGGAATACGGGCGCACGCGGCGACCCCGCTAACTTCACTAAGAGAGCAATGGTCTAGGGACTCTAACTCAGTGATTACAGACAAGGCATGGCAGTGCATGCTAGAACACCCCAAAAAAGTTTCCCGTAATGCCAAACTAAAATTCATCCAGACTATGATCCTGCACCGGGCATATCTCACCCCCAAGCGGATCTATCGTATGTTCCCTGATGCCTCACACAACTGCCCTCGCTGTAAGAGGGATGAAGCAGACTTTCTCCATATGCTATGGTCTTGTCCACGTATCCGGAATTACTGGGAGGGAATCCGTCAAGCGATGGGCGATACCACACACACCTCTATATCAGATGATGCCCTGTACTGTCTAATGGGCCTCCGCAAACGCTCAAGAGTCGAGAAAGCACGACTGAGATTCATAGACCTAGAACTCATTCTAGCAGTAAGCACTTACACTAGGAGGTGGAAATCCTCCAGGTGCCCAGCGGTAACCAGTTGGCAAGCCGACATGATACAATGGGGGAAGGCTGTTGGAGCGGCGCTTAGGAGAGAGGAGGAACGGGGGATTCGGAGACAACCCGTTTCCATGGACTGGGAAGCATTGTTGCACGAGTTTGAATCAATTGACTTAATGCCCCTTCCGGGAACCCAAGCTTCGTAGCCACTTAGTGAGAATAGGTATCTATACCACAGCAGACCTTAAGTCCGTGTCCTATACATACACAGTATTACAGGATTATTGAGCCCCAGTGCGAGCCATGCAGATAATACTCTTATGTGCGGTCCTATTGGACATAGAAATTACTGTAAGACCAGGAATGGGAGGGTTGGGAGGGTTAGGGAGGGAAGGGATAAAGTTGTATTTGTTACATATGTTAATTGTAAATGGCAATACCATTACACTATGCATCTAATTACCATCCTACCAATGGACAGCTCAACGTGAGGCCAGCAGACCTTATTTTTACCCCCTTTTTGTGTTTTTTCAGACTTACGGAGAGGGAACGTTGATTACCTTGTGAAGTATATAAGCTGTATGTACGACAAGTTGAAAATGCCTGCCCCACGGCAATGTACACTGGAAAAATTTTGATATGATGGTATCTAAATAAAGTGTGTTTAAAAAAAAAAAGAGAAGCAGTTCCTATACTTTTGTGCCACATATGATGTCCTGAGAAATGTTAGCTGAATCCAGTTATGTTAGAAATTAAAATTACTCACAGAAAGAATACCCTTTGCCTCTAAAAAAGGTCTGATGAAGTGAAAGTTTAATTTTGCACTGCCTGCAGGTAGTAAAAGATAAAAAGTTCTATAAATATGATTCCTTCTTGTGTATTATGTGTATTTTGTGACATGCCTGATTTCCTATGAATTATTTTCTTTGGGTATCTGACATTTTACACGTGTATGCTTGTGAGAAAAACTGCGAGATTGGGTATTTCTTGGGAAAAGCAAGAATCTCCATGAACTACCTATAGGTCATTTATCGGAACTCTAAGGTCCCAATAAACATTTGATAAATCACACATAGCTTTAAAATATTTATTTTATTAGTGGAAAGCATATCATTGTAAATGAGCCAAGATATCATTAAGAATCTTCAGAATTAATTATTCTACGAATACTCAGAAGACTAGAGAAAACCTTATGAACAAATCATTTATACAAAGTAAACCATTAAAAGAACAAATAATTAAATAGGCTATAGGAAAATGGAATTAACTGATAACACCCTTCTTCCCCAAATTGGTTACATAGAAATTTACTTTATAATAATTACTGTTCCTAAAAACAGAAGAAAGCAAGCCTTGCACAATAACAATTCATCATGGCCTATTGTATTTTTGTGAGCCATCTCTAATTGGGGCATTATCTGTTCGAGGATTGAATGTGATTCTGTAGCATTAATCAATGAGTACTCAAGTTCTAATTTGGCATACGCCATATATAACAATCTTAACTATCGTTTTGGAGTTCAATACATATTAATATTTAGAAATCACCTAAAAATGCATCAGCTCCAATTTAGGGAATTTTCCTACCCCAGAGATCCCTTGAGCATTTTGTTCCATGTACATACATTAGAAATAATACACATACAACAATGCAAAACGTTGATTCTTGTTTTGCTAATTCAGTCCTTTATGGTTATAAAATAGAAAATGCATCTAGTTATTTAAAAATATATACACATATAAGTATAAATAGAACATTTCATTTAATAAAAGTGTTTTTTAACTTTCATAATTTGCACATACTGAAACCTACAATTAACAGACATATTATTTTTTAAATTGCATATCAAATAAAATGAATGTTTCAGAAAATTAAGTACCCGTTTTAAGGCAATTGATATGCATCTTCAGGCACAATCAAAATATACAAATGAATATTATATATATTATATATATATGGGTAAGTAATAACTTGATTTAAATGTGGCTTCAAAACTGTAACTCTACCTAGCAAAGCACATCCGCAAACTGACCATACAACCTTTTTGGGAACTCAAAATCAACACTTTTTAACTTTTTGTCTGTTTCTTTAAGAAAACCTCTCCCTTTATACCTCCACAAGTACCACAAACAGGTGTATATCATTAATTTATAGTCTTTGTACCTTGATAGCATTTATGATGTTTGATATAAAAGAACGTTTGGGTTGACAGTAAGGGAGAGACGTTTGCACTTTACTATATTGAGTTGATGTAAAATATTTCCTAAAATTACCCCAGGGTATATTATAGAAGGATGTGTTACTTCAACATCTAATGAACTTTTAAATCAAAATATAATTTTATCCGGGCCTAAACCATTATCATATCCTTGGCAGAACTCCACTGACCTTGATCAATGCATCATCAACAATCTCCTTTACAAATGGTATCTTGACCGGCATACTACTTTTCTAACACTGCCTGTTCAATATACATTGCACTAAGATCTATCCCATTCTACAGCAACGCACTGCAGAAATATGTTTAGGAACATTTGGAGAATGTAGAGCCTTAATATTCCAAGATTTCTATGGCAAGGATTAGGAGTTCCCCATAGAATTCTGAAATGTGCAGTAAATTGCAATTACACATTGGAATTATGAGTTGTAAAGATTTTATTGCTTCCTATAATTACTTTGTGCAATACAATTTGCATTATTTGGATACATATCAGCAGTTCACACCTGCAGATATTTCATGGGTAAAAATCCCTATTAAATACTAGGACCGTTTGGTAAGGTAAGCACCAAAATCCACATTATGACCTATTTTTGAGGGCACAACAGGAACAGGCAATAACTATTGTCCCAATAAATTTGCAACACAGTGACTTTGGATTTTATTGAGTGTGAAATTATCCAATTACACAATGGGTACTTGCCTTCAGGGTCTAAGTGTAATCCAGCTATACTGCTTTGTGTTCAATTTCACTGTGTTCCCTCAACAGATTCACATAATACTGTCAGGGATATTATCTTGTGTTATGTTAACAGATTTGCACATCACAATAATTACTAGTAGGGTTGTCCTGGCGCTAAGAAGAAGAGGACCATTTTACAAAGAGGCGAGTTCTGAGCTTTGTCCTGAATGTTAAAGGACAGAAAATAATGTTGAGGTTAGATAGTACAATGTTAAAGGCTTTGCATGTCAAGAAGGAGAATGAGCAGCCATCAAGCTAAAATGCATTGATGTGAGACACTATAATTTGTTTGGCAAGGAGAACGGAAGAAACATTTCCTCCTGAGGTAGCTGGGTCCAAGATTGTGGAAATCTGTATGTATAAGAGATATTCTTAAATTTAGTTCCCTTTGTAATAGTGCAGACCATTCACATGAGATTAAGGATGTTTCAGGCAGCTGAATTCTGAATAATTTGAAGACAATGGAAACAGTTGTCTGAGAGGCAGAGGTGGATTGCATTACTGTAATCCAGACGTTAAGCAATAAGAGTGTGGACATCAGTTTGTAGGCAGACAAAGAGAGTGAGAACACTATCTTTCTAAGCATTCTTGAGAGTGTAGGAGACCATACATACTTAATTGATCTGTTTAGTGAAAAAAAACTGGTTGTGAAAGGTAATGTCCATATTCTTTGCAGACTCAAAAGGAGTAAGCGGGGGGACCGAATTAGAACCAATTAGAAGACAGACCGGTGGTTGAAGACCAAACAAAAGAACCTATGTCTTGTTGCAGTTCAGTTTTAGACAATGGATTATACATCCGGTCTGTGATAGCTCTCACATACAAGGGAAAGCAGGATTGAGTGAGTTCAAGATTGATAGAAACAGAGATATTGACCTGAGTGTTGTCGGCATAGATCTCTAATCCGAAGGACTATGTAAATTGGGCCAGAGGAGAAATATTGACATTAATCAAGGTGGGTCTCAGGGAGAAGCCCTGAAAAATACCACAGGTCAGAAAAGAGAAAAATGATTTAATAGGCGGGGAACAGACCAATTGTGTCCTGCAGGAGAAAAAAGACCCTAACTATTTAAGGGCAGGATGACAAATGCCCTTAGTTAAAAGTCTGTTACTGAGGATAGTGTGGTAAATGGTGAGACTGGGAACAATTCCAGGTTGTTGCATGAACCAAGAATGTTGGGCTTTTCTTGAAACCATAAGACTTGAAAATCATTTTGCTCACTTTAGCGAATTGGGAAGAGTTTCCTCCATACCATCATACTGTTCTGATGTAGGAATGGATGGAAGAAGAGAAATCAAACGGCACCTTCACAATAAACCTCAGCCGAAAATCAGATTTACAGCTTGAAACGTTGTTACAAATGCTTGGTCACATCATTCATTTTCTTAACTTTAAAAAAACTTTTCTGAGCACCTTGCCTGCACCTAAACAAACCACATGTAAGTTGTGAAGAATGTTACTCCAGAATTCAGGTGATACGTGAGGTATATATTTGGAAAAAATACTTATTTTGAAAAGAAGAAAAGTGAACTTTACAAACATTAGTCAACATCTTTTTCCTCACTCTATATTCTGCAAACCAGCAATTTGTAAATTGATGTAAATAACCAACGTACTTGAACAAAATACATATACAAAAGCACATAATATGAAATATATTTTACATAGTTTTAAGGATAATGTAATGGAACACCCAATAAGTATTAGACTCTGGAGATGCATCGGTAGGGATCAGCCATTGTTATTTTTTACACATCTGAATTTACAACTTTCGGGAATGTTATGCAAGTGTTCTGAAAAGGAAGCTAAAAGTGGCAAATGATCCAGTTCGTGGACAAGAGCTTGTGATGGGGCAAAGTTCTAAACATTTGGTAGTTTTAAAGATGAAGGTGTTGTTGAATGTACCGAACACTTGGTGGCCGAACTGAAAAGGAGCTCTTACAATTGCCCCTTCGTTATATACATTGATGTCAATTCACGAAAAAACTAGGGGTACAGGAATCAGCAGCTATCACACAGCCACTGTCAAATCACCTTTTATGTTTGACCCAGTCCATATTTTTGCCCTTTGTCCCTCAAAGGTTTCTATGCTTTGCCAATTGGCTAGTTCAAGGGCCGACAGTGGAAACTACAGAAAGCGAGCAGTCCGAGGCCAATCCATGGTCTACAACTGCTTCTCCTGGCTAGTTTCAACTAATGTCTGTGCTTACATAGAGCTCCTCAAAGTGAAAAAAAAGTCTTAAACAGCCTTTCTTCAATTTTCAGCACAGGACGTCCCAGGAAGAAGAAACCTCTGACGAAAAAGCCAGGAGATCGACATGTTTGCTGTTGGCATTTGATGGAAGTTGAGACAGTGATTTGTAGTGGTCTGGTTTAGTTCAAGAAAGAATAGTGGAACTTTATTGTACTCCACTGACGTTCTAGGAAAATATGTCTCATACAAAAAATCCAAATGCTTTTCAAATGCTATACATTCAATAACATATTAGGAAGACAGAAATTTGATTTTCTGAGCTCTAGTCCTCTAGCCAAGCTTTTCTTTAAAGTATCTGTGAACAAAACAGGGAGGACCATGTATTTCATACATCACAGATGTATGAAATGAGCCACAGTAATTCGACTTGTTTAGGCTAATCTAACTAAAACAACTCTACATATGGTCAATGTCTTTTGCAAGAAATGGAATGAATCCATCAATATCACTGCACACTTAAAGGAAGACTTCAGCTGTAATTTATTCAATTAAGATGAAAATCATATAAAGTCCTGTTTGTTTCCTCCGGAACAATATATAAAAAAAATCATAGAATCGTCTTTGAAGCAACTTGCAGCAATAATTGGAAAAGACCGCCGGCAGTAAGGTTGCACATTGTGGCATAACCACAATTGAAGAGGCGACTGCATGGGGCTGCACAGGGAATACATCATCAAAAGGGCGTGGCTTTCAGGATGTTGTCTTTCCTCTCATTTTCATCGCAGCAGGAATGTTCTGTACATCTGAATCTGAAAAGAAATAAAAGCTTAATTATGAAATCATATTAAGCCTAGTTCTCTGATTAGTAAAATCGAATTGTTAGACATCCAAAGATTGTTTCCATTTAATTTGACAGAAGTACAGTCTTCTGTGATTAGTAAGAAAGCACACATGAAAATGATTAAGATTTTTTTCTGTAATTCTTCTGGCAATGGCTTTAAGGAATTCCCTATTGATGACATATTTTCCTAATGCAGCCATACATTTCAAGCAATGTTCTGAATCAAGCCTGAAATTTTTTAAATTTGTATTGACACTGGTAATTTTCACCCATGCATTCACATTCGAGGAAATGTTACGCTTATCCTGCAAAATGCAATCAATAGACAACTCACTCTATGTACTTAAATGTTACTAGAATTGCAGTTGTGATTTCCTCTTGAGAAAAAAGGAAATATCCTGTTTTGTGGAGGCGTTGACTAAGTAATCTTGAGTACAATACAAGCCCGTTCTATTAAAATATCTTTTCTTGAACGATGAATTTCTTAGTTGCAATCGTTTCAGCAAAAAATAACAACAAAAAACAGTCACTCTGTCACAGAACGATGTATTACTTTTTTCACATAGGCAGGAATGGCTTTGATTAATTTTAGTTTTTTTATTTTACCAGGAAGACAGTAAATCTTGATAATGACCTAACTTTATGAGGGCGCTACGGTTCTAGAATGATGGCGATTTGGCATTGCTTCCACTTCTCATGAACCTGTTTCAGATAAATATATATATGAGCATTCATTTCTCAGTGGAGTAGCTCTTACTTTTTGAGCTGTATTGTGAAGGAATTTCTCATAATCCCAAAACGTTCAGGGTACAATCCTTTGCCGTTAAATCTGGATGTGTGGTTTCAAAAGATGTTTTAAAATAGAACCCCTTTTAAAACCCCTTTGTGCAGTTATCTGTGCTACTGCATGGCAGGTGTCATCCGCTTTGGATACATTCCAATGCTGATGCTTTTGACTGAGGTACAAAAAAGAGAGAAGACCAGTATACAGCCAAATTGTAGTAGCAGAACAATTTTGTTTAATGAAATTTAACGCAAAAAGCTGGCATGAACACTGCCTTCCTCAACCCCTTCACAGGAGACCAAAGGTCTTCTTCTAGGAGCCCAATAGCAGCGTTGTGGAATGATAGGATTACCAAATACCAATGCTGCCCAGTACACTTCATGCTTCTTTCTTCCACCATTGTACAATTTCTGTCTCTTTACCTGAATCTTGCAGGTTCTGCTTCATCCCGGTTTTCTGCATTTGTCATTGTTTTCCTATCTTTCTCTTCCTACACCTTTCTCCCTATTCTCGCTTTTTAGGTCTCGCCTGAGCCAACACTTTAGCGCTGCTCTGGCGAGAGTTTTAGTAAGTGGGATTTTGAAGTGCAAACTAGTGGCTTTTGCAGGCCTCTAGCTACAGAGCATGTGCGCCGCCGGGCGCGCGCACCATTTGTCCGCCTGCGTGATCACTTTCGCGGCCTCTTTGATGTTCTCAGTGAGCCGCGCGGCCACTGAACATCAAAGCGGCCGCGAAAGTGATCACCATATGCCCTGCTCGTATCTCCCTCCCCCCTTTTCTGAACATGGTTCGTGTGTGCTCGCTTTCATGACTTTTTTTTTTGCTCGCGCTTCTTGTTTTTTTTTTAGCAGTTGGCACTCCCATGTTGGGGAATTTTGACTAGAATGCATATTTTGCTGCAAAGTTTTTGGCTCCATCCACACCCCCCCCACCGCCAGTGGGCTGGACCCTGCAGCTGGTGCCCACTATAGCTTCATCCACACACCCATGCGGGCAGGCACCCTTTCTGGCTCCATATACACACCCACCCACATGTGCCGCATACTGCAACAAGTGTACACATACCCCTTCAGGTTCCATCTGCTCACCACATGGTGGCTGCACTCTGTGGCGGGTGCACACACCCATTCAGGCTCCATCCACACACCCTCGTGGGCTGCATGCGGCATCAGGAGCACAACCCTTTCTGGTCCCATCTGCATACCCCCTGTGGGCTGAGCGCTGCGCACACCCCGCCTGGCTCCATCCACACGCTCATTGCCTCCGAGCCCCTCCTGCACGCTGCTATAGGACGCGCCAGCTCTCCCACCCTTACCTGGTCCACATATACGTATTTCCCAATGTTCACTCCTCACTCACTCTCACCTCACACCCCGCATCCTGTAGCTCTGCACGATGTGGACGTGTGCTAGTAGATCAAAGAGGTTTATGCACTTCACAGTAAGTCTAGAGACCACTCTCACTCATTTCAACCACTAGAGCACCCCCCGCCCCCCTCCACCTCCCCCCTCTTCCCCCCGGCTAGACACTGCTGCTTCCAAGGCACCGTCCTCGGTGTTCAGGACCGGATTTCAGAGGAGTTCAGATCAAAAACCTGCTGAATATTCCACTTTCTACTGGTTTCTCGAGGTGAGCGAGGGGGACCCAGTTTAGACTAAACGCTTCTCGAGTTGACAAGTACCAAGTACTTGACGCAATGCTCTTGTTCTGTAGCCTCTTGCAGCCCACAGAGGCGGGAGCTTGAAGTGCGTGCAGTTTATGTATTCACAAAACTGAGGTCGATTCTTGCAGAACTTTTCTGTTTGTTTATGAAGTCCACCTCTGGGATATCACGGAATGGATCGGGACGCGCTAGCAGCGCAGCCCGGGTCATTTTCGAGCGGAAGCTGATGAACAGAAGCGCATTTGACAAAAAACAGGTGTTAGCGTGTTTTCTGAAGGGATTTTCAGAAAACACCTTAAAACCTGGCTTTTCTAAAACTGCTTCCATTTATCTGCTAAGGGCTTCTCTACACAGTATTCTGGCAGTGGCTAACACCGTATGTTGCTCTAAATCCTCTCATCCAATGCAGTTAAATGTTTTAGTACAGCGCTTTATTTCACACTCCTGTCGTTTCTAAGCGATGTACATAACAAACGTTACTAGTGCCTGATGCCATGGCGTACAATTTGCTGACCTCAAAAGGCAAAAAGGCCGACTAGGACAAGGTTAAAAGGCTGACTAGAACGAGGTTAAAAGGCTGACTAGAATGCAACACCAGCACTTCAAATGGAAATATAGAAGCACAGGTACTCACTGTCCCAGAGTACCAGTTTGCAACCCAGAAGTGCATGTACTCTCCCCAGTACGTCTTCCCCAGGAGAACTGACACTCTCTAGTTCAAATTAAAGCAGTGTGGAAGCCGAGTACCTGACAGGGGCATGCACATTCTAAGCGATGCTCACTTCTCTACGACATAGCTTAGAAACAAAAGCAAAGCCAAAACCTTTGGCTAACCACTTATAACGTCCCAAAGGCGAGACCTATTGGCTATGCCAATGCTTGTTGTCTCTTGCTCCGAGTAGAAGTCTGATGATGGGGAAATAAGTCCTTATCCCCACAAATGAATGCCAGTGTCTGCCAGATTTAGTACTGGGGAGCATATATATTTACTAGAATGGTGGTGCTGGGCAGCGCAGCAAGTTACCTTGCTGCGCACCCCAGTGTCACAGGAAAAGGGCAGGAATGCACCGTATTTATTCAAAACGGTGCATTCTTGTCCTTTCCCCTTGCACAGGCAACTTTGCACCACGGTGCAAGGGAGCCTGTGTTGCAGGCAGGATTGTTTTTGTGCAGGAAGGGTGTGCTGCAAACTGCAGCACACAGAGTAAAAAACGAGGAGAAATAAACATATTTTTATTGCGGAGTCGTAAGATTTTGACTCATTCCCAGGTTTACAAGTCCTTGTAAATCTATGACTGTGTAAAAAAACATGGGAGTTGCATGGGGAAACCCACTGCAAAGCACATGGAACACCTCTTTAGCACAGAGTAAAGCAACACAACAATTTGCGCTATGTTGCCTTACTCCAGATCTATGAGGCCATTCAAAGCCACGCAAAGTGGCTCTGCATGGCCTGATAAATATGATTTGGTCGTTTGGGCCGTCATTGCGTCACCAAAATTGGCACAGCGGCGGTAAACGGATAGGTAAATATGCCCCATGGTTTATGACTGCAAACACTGTGAATTTGCATATGACTGTATGGTTCTTTCCAAAAGCTAAAGAAAATATATATTGAAAGCAGCTTTGCAAAAGTCTTAAAGACTCTTGGGCTCATGTTACTGGGCGATTTTGAGCTGCTAAAAAAAGCACCACATACATGTTTCGGTATGCAGATTGTCTTAGCTGTCCTCCAATTGAACTCTTCAAGAATTGACAGTCAATGTAAAACTCAAATCAGAAGATTTTATCGAGTATTTGATCTACTCACTTTCCCATAAAACATACTATTACCAAAATAGCAATTTGTACTCATGAAACACTATTATTTGAGTATGCTCTTGAACATGATGCAGGTGTGATACAAAAAAAGATTTGACATGCTAAAACATAAAAAAATATCAAGATACGACAAAAGCGTTGAAGATAACAATAAATTGAAAGCTGAATGCCAATTAATTTACTTCAGAACAAGAACCTTCAATTTTCAAATTATGTTTCAGGTACGTGGCTCTTTTTATTTGGGGAGAACACCTAAAACAGCCTAATACCTCACTGAAACTAATAAAAATGTTATAGGGAAAGTATTGTTGTTTGGAAGGGTCTGCTATATTATTCCCACTCTAAACTGAACAGCAGCTGGAAAGTGTTGGACTTTAGAGGGGTGGAATTTAGTATTTCCTCTCCAACTTAAGCAACAGTAGGGAAAGTGTTGAATTTCTGAGGCGTGAGATTCACCAATACCACTCCAAACTGAACAATTGTAGGGAAAGTTTTGGACCTTGGTGGAGTCACACCACTACTACTACTTCTATTCCAATCTGATCAATATTAGAGGGAAGTGTTAGACATTGATAACAAAAAATAACTATCAAAAAAATAATACTTGTAAAACAGAAATAAATATAAAATGATAAATAGATATACAAAATATAGAGGGTGTCAGGCAAGATGGAGCCAAAAATATCAGCACTGTGCTCACGGGGATCAATCTCCCGAATATCCGCTGCAAGTTTCCAGACTTTGCAACGTCCGCTGGCTGTGCCACCTCTACAGACCGACAGGGACCAGAGATCCACCGCTTAAGCGGCCATGTAAACATAGCTGCTGGTAGGCAGCCCTAAAGAATGTGGCTAAGAAAGGTTTACCCTGCTGGTGGAGACTTGGGCCTTACAGAGGAGGGGTAGTGAAGGCTAAGAAGCAGGGGGTGGCAGCCTGACTGCATGCTTGTTGGGGTGCCACCCAGTGATGAGCTGCTTTGGAGAGAGCGAAGAGTCCAAACAATAGGGTACCGATGCTCAAGGAGACCAACTAGGCCCCACTGCATGTGCGCCAGAGCAGGTAATGGCTACTGAGTGTGGGAGAAAGGACCCGTCCCTGGAGACAAATCTGTGAAAGAGAGAAGACGACATCATCTAGAGGGTCAAATGTGGCAAGAGTGGAAAATGGTGCTGGCTGGTGAGTGGTCTGTGGTGACTGGGTGGTGCAGATGATATTAAGAGGGTAACCAAACACAAACTACAGGAAAGTGAGTGAGGACACACTAGAACTAACTATAACTCGCCCTTTCTCCATGCACTAGCTATACCCTTGGATATTACAACAGTTATAGCATGTGAAATCATTGCATTAATTAAAAGACTTATGACATCTGAAATTATATTATTTGCGAGAACACAGTGCATGGTACAGTGGCGAGTTATAGTTTTTTTTTTTTTTTTTTTGAAAAACCTTTATTGACGTTTCAATCACTTACACGTATGGGCCTACAACCCCCCGGGGCCGGCCGCTAAGCAATCAGAACAATAAAAGCACATGTAAACACAGGCGGCACCTCGGAGAGTAAAGTCTACAATACAGTATAGTCCGGCCAATGAGCCGCTCAGGTAGGACACCAGGAGAGAAAGGGTTTTTCATTTTATAATAAAACAAAACAGTAGGATCAGGTGCCAAACAGTTTCCCAACAGCGATAAGGGGCAAGGATAAGAGACGCAAGCAGCAAGCAGCAATACATTGAATCAATGGCGCAGACACGGGAAAGTACGGATGGGGAGAAATATCAAAGATAGTTGCGCCTACAGGTCCCCGTACCTAAAGCCCAGCGAACCCCCCGGAAACTGTGGCACACATTAAGAGCAAGCGATTCACAAGAAGAGAGGTGTACCGCGCTGATCCCAGAAAAACAAGCAAAAAGAAACAGAGAAGAAAAAGGAGGCCATGGAAAAAGAGATAAAGACTAAAGAGTCCCCTCCCCCATCCCCCCACCCTGCACCTCTGCGAATGAGTATGGCCCCACCCCCCAGCAGTGTGCCTGTCGCCCTGGAACTAGACCCGAAATATAGAAGAGACAGGGAAAAAAGGAGTAAGAAAGAGCCCCCCCAGACGGGGGGGCGGAGGGAATGTAATAAACTGGAGGAGGGCCTTCAAAACATACCCCCGGCTTCTCCCTCCCGCACGGTGAAGTCTCCCCACAGCAAACAATTAGCAGCACCAGGTTGATCATATCAAAAAAGGAGGGGGGGAGTGGGGAGCATTATGCACCAACTATGCGAATAACCATGAGAGCACGCAACCATGAGTCCGCCTGTCTACTAGGTGACCACTCCCGAAGGATCAGCCTCAGCCTTGACCGCTCTTTGCGATTCTGCCCATGCCTGCCCCTCGACCCAGCACCATGTCCGATGTCCCAAGGTACAGGAGTGTCCAAAAACAGTCGGGAAGCGACGCACACAGGTGGGGTGGAAGTCTCTGAGCATCAGCACGGACCGCTTCATGGGGGGGCGTCTTTTCCAGTGCCGCCCCAGGATCTGCACTGCACACAAGGTCCAGACAGGCTGAAGCAGTCAAATGAGACACACGTTGCTGGAATCGTCCCTGGGCCGCCGGAGATTGCGCACGGGACAAGGCCACCATCTTCCGCTCAGGTCCAATACCTCCGGAGCAGATCAAGCCCACAGTTAGCCGACCACACGGTAGCATACTGTCCGGAGTGTCCGGCTGTACACTAATCGCGGGGGGGGGCCGCAACATCTTCCTCCTGTGTGCAGTGTGGAAAGCCACTGTGTACTTGTGGACCAGCATGCCGCCACTGTCCCAACGCTGATACCACACCATCTAGCTTCCTCCCCAGGACCCCGGCGCCATGAGCCAAGGAGTAATGAAGGGCACCAAGGACCTCCAGGAGGTCGCCGTACCCCAGAGCAGCTCTCTCCGATCGCTCTGCCACACTCCCGACCGTCCCACACCCCCAGTCCCGCTGCGTCCCAGCGGACAGGATGGTAGGCTGCATAGTGACAAAATGGCCGCTGGGAAGGCCCGACTCGTATTGGGGCCAGGACCCCGGGACCAACGCCTCAAGGTCCACGTCGCTGAAGACAGGGATCCTGGGGGAGGGAGGAACAGATTCAACCGTTGCGCGGTCACGGGCAATAGTCGTCTCCGCCACGGACCAGCTCCCGCAAAAAGCCGGGAGCAGCCCGCAAGGATCAGGCCGAACCAGGGACGGCGTCCGGGCAGCTCACCGTCAAAGGCAGGGGCAAACACCACAGAATCCGAGAATTGCACACCCGGGCATGTCCTCGGTCCGCAGCGCTCAGCAGGGGGGGAGCGACCACAGCAAAATGCAGGCCGAAGGGAGCACCACTCCGGCGGACCGACTCCACCCAGTCACCACAGGCCGCTGTTGTTAAACTGCCGCCCGGCCAAGGCGTCCACTCGAGGTCCCGGCTTCGGGACCGCACGGGCCGCAAAGTTCAATCGCTGATTTCTCCGGCGGTACTGCAGTCAGAAACCTCAGGGTCACACGATCGGTTGCCACTGTCGTTTACGAGCACGATCTCGTAGCGCAGAATAAGGATCTCATGCAGGATATCCGTGCGGGATGCGGAGGTTCACGGAGCCGGGAATCTACGCTGCCGTCCCGGTCGCCATCTTGGCTCCTCCCCCTGGCGAGTTATAGTTAATGTAGTGTGGTGAGAGAGGTGACAAGACTGTGTACAGAGGTGCATGAGTGATACTAATTTAAAGGTGGTGCGTAAGTATAAATGTGAGTTTTAAGTACGACATAGTAATGTGGAAGTGGTAAGTCGATGATAAATGCACCAAATAAGTATTACTTTTGAATAACGGATTAATGGAAGCGCGGCAGGCCCAGCTTGGTACAACAAGACCTGCCGAAAGGCTAAAACCAGCCTATTGAACTCCATTAAGGCGGGACTGGGAACTGAGGTTATTAGGGCCAAGAGATCTGCCTATAAAACCCTAACGAATAATGCGAAAAATGAATGGGAACACGACAAATGGGAATCACTCACCACTTCACTGGCCATGGGGGACTCACGTAAATTTTGGCGCACTGTCAATAACGGGTCTGTGGACTTGGTGCCGGCAGTGGTGCCGAACATTTCAGCTAGGGCATGGTCAGATCATTTTCAATCATTATACCATTCACCTGAAGGGAATTTGGTAGTTTCCCTACCAACGACGGATGATAGTATTCTGGACGCGGAGCATTTTACAATCAGGGAGGTCAGAGCAGCCATAGCCGGGCTGGCATCAGGCAAGGCTCCTAGCCTGGATGGCCTCCCGGGCGACCTCTTCAAACAGGAGCAGGATGTCTGGGCACCTTATCTCGCCCTATTATTCAATTCTATCTTGGGGGGTATGGAGGTCCCAGATACGTGGCTGGGCGCAGAGATCGTCCCTATTTTCAAGAAGGGTTCGCCTCTGCTCCCAGCCAACTATAGACCTATCAGTCTCATCGACTTTCCACAAAAAATCTTCGGAAGACTGATATTAAATCGCCTTCAGCTCTGGATCGATGAGTGTGAAATCTTGAGTCCATTCCAAGCGGGGTTTAGGAGAGGTGTCTCAACGGTGGATCAGATCTTCCGTTTGAATCTCCTCTATTGGAAGTCCGTTTTAATTGAGGGGGTAGTTTATACACAGAGTTTGTTGATCTGCGAGCGGCCTTTGACTTAGTCCCTCGGGACAGGTTATGGGCAGTTCTGATGGATCTAGGGGTACCTGTTGACCTCTTGTCAATTTTGAAGATATTACACCAGGGCAACTTTGCAAGGGTAAGGTGTGGCAGAGGAGGAACCCTTTCGGATGCCTTTCCCGTTGACAGGGGGGTTAGACAGGGCTGTGTGCTTGCACCGACCCTTTTCTGCCTCTTTGTCAACGGGGTCTTTGCCCACCTGAATGAGCTAAATAACATCGACTCCCCCAAGTTGGTTGGCACCAGGGTGCCCGCAATCATGTTTGCGGACGACACCCTGCTGCTTTCCAAATCCCCTATGGGTATACAAAGGGTCCTGGATGGTTTTGTGGACTTCTGTAACAAACACGGATTGGAGATCAATGCTGGAAAAACCAAATATATGATCTTCAATCCCCCCCTTCAACACGACCGAGTCCTCGGATAGGGTCTGCCAGTTTGGAGAGGGTCCACACGTTTGAATATTTGGGGGTTATATTCAACCAGTCTATGATGTGGGACTCACACCAAACAAAGGTAAAACTAAAGATGACCCAGATGACGGGCGCCATTTGTAGGATGACTAAAGGTCTGAACTATAAGCCTCTAGGCCCACGCCTTCATATTTATAAAACCCAGGCGAGGGCGGCCGGGCTTTATGGGGGAGAAATCTGGGGCTACACTCCAAACCAGGAACTCCAGGTTATTGAGAACAACCTCCTAAGACATCTGACAGCTCTACCGTCCAGTACACCCCTATTGCCATTGAGATTAGACCTGGGTTTAAAACCCATCTCAGAGGAGCTTGGTCTTAAACCAATTATTTTTTGGCACAAATTATGGAGTTCACCAGAACTCCTGAATTATAGAGTGGAACTCCAAGAGATCCTGCGCCTTGTAAAAATTGCCGAAGTGCCATGGTTAAAGTTTGTTAAACATACTTGTGAGATATTAGGAAGACCTGATTTGTGGTCTGACCCAGCCAATGCATGTTGTAAGATCTCACGTAAAACCCTTACATTGGCCTATTACGAGCATAATTTACGTGTGGCAATCATGAATGTGCGGGTTGGATCTTTGTCTGACAAATTCCTGACCTTTAAAGACACATACCATCGGGAATCCGTCTTTGACGACATAAGCCCCCCACTAACAAGGAAACTTTATCTCCAATGGCGCTATGGCACCCTCCCTCTTAGGGCACATATGGCTAGCTGGTCTCACTCGCAATTTGCACCCCAATGTCCAGCATGTGGCTATCCAGTTGAGTCTGATTTGCATATTTTATTTTTTTGTCAAGCCTACCAGAGATCAAGGAAGTATTGGCTGGTTCCATTACTAAAAAACCTAGGATTTACTCAGCATCTCCCAGCATATAGAGTTTTAAAAACAGAGTTAACAGCTCCCATAATATTCGCAGTTGCGAAATTTTTAACAGCCATGTGGTTCACCCGCAGTTACTATATAAAATTGAATAGCGTGCCTGAATGTTGTTCTTGATAATTATGGTACATTTGTCATTGATTATTGCACCTTGTCTTTTGAATTTTATATATTTCATCGCAGTTGCGAAATTTTAATAGTCATGTGGTTCAACCGCAGTTACTGCATAAAATCGAATAGCCTAAATGTTGTTTTTGTTATTTATGGTACATCTCTCATTGATTTATTGTACTTTGTCTTTTGAATTTTATATACTCTACCGTATGTAAATTTGTTTTATTCTTTTATGGTCCTAGTGACCGAAATAAAGCTGATAATAATAATAATAATAATATGTTATAGTTATGTAGTTTAAGGTGTGTTTGGCACAAATAAGATGTAAATAAGTGTATAAGTGATGCAGAAATAAAAAATGTAAGCGATAACTATAACTTTAGAATTTCTAATGCTTGTGTAGCGTATAGTGGAATAGCATAAACTGTAGTGCGATACAGTCGAGTAGCATAGAATTCAGTAGTGGTAATAATGTTGTGTTTATTGGCGTTAAGTGTTTAGATATACCCTGGAGTACCATATAGTGGAGTGTTGTACAACTCAACAGGGTGAATTATTTAAGTGTAGAGTCGAGTGACATACAGTGAAGTGTGGTTAAGTGGATTGGTACAGAATATAGCCTTGGACAGTGAAAAGTATACAGTTAATTGTGGTACAGTCCAGTGGTGTATATTGCATTTCAGTACAATGAAGTGCAGCATAATGGAATAGCATACACTCCAGCAGTGTACCATCAAGCAGGGCATAGTGGAATAGCGTAAAGTGGAGTTGTGTACAGTGGAATGGCATACCGTTACGAGCAGTACAGTTTAGGGGCCTCCAATAAACTGTCATACACGAAAGTAAATTAGAACACAGTGCGGAAACAGTATAATACAATACAGTATAGTGGTGTAAATTGATAAGGAGTACAGTGGAGTTGGGTGGAGTAGAATAGAGTAACGTACAGTGGATTAGCGTAGAATGTAGTGACATATATTGTAGTGATATAGACTGGAGTACAATACTCTAAATAGAGTACAGTTGAGTGGCATAAAGTGAACAGTTGTATGGTGAAGTGGGGTAAAGTGGAGTGTGTAACTGAAATAATATGTATAGTTAATATGTGAGAAAAGATGTAAAGGTTAAATCTCCGCAAACACAACAAGATGATGGACGGAGTGCTGAAACATTTCAGACACTTACCCCTAGTCAAGTGATCTCGGTTTTGCTCACTATGCCAGCACAGTTTGGACCCAGTCATATGCAAATCAGTATTGACCCTGCTCCCCATGAGAGTACCAAATCCATCGTCTTGTTGTGTTTGTTATGTGTGCCCTAAAAGGCCAAGGGTATGCCCAGATGTGGGTCCTTTGCTCACAGTGCCACTGGATTCAAGCTAGGCTGGCTGATGATGAGTGATACCCCTAAAGTGGTCCCATGATGCTTTTTGCCGTTCCAGGGAAGACCTGCTGGCAGTTTGGGCTGGACTGTTCCCATGGAGAGCAGGGTCAAGACTGATTTGCATATGGCTGGGTCTAAACTGGGGTGGCATGTGAGAAAAAGAATGATGAATTTAACCCAGACCTCTTGACTGTGGGTGAGTGTTTAAAAAGTTTCAGCACTCCATATATATCTTGTTGTGTTTGCTATGTTCGCCCTAATTGGCCAAGGGTAAGCCCAGACATGGTTCCCTTGCTCGCAGTGCCACTGAATTCAAGCTAGCCTGGCTGATGAGGGGTAATACCCCGAAACCGGTCCCAGGGTGGTTGTTTTCCAGTCCCAAGAGGACCTGGCCTGGCAGTTCCGGCTGGACTGTTCCCGTGGGGAGCAGGTTCAAGGCTGATCTGCATATGGCTGGGTCCAAACTGGGGTGGCATGGTGAGCAAAGGAACAATGGATTTAACTCAGATCCCTTGACTGGGGGTGAATGTTGGAAATGTTTCAGCACTCCGTTTATCACCTTCCTGTGTTTGCAATGTTAAATCTCCAAAAGATATTTTCTAATATGCAAATGTTGGGAGAATTCTAAAATGTGCTTAAATCAAATGTATTTTACATTCACTGTTATAATCTGCGTATCAGGGAAGCCATCATTCGGACTGTGTTAAAACTTGGCAGGATTACATATTATGGTGTGCAGAGGATTATTCTGGGTAGAGCAGGATAGTGCAACTATCTAATAAGCTATTATTTATTTATACTTTGTGAGAGATGTTTGCGCTTTATTTTAGCGAAATGTGGGTGTATTTCACTGTACTACCACAGTACGTAGGTGACTGGCTGATGACTGCCTTTACAAAAGTTAAAGGCAGGCATGTTGTTTTTAGGTACACTTTGGACGTGTTGTGCGTTACGCCTTTCAATGTAGGTATTAGGTTAGGTGTTTTTGCCCTACCTATTCACACGTTAGTAAAGAAGTAATAGGTAGTGCAAAATATTTATACATTTCTATATATTTGTTTTAAAAAATATGGAGTAGTGCGGTACTACTGCAGTACCACTAAAAAGAAATTTGTATAGTTTCCATTTTTGTTTATAAATTTCTCTTTATATTTCTAGCTCTCTATAGGAACAACATCTTTAAAGTAGTGTGGTCATCTTTTGCACTTCTTTGTGTTTCACTTTACATTTTTTTCTGCATATTTTAAATATGTTAAAATTGGAAAATGCACTTTAGTACACTATATTTATCAATTAAAGTGTCTTATAGTGTATTTCCAATTTACATTTTTTTTCTTTTTTTTGTACAACTGTACTCTGTATGTTTTAAAAAAAGATGTATAAATTATAAATATTTTTCCCTACCTATTACCACTTTACTAAAGTGGTAATAGGTATGGGGAAAATACCAAATGTAATGTTACCTACATTGTAAGGCATAACAGCATGGCTGACTTTAGCTTTTGTAAAGACAGTCATTGGCCAATCAGCAAATGACTTGTCATTGCTATATACCCTGGTAGTACAGCGGTATTACTGCGGCCACCGATATACCCACGTTTAATCCACTTACAGTGTATAAAAATACTTATACTTACCTGCCGTACCTCACAGAATTATCAGTGCAGCACAATATATACTCCTGCTGATTTTGGTAAAACTCTGACTGAAGGTTTTCGCACTATGCAAAATACAAAAGTCTATGAAAAATGCATTGTATTTTGCGCCTGTTTTCGGACCCCCTTTTTTCTTTGTACCCCCTTAATCAAACGCTGCAGAACTTTCAGTACTCTGACAATGAAATAGAGGCAGCAGGCCTGCAAAGTTTCGCTGACATTGGTCAAATGGGTGCAAAGTTCTTAATGGACAAAAATCTGAAAAATCCCTATCTCTGGTCACCCTAACTATAACTACAGAGTGGCTACCAACACTCTGTAAAGAGTGGTTATAGTTAGGGTGACCAGAGATAGGAATTTTATCCAATAAAAATATTTTTTTTTAAAAAGGTTAATCCTTTGTTATAGTTAGGTAAACTTTATATATTATTTATACAGAAAAAAACTTAAACTACACAAATGTTACAGATTGTAAAGTTCAGTTGCACCTTACATTTAAAATGTATGCTAACTCATGCACCTCAATACACAGTGTATTGAACTTAGTGGCCACACTACATGAACTATAACTCATGCCTTCTGGATGCCCTGCATCTAAAATGCTAGCATTTACAACACCACTCATGGCATTGCAAATTACATTATTTGTGAGATCACAGTGTATGGTAGAGTGGTGAGTTATAGTTAATGTAGTGTGGCTACCAAGTTCTATACACTGTATATGGAGGTGCGAGAGATAAAATAATTTTAAGGAGTTGAGTAAATTATAAATGTAAGGAGTAAAATGGCGTAGCGTGCAGTGGAGTAAAATGTGATAGAGTGGAGTGACATGTAGTACAGTAGAGTGTGGAGTGAGTGGAGAGGCCTAGCACAGTGTTGAGTAAACGGTCATAAATGTGAGTGGCGTGTTGTATAGTACAGTAGAGTGCTGTGTTGTATAGTGGAGTCGAGTATAGTACAGTGGAGTGTATAGCCATAGAGTGGAGAAGAGAATTGTAGAGGGTAGTATAAGGACATAGAGTGGAATACAGTGAAGTACAGTGGCGCAGAGTGTAGTAGAGTTTTGTACACTGGCATTCCATAGAGTGGATTAGAGTGTGGTACAGTGGAGTGGTGTAGAGTGGACTATCGTACAGTGGCATAGAGAGGGATAAAGTGTTGCGAAGTTGAGTAGAGTTGAATGGTGTCCAGTGGAGTGACATAGCATAGAGTGGATTAGGGGTTGAAGAGCAGAGAGGTGTGCAGTTAAGTAGAGTGAATTGGCACAGCATACAGTAGCGTAAAGTGTTGCAGAGTGGTGTGTTGTTCAGTGGAGTAGACTGGTGTGTTGCAGTATCAGGTAGTGCCTTAGAGTGGAGGGCCACATAGTAGATTATAGTATTGTAAAGTGGAGTGGTGTGGTGTGGTGTAGAATAGTGTCTGGTACAATGTGACAGAGTGGAGTGGAAATTACTTTTGTACAGTAGAGAGGAATACAGTGCTGTAGTGGAATACAGAGGAGTACAGTGGAGTACAGTCTCAGAGTAGAATACAGTAAAGTGTGGTTGAGCAGTATAGAGAAAGTTACTTACAGTGTTGTAGAGTGTCGTACAGTAGCATAGAATAAAGTAGAGTGCTGTAGACATGCCTTAACTGGGAGTAAATGTTTGTGCAGTAGAGTGCTATAGAGTGGACTATAGTGTGATAGAGTGGAGACTGTCATTAAGCGAAGTACCTTTTTGGTTAAGCGGAGTGGCGTAGAGTGGAGCTGAGTGGAGTGGCATACACAGGTATAGGGTAGAGTGAAGTGGCATAGAGCGGAGTAATGTAGAGTAGAGTGGAATAGAGTGTAGTACCATATAGTGGAAAAGCAGCAAGTGGAGTGGCGTAGAAAAGAGTGGACAGCATAAAGTAGAGTGGCGTAAAGTGGAGCTCCGTACAGTGCAACAGCGTAGAGTGGAGTGGCATAGAGTGAAGTGGCCTACAGTGGAGTGGCGTTGACTGGAGTGGTGTAGAGTGTAGTGGCGAAGAGTGGAATAGCATACAGTCTACAGATGTAGAGTGGAGTAGCGTAGAGTGGAGTGGCTTTCAGTGGAATAGCATACACTAGAGTGGTTTGCAGGGGAGTGAAGCAGAGTGGAATGGCAAACAGTGGAATAGCGTTGAGCAGAGTGGCATGGTATAGAGTGGAACAGCGTACAGTGGAGTGGGGTAGAGTGGAGTGGCATAGAGTGGAATATCGTATAGTGGCGTGGCATAGAGTGCAACTGCGTACAGTTAAGTATTGCAGCGGAGTGGAGTGGGTTACAGTGGAGTGGCGTAGAGTCAAATAGCCTACAATGGAGTGGTATAGGGTAGAGTGACATACAGTGGAATAGCATTCAGTTGAGTGACGTAGAGTGGAATACCGTAGTGTGGAGTTACATACAGTGGACTATCATAGAGTGGAGTATTGTAGAGCAGAGTGCTGTACAGAGGGGTGCTAAAAAATTGAGTGGCGTGGAGTGGTGTACTGTGGAATCGTGTAAAGTTGAATGGCCAAGAGTGGAGTAGGGTGGAGTGGCACAGAGTGGAGTGGCGTACAGTGGGATAGCGTACAGTAGAGTGGTGTGACAGTGGAGGGGCGTAGAGTTGCATTGAGTGAAGTAGCATTGAGTAAAGTGGTGTAGACTAGAGTTGCATATAGTGGAATAGCATAGAATGGAGTGCAATAGAGTGTAGTGGTGTACAGTGGAGTGGAGTAGACTGGAATAGCATAGGGGGGATTAGTGTACCTTAGAGTGGTGTAGAGTGCAGTGGAGTGGCATAGAGTGGAGTGAGGTACAGTGTATTGGCATACAGTGGAATAGCGTACAGTGGAGTGGTGTAAAGTGGAGTGGAGTAGAGTGGAATAGCATACAGTGGAGTGGCGTACACTAGAGTTTTGTAGATTAGAGTGTTGTGGATTAGACTGGCGTAAAGTAGAATAGCGTAGAGTGCAGTGTTGTAGAGTGAAGTGGGATCCAGTCTAGTGGCTTACAGTGTAACAGGGTAGGGTGGAGTGGGGTGAGTGGAATAGCCTAGAGTGCAGTGGTGTAGAGTGGAGTGTTGTAGGAGTGGCAGGCAGGGTAGTAGCATATAGTGAAATAGTGTAGAGTGGAGTCTCATACAGTGTGATAGCGTGGAGAGAAGTGGCATATATTAGAGTGGCTTAGAGTGGAGTGGTGTAGAGTATAATAGCGTACAGTTGAGTGTTGTAGATTTGTGTGGCATATAGTAGAGGGCCGTAGAGTGGAATAGCATAGAGAGGCGTGTTGTAGAGTGAAGAGGGGTAGAGTCTAGTGGCTTGGAGTGTAATAGGGTAGAGTGGAGTGGCGTGGAGCCTCGTGAGTGGAATAGCTTAGAGTGAAGTGTTGAGGAGTGGAGTGCTGTAGGAGTAGCATAAAGTGGAGCAGCATTGAGTGGTGTAGAGTGGAATGGTGTTGAGTGTAGTAGCAAATAATGGAGTGGTGTAGAGTAGCATATAATGGCATAGTGTTGAGTGGTGTGTCACACAGTGGAATAGCATTGAGTGGAGTAGCATAGTGGTGTAAATAAGAGTGGGTTGGCGTGGAGTAGAGTGGTGTAGAGTGTAATAGCGTACAGTTGAGTGTCGTAGATTGGAGTGGCATATAGTGGAGTGACAGAGAATGGAGAAGTGTAGACGGGAGCTGCATATAATGAAGTGCTATAGAGTGGAATAGCATAGCGTATAGTGGCATAGAGTGGAGTTGCATAAATTGGAATAGCATAGCTTTGAGTTGTGCAGAGTTAAGGGGGTGTTTAGTGGAGGGGCATAGACTGGAGTGAGTGAAAGAATTCCAGTACCAATTACATCTGCTGATAAATTTAAAAAGTCTTGATAAGAGGAATTGAATGATGATGGGACTGCCAAATATCAGGCCTGGAGTACTCAGCGCCATGCCTGGTTTTGGGAGTGACAAACGCAAAAACAAAAGTTGATGGACAGAATGGAGAACAATGTCATACATTCACCCCAGTACAGAGATCTGGGCCTAAATCCATCGTTTTTTGGATGCTTGTTTCCGGTCCAGGGAAGACATGGCTTGGCAGTTCGGGCTGGACTGTTCCCATGAGGCACAGGGTCAGACTGATTTGCATAAGGCCATGTCTAGACTGGGGTGGTGGAGTGAGCTAAAGAATGATGATGGATTAAACTCAGATCAGTTGACTGGGGGTGAGTGTTTGATTAGCTCAAACGCTCAGTCCATCATCCCCTTTGGTATCACTTTGTTCGCCCTAAGTTGGCCGGGTATGCCAAGACGTGGGTCCCTTGCTCACTTTGCCACTGGATTCAAGATAGCCTGGCTGATGAGGGTTATGAACCCGAAACCGGTCCCAGGATGCTTGTTTACGGTCCAGGGAAGACACGGCTTGGCGGGCTGGACTGTTCCCATGAGGCACAGGGTCAGACTGATTTGCATATGGCCATGTCTGAACTGGGGTGGTGGAGTGAGCTAAAGAATGATGATGGATTAAACCCAGATCAGTTGACTGGGGGTGAGTGTTTGATTAGCTCAAACGCTCCGTCCATCATCCCCTTTGGTATCGCTTTGGTTTTGGGAGTGGCAATATTAGCAAGCACCACTGCACGTGATCTCCTTTGACCGGCTCATCTTTATAGCTCATTCATTTTCTTAACAGCCTGTCAAACTTACTAAGCTAGACACTGCAAAACTGTGAGTTATCTAGTCGAGAAGTCTTACCACTGTAGACGTTACTTGTGGTCTCGCGCCAAGTACTCAATAGCATCATCATTTCGAAACCTGCACAAATTCTGGCAACTCTGCACAATTAGTTCAATGGATCCAAGTGGATTATTATCTAGCGAGATGCTAAGAGGCATGCTATCAAACCGAGTTCATACACGTGCAACAGCACTAAGGAGGTTTTACGCAATCCACTTACAGTCTAACACTCTGTGTTTGCTCAATTGTCTCCGGGAGAGGCTTTCCAAAGCTTTCTGGGAGAAGCAGGATGAGAAGCGCCATTGCCACCGTCAGGCTCCCCATTATCATGTAAGGTAGTACCCTATGATAGGCGCCTAGAGGAGAAAAAACACAAAAAGATTAGGTTGAACCATAAATGGTAGTCACAAGTCAGCCAACTGAACTCCCTCACAAGCAAGTGTGAGCAGAAACCATGAGCGTCCACTCTTTGCTCGCTTTTGTATGTGGCAGCTATGCTGAATTGATGCATCAACTTTCGTGCCCAGTATCATTTCGCTTTATTGCCTCATGATCTTAGATTAATACTCTCCAAAACTTTAAAATAACTCTATACTTCGGACCTTTTTCTTGCACATGTTTTGTTCTCATTCACAATGGGCGTTGTCCATTAGGAACATAAATGAATTTGCATTTTAATGTGCAAGGATAAATTAGCATATCTGTTAATTAACAATGGCAGAAATATCTGCTTTATGGAAACTGGCTTGAGTGAACATGTTCCTGTTCACCGGCCTTGTTGTGTAGGGTTACCCAAACACAAACATCACTTTGTGTAGAATATTCTTTGTGACACAGAGGTCGGATTTTGAAAGATAGTTAGTTACAAATGCAGGAATGTGCACCGCATTCCTGTGCGTTGCAGAGATGTAGGACTGGTTACCTGATTCTCAAAATCTCCAGGAGTATTTGACAAATAATTACAAATTCCAGAGGTCAGTCATATTAGTGTATGTACCTTCCACGTGAAAAAGACTTTGCACTGTCCAAGTCGCTCATTTGTAAGAGGTTTCCCTAAATATTCCTCCGACCCTCTACTAAGGAAGCTGATGACTACACAAGTGGGTTCACGCATGACGCTCAGACGTTATTAATACATTACATGCGTCCTGCACACCAAGATTATATCTTCACATATGAAGTTGCTTCTGACTTTCTGAATTGTTATCTGGTCCCAATGCAAGACCAGTGGCCTCTGCCGCAAACCTCAAGCGGGCGGGCGGGTAAAGGGGGTAGGTGGAGAACGGGACGCGATTAGGGAAATAATTATAATTTTGTTTTAAACATACCTGTTCTGACGCTGCCGGCCGCCTCAGTGCTCCTCTACTCTCCTGATGTTGTCCCAGGAGTCCCGGGGACACTGGCACAGGCTCCCCACCCAATCCCGGTGCTGCTCTCAATAGCATGAGATCAGCGGCAGGATTGGTCTGAGCGGCTTGGTTTGCCGCTTAGACAGTGCCTGGGAGTCTATGTTGCTTCTCCAGCCCGGCTGTGCAACACACTAGGGTTGAAGAAACCCAAATGTGCATGACGGTTTGACCGGCCTTAGACTGCTGGCCAAACCGTCATGTGCACTTACAATGTGCACTACCCTCCCCCCAGCCCCCCCACCCTGCTGTCGTCATGGGCCCGCCCTGTCCTGACTTGGCTGGCTCTAGAGGAAAACAGGAAACATAAAATGATAATAAAACCAATTTATTATCATTTTATTTTCCCCTTTTCCCTCAGCTGCAGGGGGTGAAGGGGGCGACACTCCTCTGCCACAGCATAGGAGCTGCCGCTGTGCAAATCCTTCAGCTTTTTCAATTCGCAAATTACACTTACACACATACACTCATGGGAACTTTGCATCCAATTGTTGCGTGTAATGTGCTACACAATGGCTAATTTAGAGTACACATTCTATTCGATAAATCAGGCGGTGAAATTAAATGTCTATGAATACATGTGAGGGTCTGAGAGTGGGTCTGGAGCCTGAAGGGTGGCAGGCTGTGCCAGTCTCCGGCGTTAGTCACTCAGACCTCCCACAGCCTAGTCCCACTCATCACCGGTCTCAAACTTCGTTACAAAATACTCAAGACTCATTCCAGTAGTCAACATCCTACCCCATCTGTGAACCATCCGCACCTTTCAGCCGTCAAAGATCAGAGCCTACCCCCATGCCCAGGGCGCTTCGGTGCCTAACTCCCTTCTTCAGCTGTTCCCTGATTTCTGGCACACACCCCTGCGACAGGGTCTCCATCCATTCCAGTAACAAGAGCCACTGCGGATCAATGAAAAACACCCCAAGCTACTCCAGAATGCATGGATTATATCAGAGTGCATAAAGGGCAAGCAACTTTTTTCTTTTAAACTGTCTTCATTTATTTTCCAGTTTAATGCTGCAAGCACGATAATTAGATGCATCATAGGGCATTTCTCATGTAATCACAAGATGCATCTGGTGCATGTGAGTGCTGGGGAAATAAAGACCAAGAAACTTAAACACTGACGTAAGAAAGGGAGAAGTAAGAAAGTGGAAAGAGAAAGGAAAAAAGAAAATAAAGAAGGGAAAGAAAAAGGACAGAAGCAGGGTAGGGGAGAAGTAATGGGGATGCGAGAAAGAAAGGAGAAAAAGTAGAGAACGAATGAGAAAAGGGAAACAAGGGAAAGAAGAGAATGAGAGGAGGAAGGGTGAAAGGAAAGAAGAAAAGAAAATAAGAGAAGAAGTCAGGGAAGAAAGGCATAAAAAGAGATGGAGAGAATTAAAGGAAAAATAATAAGGGCAGGCAAAAAAGAAAGGGGAGAGAAAGAAAGAAAAGAAAGAAAGAAAGGAGCAAAGGAGAACATGAGAGAATAAAACATGGAAAATACGGAGAGAAGGAGATGAGAAAAGGGAGCTAATGAAAGGAGTAAACGCACACAAGTAAAGGAAAGACAAAATGAGAAAAAGGGGTGATGGAGATGAAATTAGAAGAACAGCAGAAGGATAGGAGAAATGGGAAGAGAATGAAAAGGAGAGAGGGGATGGAGTGAGAGGGAGATGATAGAATACAAACAAAAACACTAAGAAAATCCCTAAAATGGCCCATAAACTGTTGATCACAAAGAAGATGATTTACTGACTATAACGAGATTAAAGCATTCTCATTATACATATTCAACTTTTACAAATAAGAGACAACCTTACCTAGATTCTAATCTAACCACATGGGTAAAATAAGCCTTTGTATGCAGGCTTTTTTATATTTCACTGTTTCAGTTTGAAGGGTCTTGGAAGAAGAGTGGCGACAATAACAGACAATACTGGTTGAGTAAGGTATCTCCTGAAACAGTAGAACACATCCTTTGTTTATGTCCTTCTGTTCAAGATCTGAGAAGCAAGAATCTGAAGCCTCTCTTGCAACAAGCAGGTGCAGGGTCCTCTAAGAAATCAATTGGTTGCGTAATTAAATATCACTCGTGGAGTTACGTATGAAGGTAGAAAGAAAATACGTGATATAAGTGCCCAATAGAACATTAAGAATAGGGTTTATGGAAAGTTTGATAAATGATGTCAACATCTTTTTATAATTCAGAGATATATATGATTTGTTTATGCGACATCTTTCCAGCCTCAAACACAGCTGCATTATTGCCTGACCAAATAATAACTGCTCGTCAAGGGTTCTTTAAGGAGCTGAAAGTTATGTTCTTAACACAACCCGCTAGAAAGAAAGTAAGGGTGGGAAAGAACAGTGCTCGGTACAACCGTGATTGTAAACAGGCAAAACTTAATTTAAAAACAGCAATTTGTGGGGGCAAACGAACAGTTATCGCCCAATTAAGTAATAGGTATAAAACAGCATTAGAGAAAGCTAAACGTGTCTCGGCTGATCAGAATTGGCAGGATTTGCTGAACGCTGCAAGGTGTGACGATAACCGAATATTCTGGCACATTATATCTCACGGGAGCTTAGAAGGGGTAACCACACCGGATTACTTTATCCAACCTGAGAAGTGGGTTGACCACTTCACCTCACTATATGAAAAGAGGGAAGTAATCCCCTGTGCGGGTGGAAGTGATAACTTGCCTGATTGCGTATCCAGTGAAATAAGGAAGGGGCCGATAGTGAGGGACCTCCCTTTAGCCTGGATGACACTCCCAGAGCTATAGAGAGGATGAAACCAGCAAAAGCCCGACAGGATACCGGGCGACTTGTATAAATCTGAACTGCTTGTCTGGGCCCCTTACCTAAATCTTGTGTCTAATGCAGTTGCCGATGGGGGGGAAATTACCCGAGACCTGGAGAAGGGCGGAAATAATAACGATAGTCAAAAAAGGCGACGCCTGTACCCCATCTAACTATAGACCGATTAGCCTGCTAGATAACATGCAAAAAAAAAAATTAATTCCATACAAGTTTTGGATAAATTATTAATTTGCATGAATGAAAATTAGATCTTCTCACCTCACCAAGCAGGCTTTCACACCAAAACTAGCACATGTGATCAGGTGTTTAGGCTCATCCTACTTATCTGGAAATACATGCAAGTAAAAGAGCAAACATTTTATGTAACCTTTGTTGACCTCCGTGCCGCCTTTGACTTGGTACCACGGGAACTCCTCTGACTAGTTTTAAAAGAAATGGGAGCTCCGGAGCAACTAGTGAACCTGCTTGTAAGGATGCAGAAGGACAACTACACGCAGGTCCTGTGGGGGAGATCCGGTGAATTAACTACTAAAATCCCTATCTGGCGAGGGGCACGTCAAGGCTTGTCCTTGTGCCCACGCTGCTTTCCCGTTATGTAAATGGAGTGGTCAACGAACTGCAGGATTGTGAGAATGATTCTCCAATGTTGAATAGGAGGAAGGTACTGATCCTGCTGCTCGCTGACGACTCATTACTTCTATCCAGGGCCCCAATTGCTAAGTGACACATTTTTGTGATTCTGTGAGACCAGGGGCCTGGAATTGAACGTGGAAAAGACAAAATATGTGGTGTTTGGCAAGACTAAGGGGAAATGCAGAACAGTAAAGATAATGGGGAAACCACTTGAGAGGGTGTCACAATTTGAGTACCTGGGTGTAAGATTAACAAACTCTGTGCTGAGATCTCCAAGAAGATAAAAGTCAACTAATTCTATGCTACAAGTCCAAATCCATACTGCACTTTCACAAGCAGTCTTGGTATAGGTCAATTACTCCTGCTTTGCAGATCTATAAAATGAAAGCTCAAAATGTTGCACTTTATGCTGCAGAGCTCGGGGCATGGCGACCTGCACAAGCTAGTGGTGAGTGAAAATACATTTGCTAGGGCACTGATACCTGTCCCAAATAGCACTCCGCTGACTCCACTGTTCTTTGAACTCGAGATGAAGAGAATTGGCGACGTGGCCGCAATTAAACCACTTACTTATTGGCTACATATTTGGACCACTCCAGAGATAGGTCAATATTGTGAATCTGTGAAATAAGTCTTGAATCTAAGTGGTACGGAATGGATCCCCTGGTTTCGCCATGTAGAATTCTGGTGCAGTTTGCTGGGGATGACTCATCTGTGGGAAAGCCCGGAACGTATTAGCAAGAAGAATATTGCCATCGTGAAAGCCAAGTACTGGGCATATGTATGAGAACGGTATGCGACTAAAAGATCAGCGGGCCCCTGACTACTGTGTTTTTAAACATTAAACCATTTGCAGAGCTTGAGCTTTTTAATGACCAGATCTCACCACCCTTGGCGAACAGTCTCTATGTGAGATTCGGATTTGGCTCTTTACCTTTAAGGTCATTTAATGTATGAGAAACGAACCCAACTACAATTGCATGCCCAGCCTGTGGCTACGCCCTGGAGACAGTGGAACACATTCTCTTTTGCTGTATTGAATATTTTTCTCACTGCAAGAAATAGATTTGCCCCATTTGTTTTAGTTTGGGAATTAGACAATACAGGGTGGCACTGAGGATACTAAGATCTGACACCACACCACTCATTGTATCTGCTGTGAGCAGATTTTTGCAGAGTGTTTGGTTTAGGCGTCAGACGTTCAGGCTGTACATGAGGTTCCAGCTATAATTGAATCGCTAGTGTAGCCATGTCTGACATGATTACAATCCAACAGAATTTTTTTTTTTTTTTTTACACAGGAATACTGATGCCCTGAGATACACTAATTGTACGATTTGAAATGTGTTTAAAGTTTATACGAAAAAATCATATTTGAATAAAGAACAGGACATATACACACAAAGATATAAATCATGCAATTCTACTTCTTGCATGGGGGAAACACAAGGAAAGTGAAACAAAGGTGTTTTACATATACATCACTACACAGTTGAAACATAACCAATAATACATATAACACAATAATACATTTAGGCACAGTGTGAAATTCATAGAGAATACGCTCTTCAACAAGACCAAGAATTTCTCCTTTTAAAGTGTGATGGTCGAGATGGGCTATAATGCTCGTAAATATACGTTGACGTTTCGACCCCTTAGGGATTTAGTGTAAATAAAGAAACATTATCATGGGGTCTTCGTCATTTATTGAAATCCCATCCTCAGGGGGGATGCGGGTTCAGAAAAATAGTTCATTTTAGTCGATTTAATTTTGTGGCAGAACCACTGCTCGTTTAACGTACTGATCCCCAGGTTATGCACATTACTGGCTTACCCCATTGTTTAATATCGACACCCTGAGACACACAGCACTTTATGATTCTAGAAAGTATAAGGATACAATGATTATTATTTTATTTATCTTTGGTTGCAAGGTCTGAAGATTATTGTAATATTCAGTACTCTATAGGCCTTGATGATGTAATATTGAGATGCTCTGCACTGTCCACATGATTGCTCAAGATGGAACATTACCGCTGCCATTCTACGGCCAACGTATGTGCTGCATACTGATTTTAAGGATTCAATAATATTATACTAGTTATTTATTGATGTACTCTCTACATGAAGCCGCAGCCTCTACACTTCAGAGGGTGCTCTCCTGTGTGGCCGAACAACCGCACCAATATTTTGTATCCCAATGAGCCCGTAGCTTTCAGGAGTCACTCAACAGCTTGCCTCTGCCTCCGCATCTTGAATGCGGGCCGCGCAGGAGAGCATCATCTGAAGTGTAGAGGCTGCGGCTGGGAACTATATCCATCCGAGCAGCACAGCAAGTCAGAACTACAAAGGACATTGCCTCGACTAATCTTGATTCCTACTAAAGCAAGGAAATGCTTTTACATAAACTCGCTGCCTGGAGCCCACTGTGGGTATTTAATTTTCTCTTCTGGGACTAAATGTCCCTGCATACAGTTCGGCACACAAAGCGTGGCCCACTGGGGGCCATCAATCAATCAAGTATGCATAAATTAAGGCGAGTGTTCAGGCGCCAGTAATGAAAGCCAGCCCCTGACGAGAGGCGGGTGGCCTTGAAACGCGTAGGGCTCACTAATTGACATTCAAGATGCCGAGGCAGAGGCGAGCTGTTGAGTGACTCCTGAAAGCTACGGGCTCATTGGGATACTATATATATATATATATATATATATATATATATATATATATATATATATATATATATATATATATATATATATATATATCTATATTACCTACTGGCGGTCGCCAGTAGGTAGATGTAGTTAGGACCTATTTTCCATAGGAAATCCGCAACATTCTATTCCCAATAAGTCTGGCGATGAATCCTCGCGAAATTTTCCAAACTTTTGGCCAGCTCCTCTCCGCTCCTACCCTGAAAGTTTCGTGGTGATTCATCAAGCGGGGGCTGAGAAAAAAGGGGGGGACCCAAACCGCGTTTTCCCCATGCAATTTCCCATAGGATCTGTTGTTGCAGCTACAGCCCGAACCGCTGAACGGAATGACACCAAATTTGGCAAAGAGGTAGTCCTCAGTTCGGACTCGTGTCTTTTGCATATATGGTGTGAATCCGTTCAGTAGTTCCTGAGAAAATTAGAGTTAAAAGTACATAAATAGCTATGGCTGCTGAGGATCCGCACACCCTACACGCACCGTAAGCGCACCCTCCCCGAACCGAGCGCGCACCCTCCCGATCGCGCGCTGAATGCTAATTGGCTGTCGAGTGTCTCTCTACATTCGAAACCAGGAACTGTTGGCGGCCATTTTCTGCCTCGGTAGAAGCGAGGCTGAAGAAGCAAGGGGAATAAGTGTGTAAAACATATAAAGGGGGCAGAGTGGAAATACTCTGACCCTCTAGAGGTGCTTAGGGGGTCCCAGAAGGACCCCGTGGGGCCCCCTTTTTAAAAAAAAAAATAAACGGCGAAATGCACGCACGGTACGCGCATCCTATCGCGTTGGGTGCACGGATTCTCACGCGTTGGGTGCGCGGATCCACTGCAATGTTTTTTGAAAAAAGACAAGAAATCATTGGTTGTATGACTACTTTCTACACTGAAAGGTAGGGTGTATATTTCTGTGTTTTAAAGGTATGATTCTTATTGGTTAACAAAAACAGATTGTAAGGAACATTATATATGATAAGCTCATATGTTGAAAAGTCAAGCACACTTCCTGTCTTGTTTAGTAACATTGTGTGCTGAACTTGTGACCTGTGAGCTCAGTGCAGTGTTCCATGAGCTGTTTCTATGGTAACAGGCAGAAGGCAGATTGGGGGAGGGGTTGAAATGTATTTCAGTTGGAAAGGGTTGAAATGTTTAACCAATAGAAATGTGTGTTTCCTTTTGAGTTTATGTGTGAAGGATTGTGATTTGATGTTTACATGTATATGTGTGGAAAATGAAAGGGAAACTTTTCCATTCTTTGTTTTTGCTGAGAGGTGCACAGTGCAGAGATTCTGTAAAAGAAAATATGGGGAGTGACTGATATACTTCTTAATCTACAAAAGAACTTGAAAGATGAGTTATTTAATTGTGAGGGGATGTATGTAGACTATTTTGATTTTAATCAGACTAATGTATTTCTCCTGCTAAAGTGTAGGGAGTACTTTTTTTTCTCTACAATCTTATTGACAGTTGCATGTAGAAACCATTTTGTGATAAGCATTTGTGTTTTTGATGTGTTTGCAGACAGATAACTGTGTTGTTTTTATATTTTGGTAGAATTAGAAACCAGTCATTGTTTATGAATTTGTGAAATGAGTTATGTTATGTTTCTATACTAAAATGTAGTACTACTTCTAGATGAAGAAATGTGTTTTGGTATAGTGCAAGGGATAGTGTTGTTTGTCTAGAATCACACAGTGAGTCTGTGTGCATTTGAGAACCACTGTGAGAGAAGCATTTGGTAACATCGTGTATTTGCTGACAGATAACTGTTTTAACTTGTCATGTTGTGAAGTTTTAGTAGCATTAGAATCCAGTCTTTGCTTATGCGTTGATTAAATGAGTCATGCTTTGACACTGATGTGCTGTACTTAAATATGTAGATTGTGTTCAGTACCATTAACTCTTCTAGACTAGTGAATGAGTATCGGTAAACTCCTAGGATAGTGTTGATTGTCTAAAATCACACTGTGAGTCTGTGTGCATTTGGGTAAGGATTGTGAGAGAAGCATTTGATAACATCGTGTATTTGCTGACTGATAACTGTTTTAAAACTGGTCATGTTGTCAAGTTTTAGTAGCATTAGAAACCAGTCTTTGCTTATGCTTTGATTAAATGTGTCAGGATTTGACACAAAAGTGCAGTCCTGAAATATGAAGATTGTGTGCAGTTCCCTTACCACTTTCACAGTTGAGAATGATTTTTGGTAAACTCCTAGGTATAGTGGTTGTTGTCTAGAATCACACAGTGAGTCTGTGTGCATTTGGGAACCACTGTGAGAGAAGCATTTGGTAACATCGTGTATTTGCTGACAGATAACTATTTTAAAACCTGTTATGTTGTCAAGTTTTAGTAGCATTAGAAGCCAGTCATTGCTTATGCGTTGATTAAATGAGTCAGGCATTGACAAAAAAGTGCAGTCCTGAAATATGAAGATTGTGTGCAGTTCCCTTACCACTTCCACTGTAGTGAATGAGTTTTGGTAAGCTGCTAGGGATAGTGTTGTTTGTCTAGAATCACACTGAGTCTGTGTGCATTTGGGAACGACTGTGAGAGAAGTGTTTGGAAAATCTTATATTTGCTGACAGATAACTGTTTTAAAACATGTCATGTTGTCAAGTTTTAGTAGCATTAGAAGACAGTTATGGCTTATGCTTTCATTAAATGAGTCAGGCATTGACAGTAAATTGCAGTCGTGAAATATGTAGATTGTGTGCAGTACCATTAACTCTTCCAGACTAGTGAATGAGTTTTGGTAAACTCCTAGGATAGTGTTGCTCGTCTAAAATCACACTGTGAGTCTGTGTGCATTTGGGTAAGGATTGTGAGAGAAGCATTTGGTAACATCGTGTATTTGCTGACAGATAACTGTTTTAAAACCGGTCATTTTGTCAAGTTTTAGTAGCATTAGAAGCCAGTCTTTGCTTATGCTTTGATTAAATGAGTCAGGCTTTGACATAAAAGTGCAGTCCTGAAATATGAAGATTGTGTGCAGTTCCCTTACACTTCCACAGTAGTGAATGATTTTTGGTAAACTCCTAGGTATAGTGGTTGTTGTCTAGAATCACACTGTGAGTCTGTGTGCATTTGGGAAGCACTGTGAGAGAAGCATTTGGTAACATTGTGTATTTTTTAGCAGATAACTCTTTTAAAACCTGTCATGTTGTCAAGTTTTAGTAGCATTAGAAGGTAGTCTTTGCTTATGCATTGATAAAATGAGTCAGGGTTTGACACAAAGGTGCAGTACCATGTACTATTCTGTTCACTGTGGCAGAACTGAAAATTTTAAAGTTTTACCTAAGCACTGTCCTAGAAGTAGTGTGATTATTTAGTCAGTTTCCAAGTACCAAATAGATTGCTTCAAATGTCTATGCAGTATGCATGTAGTGTTCTAACATACTATATACTTGTCTTTTACACCTTCAATTCCCTAGTCAGTATCCATACACTTCCAGGAAACACCCTGTCACTTCCTTTGCAGTCCTCTAGAGACCCATTCAACAGCATGTACTAATCCATTCACTGTGCCAACACCCAAACACTTATAAATTCACAAAGACACTCTCTTTCCAGTACTCTAATGATTCAGTCACTGCCTAAGTATTCATGCACTGAGCCAGGTCTTAGCACATGGACTTCTTCAAACCCCTATCCACTATGCATGCAGTCCTCTAACCACCTACACACTTGTCTTTCACACCTTCAATTCCCCAGTCAGTATCCATTCACTTCCAGCAAACACCCTGTCACTCCCGTTGCACTCCTCTAGTGACCCATTCAGCATCATGTACTAATCCATTCACTGCGCCAAAACCCAACCACTTATAAATTCACCCAGGCACACTCCTTGCAGTACTCTAGTCATTCAGTCAGTACCGAAGTACTGATCCAGTGACCCAAGCCTTAGTATATGGACTGCTTCAAACCCCTATCCACTATGCAGGCAGTCGTCTAACCACCTACACACTTGCCTTTCACACCTTCAGTTCTCCAGTCAGTATCCATACACTTCCAGGAAACACCCTGTCACTCCCTTTGCAGTCCTCTAGTGACCCATTCAGCACCATGTACTAATCCATTCACTGTGCTAAAACCCAAACACTTATAAATTCACCAAGATACTATCTTTGCAGTACTCTAATCATTCACTCAGTGCCTAAGTATTCATGCACTGAGCCAGGCCTTAGCACATGGACTGCTTCAAACCCCTATGCACTATGCATGCAGTCTTCTAACCACCTAGACACTTGTCTTTCACACTTTCAATTTCCTAGTCAGTATCCATACAGTCCAGCACTTGTCACTGCCTTTGCACTCCTCTAGTGACCCATTCAGTACCAAGTACTAATCCATTCCCTGTGCGAAAAGCCTAGCACTTATAAATTCACCTAGGCACTCTCCTTGCTGTACTCTAATTATCAGTCAGTACCCAAGTAGTCATGCAGTGAGCCAGGCCTTAGCACATGGACTGCTTTAAATGCCAATCCAGTATGGATGCAGTCGTCTAATCACCTACAAAGTTGTGTTTCACACCTTCAATTCCCTAGTTAGTATTCATACTCTTCTAGCAAACACCCTGTCACTCACCCAGTGTGTCTCCTTATAGTACTGTAATCATTTAGTCAGTTAGCATGTAGAGTTTTAGTGAGGTAGGCTTTAGGGCACGAACTGCTTCAAAGTAGGAAGCACTATGCATGTAGTGTTTTAACCATCGTCACACTTGTGGTTCAGGGACATAGTTTCTTAGTCAGTATTTATATAAAATGTGTTTGTACAGTAATGGAATAGTATAATTTTGAAAGTTATTAATATACATTTATTTGTGATTCTTTTTTACAGATACAGAATAGGAGTGTTTCTCATCTGTTTGCACTCTTCTTGTGCAAGATTGTTCGGATGAAGTGTCCTTAGGTGTTTCATCATACTTGCCGTGCCGCATGAGTATTTTTTGTTAGGATCCCCTCGTAACAGAACTCTTTTGAAAATCTTGTGCATGATCAAGGTGGCATTGGTCTTTGTTTGCCCCTTGGGAAAAGTAAAATATTTCCTCACCACTGAAGAAAAACGTTGTGGGCGTGATGCCTTCTGCAAAAAATATTTCCTCAGATTCGGTAAATATTTTAAAGCGGCAACATTTACAGTTTTTGTAAGTTAAACTTATAAAAATGTGTTAGCTGTATGCATTTTATATATCTGTGATTTGTTTCTTGTGGTATTTTGTTGAGAATACCATGTTGTTGTTTTTTTTAACAATCTTTCTGATTTTCCAGGTCTGTCGTCGACATCCATGGTGTCCACAGGAGTGTTCCGCCTTGTTGTTTTGTATTATTGTTGTTAAATTTTGTTTATTAGTTTATCGTTCATATATATGTTAATAAAAAACTAAAGTTTGAAAATAGTTTATCGTTTACTTATTTATGATTATAAAAAAGAAAGTTTGAAAAAAAAATTAATAAAGTTTTGGGTTGTTCTCTTAACTGCTGTGTGACTCTTTCTTGTTCTTATTACTGTTATTTGATGGAGTCCACCATGGTGTTAAATTTTGGGGCACTTATCACTGGAATACTGGTGATATCTGCAGTTTGCACCAACTTCTGAATAGTGTGTTAGATTTATCTCAACTTTACTTACGTTAAAGTGCCGATAATGAAATGGAGACTAGCCGTTCTCGTGCAAAAAGACACAAGGTGCACCTTTCCAATTTATTCTAAATACTAAAATCCTGTATTGAATTGCACTGAGGTATTGGCTGTACTTACAGTGTACACACAAAATCAATATGAAATCTCATTGTATTTATATTGATTGGGAATAGTGCGTCAGGTGCTGGATCTTGACGAGATACACTGCTCAGTTCGTATATTGTTCTGCACACGAAAAAAATCACATCACAACTTTCACACCAATTGCAATGCGAAACAAATTCCGGCGATAAGACACGTTAGCACCAGGGATTTTACACCTGCTTTCTGCTGGTGTTAAGCAGAACAACTACCTGCACCATGAAAGGGAACACAGCCAAGAGCCACACCAGAACACCCACAGGTGCCATAGAGTCAGTGAGCATGATACAGGGATACCCATGAGGGCCAGAAGACTCATCTCAACAACTCCAGGACCGCCAATGCCCCCCAAACCCACATCTTAGTAAGTGTGTCCCTGTGGTCATTGTCTTAGCATGATAGGCACGAGCCCTGCAACATCACAGTGTGCTGTCACCTCAGCGTTGGCAGTGAGCCTGGACGTGTAGCTACGCACGCATCCTCCTGCATGCACAACTGGCGTGTGCTGGTCTGGGGTTCACAGGTCAGTGCAGGGGTGTGCCTATCCGGCAAGGGGAACGGGGTGTCTCGGACATGGCCGTGTACAGGAAGTACGGTAAGTGTGTCTCTGTGTTCTGGTGTGGCCTGCTACAAGAGCTGTAGCAGTCGATGTTGTAAAGTGGCATGCACCACCTCCAAATGGCACTGTGATGGTGTAGTTGGAATGTAGCAGGACATGCACAAATAGGCATTACAATGGTGTGATGTACGAGTGCATGAGATACAACAGCACACCGTACAAAAGTGTGGGGGCTCGTGGGAGGGAGGAGCAGCCGTTTGGCAATATAACACACAGTGAACTCGACCATGTGCCACATGCTGGGCATCTCATCCATGATGACCACGGTCGCAGACATCCCACAACACCAACGACTGGCCTTTGTACACATCCTGTATGAATGCAGCGTGGTTTTCACTTCTATGCTCGTTTAGTGGTGTGATGTTGGTGGGTTGTGTGACTTGTGCTCCTTGTTGGTGTGTTTCATTTTGGCCATTGTTAGTGTATATGCGTGTTGTACTTAATTGTGCATGTGTGCCATTCTGCCCATCTCCCCCCTCCCCCACTCCCTGCTTCTTCCTCTTCCTGGTGCTGTTGTGTCTATAATTTTGTTGCTGCACACATACATACATGTAAAGAATAAATTAGAATAGTTCCTTGATTCTTTTAGGTTTCAAAACTTCTCTATTGGATTCTTTTTAATTTTCCATATGAACCGTTTTTTAAATATTTAACAACACATAGAAGTCAGAAGTGCAACGTATTCTATCAACACACTTTCTAGAACATTCTACAACACGTGCAGGTTAAAAGTTCATTCATTTTTTAAAACTTAACGATATTTTTTTGCAACATTTTCTTGAACATTTAACGACACGTGCAGGTTAAAAGTTCACGATTGTTTTAAGTTCCAATAGTGCCTTCCAAATGCAAGTAGCAGGTGTGGTTGAGCTGAGCAAATTTTATCCTATGATATGTACTCCACGTTGAAACTGCTTTTTCTTAACCAATCACAAAGATGCTTTTCCACAAAACTAATGTGCACCCTACTTTTAAAAAAGAATGCTTTTCATGATATCTTTAGAAATAAGTTATTGATAGGAATTAGCATTTAAAAATCCTTTGAAATTCACTGAAAAAACCATAGGTTTCAGGCACGTTATAGTTAGGAATTAGCATTTAAAAAACCTTAGAAATTCACTGAAAAAAACATAGGTTTCAGGGGCGTTATAGTTAGCTGGACATTTCCCTCGTACAAAACCCTAGAAATTCCCCTGTTATAGTTAGTTCAGCTAACTATAACTCTCGCCCCCGCAATGCACTGCTGATGACGTCACATATTACATCACTCATGACATGGTCAGTGACATCACTGATGACATCACTGATGACATCATCCATTGAGTATGTGTTTCTGAACAGTTTTAATATGTTTAATATATATAGGGAAAGGCCTGTTGAAAAATAAGTGGGTGTACAAGTGTGTGAATGGATGATTTTCTAGGTGTGTAACTGACTCTATAAGTGAGTCATTAAATGTATCTTACTGCAGACTAGTGACTAAACTGTGCGAATGTCTGTATGTGTCTGTGTGTTGTGTATAAGTGGCTGCATGGTTTTGTGAATAGCTATATGAGTGTCTATATGGGTTATTGATTGGTTGTCTGAGTATCTGTATGGGTGCCTGAGTGTTTGTGTGGGTAGGGTGTGTGTGACTCTGTGACTAGATGCGTGAGTGGGTGATTCAGTGGGTGCATGGTTTTAAGAGTGCATCTGTGATGGACTGTATGGTTGGGTGAGTGTATGTATGAGTGTGTTAGTGATTGAATGTATATCTCAGTTGTACATGTGTCAGTAACTACATATTTGAAACGCAGTGTAAATGTGTGTAAGAGTATATAACTATCTATATGTGAGAGTGTGTGATTTTGGGAGTGGCTGTATGTGCCATAGTGCAAGGATATCTGTGTCATGTGCGGTTTGTTTTTCTGCAGGAAGACACAGAATTTGTTAGTATTTTTATGAGTAAGTGAACTTGAGTGTGTTTAACTGTATAGGTTAGTAAATTGGACTGTGATTAATTATTTGCATGACTGACTAGATGTGTCAGTACCTCAATGGATGATTGGTGGTGTGTGAGTGTCTATATAGGTGTATAAATGCACAGAGTGACTGTAAGTATGAGTAACTGTACAGGTGAGTGAGTGGACATGTATGTAGACCTAAAAGTCAAAGAGTGGGTGTGTAGTTATTGGTATTGGAGTATCTATGGTTGTCAAAATGGCCGTTTGAAATTTTGAGTCGGTGTATCAAAGGTTATATTAGGGTGTGAGAAGATGCACTAATTTATCACATGGATGACGTCATCAGTGATGTCATTTGAGATGTCATCAGTGATGTCATCAGTGATGTCACTGACCATGTCATGAGTGATGTAATATGTGACGTCATCAGCAGTGCATTGCGGGGGCGCGAGTTATAGTTAGCAGAACTAACTATAACCGGGGAATTTCTAGGGTTTTGTACGAGGGAAATGTCCAGCTAACTAGAACGCCCCTGAAACCTATGTTTTTTTCAGTGAATTTCTAAAGTTTTTTAAATGCTAATTCCTAACTATAACGTGCCTGAAACCTATGGTTTTTTCAGTGAATATATATATATATATATATATATGTGTGTATATATATATATATATATATATATATGTATATATATATATATATATTACCTACTGGCGGTCGCCAGTAGGTAGTTATAGTTAGGACCACGTTTCCATAGGAAATCCTCAACATTCTATTTTGAATAACTTTGGCGCCGGTTGACGAATCCTCGCAAATGTTTCAAAATAGGTGGGGCGCTACGCTCCGCTCCTACCCTGAAAGTCTCGGGGGGATTCGTCAAGCGGGGGCTGAGATAAAAGGGGGGTCCCAAAACGCGTTTTTCCCATGCATTTTTCCATAGGACCTTTAGACACAGCTACAGCCCGAACGTCTGAACAGAATTACTTGAAATTTGGCAGAGAGGTAGTCCTCAGGTCAAGGAAGTGCCTTTTGTTGGTTTGGTGTAAATCTGTTCAGTAGATTCTGAGAAAATAGCCTTTAAATCAATATATATATCTGAGCCAGCTTACGGTGCGCTTACGGTACGCTTACCGTACGCGTACGGTGACGTGCGCGAGCGCGATTCTGATTGGCTGTTACATCTAAGTAAACATTCGAATCGGTCGAAACCAGGAAGCGGCGGCCGCCATTTTCTCTCTCGCACTGTGAGGGAGGGGCTGTAAACAAAGGCAAAAAACATATAAAGGGGCTGTTTAGACAGCGCCCATGCACATAGCCATGTTAGTTGAGTCCTCAAAGATCCCCCAAGGCCAAAAACGGTAAATTTTTATTCTTTGAAAATTTCGCCGATTACGCTTACCGTACGCGTACCGTGCGCTTACGCTAAAAAATATAAAAAAAAAATTTTAAAAAAAAACACACTCTGTGCATGGCATATTATTGTCATCACTTACAAATTAAATTTAACAGATTACCTATCACAAGGAAGCGCATAATATGTCCTCCATGTGCGCACGGTGCGTAACGTGGGCACGCGGTGCGCGTAGCGCACTGCGTGCCCACCTTGCGTGTACGGCACTAACTGCGTAAAGTGGGCTTCGCGCACCGCGTGCTCACTGTGCGCGCACCGTGCGCGAAGCGCACCGTGCGCGCACGGAACGAACTGCGTTAAGTGGGTACGCACGCCACGAATGGCGTAAAGTAACTTTGCATTTAAAAAACCGTACAAATTCACTGAAAAAACCATAGGTTTCACACACGTTATAGTTAGGAATTAGCATTTAAAAAACCTTGCTAATTCACTGAAAAAACCATAGGTTTCACACATGTTATAGTTAGCTGGAAATTTTACTGATAAAAAACCAATGAAATTCCCCCGTTATAGTTACTGTAGGCAACTATAACTCACGCGACCGTAATCCTCTGCTGATGACATATGTGTTTTTATGAAAAAAAAAAATTTGTAATATATGTATAGCTAAAATTTAATGGAAGAAGACATGGGCAAATAAGTGTCTAAATACAGTATTAGCATCAGCAGAGGATTACGGTCGCGTGAGTTATAGTTGCCTACAGTAACTATAACGGGGGAATTTCATTGGTTTTTTATCAGTAAAATTTCCAGCTAACTATAACATGTGTGAAACCTATGGTTTTTTCAGTGTATATATATATATATATATATATGTGTGTATATATATATATAAATATATATATATATATATATATATATATATATATATATATATATATATATATATATATATATATATAAATAACACAGAGCACAGGTGAAATTATTCAAAATGGAAAGTATTCAACATTAACTTCTTCATTCATCAGGAGGCTGAGTGGCAACATGCACTATGAATGAAGACACCTAAGTGTAGCAATTTGTCTCAAGAAGTTGGGACCATCCACTCAGGGGTCTCAACAGATCCATGCCCCCACCACATCTACAACCACGGCGCATCACCAATCAGCAAAGCTCTCACCCACATCATCAACACCTCCATCACCTCTGCCACCTGCTCAAATGATTGGAAGCATGCAACAGTCAACATACTCATCAAGAAACCCTCAGCCGACCCAACTGGCCAACTTCCATCCTTTGTCCCTGCTTCCCTACCAAGCTAAAGTGATAGAGTAGACCATTAGCTAACAACTCACAAACCACCTTGAGCTCCACCATCTACTGGACAACAATCAATCAGGCTTCAGAAAGAATTACAGACAAGAAACTACATTAAGCGCAGCCACCAACAACATCAGGACTATTCTGGACTGAGGAGAAACAGCAACCCTCATCCTGCTTGACGTCTCTGCAGCATTTGACACAGTCGCCCACAACACACTCATCAGAAGTCTCCAGGAGATTGGCATCCAAGGACGAGCACTCAACTGGTTCTGATCCTTTCACATGGGAAGAAGCCAAAGAGTCAGACTGCCACCCTTCACGTCGGAGTCCAAGAATCTAATTTGCAGAGTCCTAAAAGGATCATCCCTCAGCCTCAGCCTGGTCAATGTCTACATGACACCACTCGCCAACACCATTTGATCCCAAGGCAACACCATCAACTCGTATGCAAATGGCACTCAACTCATCCTCTCCCTGACACACAAAGGGACAAACTTCACCAACTGCCTGACCATGGTGGCAAAATGGATGAGAACCAACTGATCGAAGCTTAACTGTAGCAAGAAACAAGTACTGTTTTTTGAAAACTCTCTGCGGAATGCCACCTGGTGGCCGTCAGAACTAGGACCAACCCAAACACCCAACAACCACACCAGAAATCTGTAGAAATCCTGGACAACAAGCTCAACGTGATGGTGCAAGTCAATGCAGTGAGCTACGCCTGCTTCCACATCCTTTAATGCTGCCAAAAATCTTCAATGGGCTGCCACAGAACATCAGACGTACCATTACGCAAGCTCTTATCACAAGCAGACTTGACCACGGCAATGCACTATATGCCAGTATCCCCAGCAACTCCTGCACAGACTTCAGACCATCCAGAACGCCACTACAAGACTCACTGTCAACCTCCCACACCATTACCACATCTTATCTCGCCTCAGAGAGCTCTACTAGCTCCTCATTCACAAACACAGCTAGTTCAAACTCCTCATGCACACCTACAAAGCCTTACACAACACTGGATCAGCATACCTGAACAGCTTCATACACTTCCACAATCCTGTCAGACACCTATGTTCAGCCTCACTGTAACTTGTACACACCCCGCATCCACAAACGTAGAGTAGGAGACTACTCATTCTTCTTTATCGCACCCAAAACATGGAATGACCTCCCATAACACATCCTTGCTTCTGGAGTTCTGCAAGAAGCTGAAGACCTGGCTCTTTGAATAAGTCTGCAAGGACCATATGCCTACTCACCTGCTCAAGCACCTAGATACCCTCACAGGAACATTAGGTGAAATAATTGTACACAATAAAGGTCACTTATTCGTAGAACAGAACACTACTGCACCCAAGAGTCATATAAACATATTTAGAGGGTCAGAGTGTTTTTAGGTCGACGACGTTGCGATGCATTAATAATACAGGATCAACATCAGGAAAACAAAAATATATGCCTGATTACATCATTTACAATCAGAAATTATAAATAAATTAACACTTATCGCAGCGTAACTGAGTGTATGCATAGAGCTCAGTACCTGCACTCTAGCATGGTCTGCCTAATATTTTTTTACTTTGACCCGGTCTTGTGCAACTAGATGTCTGCAGTTGTCGCTTTGTTCTTTCAGATGCTAGTTTTTACTAAAAACTCTAAAAATCCATTACTCCAGTTCTACTGATTGGTGTTTTGTTGTTTTTGGTGTGAAATAATTTATTAAACTGTAGTTTATTGTTCTCAACTGGTGTGGGAGTTTTTCTTCTATTGTGTTTTAACTTTATTACGGTTTGTGTTCTACGTAAATAATTTACACATTGCCTCTAAATTAGTTCTGACTGCTTTTTTTGTGCCAAGCTACCCAGGGTTAGGCTCAGGTTAATTTAGTGACTTTCTGTGGTTCGCTCTGCCAGCGATTGTGGCTGTTGATTGACCATGGCCCACACCCAATTTCTCACACTCCCCATCAAACTTCCCAACAGATGTCTAATGTGTGGTTTTCCTACCTCTCTTTAAAAACCCTACTCTCTCAAACTGCTCCTCAGTATTACAAATCTCCTGCTTCTCAAAGATACTGGAACACTTTGTCTTCTATCATCTCACACTCTACTGCTCCTCGCAGTGTCTTTTCGACCCCTTCATGTTTGGCTTCCAGACCCTCCACACCACGGAAGCAGTACTCTTGCATGTATCAGACTTCATTACTACTACACGTCACAATCACTTGTTGTCCATCACAGTCTTTTGAGCTCAACACTGTTGATCATTCGACTATAGACTCAGTAGGCATCACTGGCCTTTCCCACAACTAGTTTCCTCTTACCACTCCAGCTTTGTCAGCTGGGACTCAAAGACATCAGACAATACCTACTGCACTCCTAGCGGGCGTCCATTAAAGCTCAGTACTTGACCCACTTTTGTCACTTTGTACCAGTGGTGTATCACCCCTCTGGGTCTCAAGAGTTCCACCTTATAACAATATTTTTATTATGCCAAAAGTGAATAACAGCCTATTGTTCACTACTGGTTTCATAAAAAAATGCCAACACTCGAGTCGCGCATCAGCCTGAGGCAGTGGCTTCTGTCGGATGGCTGGCGAAGGCTCATGAAGGCACCTGCAGCAGAAGTTAAATAGATCATCCACAGTTGGACCATTGGTGTAGTCTCAGCCTTGGACTCAGGGGCCTGTCATGCCTTTGTGCCTCCCCCTTCTTGATGCACTACAGTGTTACTGCTAAATGTTGCTGGGCATTTTTGGGGATATGACATGCAGTGGTTGGTGTTACACACTAATCAGCCTGTCACTAGGGGTGGGCGGTGAACCTCGCTCTGCCGGTGGAGCTTGCGAAGTTTTACCCACGGAGCGTGGACTTCTGCAAACTTTGACTCCAAATGCCGCGGAGTTTACTGGAGTCGGCCCTCCCCCTAGTGAACACCAGGTTTTACATTTTTGTTCATGTTTATAAGGCATGACAGAAAAGACGCAATATAGAGGGGAGCATATTTTGAAACGTCCAGAACTCTCTCCACTTGGGCAGAACCAGCCCCTGACCTCTGAAGGGGTCTTTGCACACGCCAGCCTCTCTCTGACATCTGACTACCAACTGACAGAATGAAACGCTCTATCCTTAATGACACTGCAGCAATAATGAAGACAGTCCATTCAGGGGCTCCCATAGATCCGTGCCTGGAGTATATCTAAAACCTGGGAAGAACCATGATCAGCGCTGCACTCACTCCCATCATTGACACCTCCCTGAAAACAGACAACTTCCCAGATAGCTGGAAGCACGCTGAAATCACCGCCCTCCTCAAAAAAAACCTCAGCCGACCCTGAAGCACTCAGCAAATACCCACACATCTCGATGATCCCCTTCCCAGCCAAAGTCATTGAGAAAACCAATAACAGACAATCGAACACCACAAACTCCTGGACAACTCGCGATCAGGATTTTGAAACAACCAGAGCACCGAAACAGCCCTCATTGCAGCCACGGATGACATTCACACTATCCTCGACCATGGACAGACTGCCGCCCTCATCCTCTTTGACCTCTCCCCGCTTTCGACAACGTCTGCAACCACACACTCATCACTAGACTATACACAGCAGGAATACGAGGGCCAGCACTCAAATGGATAGCTTCCTTCCTCTCCGAAGAACATGACGAGTCAGGCTCTCAGTGTTCACATCCAAACTCAAGGACCTCATCTCCGGAGTCCCACAGGGATCATCACTCAGACCCACACTTTTCAACATATACATGACTCCGCTGGCAAACATCATCAGATCCCACAGAATCCACATCATCTCCTTCACCGATGACACCCAGCTCACTTGATCCCACTCAGAAGACACCATCACCACCAAGACGAACTTCAAACAATGCATAACCAGCATGGCTACTTAGATGAAAGACAACTGCCTCAAGCACAACACTGACAAAAATCACGTGCGGATATTCGGGAATAAGAGCTCATCTTGGGACTCCAGCTGGTGGCTCGCCGATCTTGGACCCACACCCACTCCAAAAGACCATGCTTGGAACCTAGGCCTCATCTTGGACACCAACCTCACCATGAAGTCCCAGGTCAACATCATCACTTACTCATGCTTCCACATCCATCGCATGTTACATAAAATCTTCAAGTTGCTCCCACTGGACGACAGACGTGCCATCACACAGGCCCTAATCGCAAGCAGATTGGCCTACTGCAACAGACTAAACCAGCATCCCAACCCATCTCCTTCGCAGACTTCAAACCATCCAAAACGCTGCTGCCAGACTCGTCCTTGATCTCCCGTGCTGAACTACACCACATCACTCCTCGGAGAGCTTCACTGGTACGCCCTTAGGAAGCGCTGCCAGTTAAAATTTCTCACACTCTCATTCAAAACACTACACAACATGGGACCCACATACCTCAATTACCAGCTTCACTTCCACCAACACACCACACAACTTTCCTCAGCATCACTCTCTCTCACACACACACACCCCGCCTTCATGGGAGGTTGATAATTCTCCTACCAAGCCGTCATATCCTGGAACGGCCTCCCCCAACACATCAGGGCCTCCCTCTCACTTCTTGAATTCATTCAGAAGCTGTAAACCTAGCTATTCAGTTAGTTTTCTTGTGGGACCATCAAGGCTGCCTATATTCAGGCCAAGCCTTCCCACTTGTCTACACTCACCTACTCTGCGCCAGAATACTCTCACGGGTGACAAGCAGCACTCTACAAATCCACCTTACATTACAAATTCTGGCAGTGGCAAGTTGTATGACATTTTTGACATAAGGATGCACCCGTGGCATATGGGGGCGCCAATGGCATATAGGGGCACCCATGACAAAATCCTGGCCCTACCACAATTGAAGAATTTTCTGACATATATAGGGACCCATAGTACATGTTTCAAAAAAAGGATCAACTCCTGGGAACACCGTGTAGGCGTTTGAAATATATTGTAATGACTGTCCTGTCAGATCCTATGTCGTTTTTGCAAATGTATGTTAATATTGAGCTTTAAAATTGAAATGCATTTGTTGGTGCCACTTTTTTTTCCGAAATCTTCCCAGGAAACTCCCTCCCCCAAACTCTTTTACAGGAAGTTAGACTCGCTTCGCTCACTGTAATCCGAGTCAAGTATCATGCCACACCACCTTCAAAGATCACTTTCAAGATCACCAGCTGCCACTGCTTTGAACCACATCTGTGCCAGCATGATACCCTAACTAAGCTTCTCCTATCACATGTACATGGATGTTATCCAAATCTCCTTCCTGACTGTCATGCCTCATCCTCAGATACACATTTCAGGCTGCCTCAGAGACATTCAATATTGGATGGCACTGCCATTGCTCATGCTAAATAAACTCTTCTCATCTACTGTACTCGCCCATCTTATTAAATCTGTCTTCTTCCCCATACTTCATAAACGTCGCCAGTTCAGCCGGAGACCTTGGGGTTCACTTTAGGCCATTCATGAAAATGGAAGACCTCAGTACCAATCTGACCAAAGCAGCAAATTATCAACTACTGAAAGTATGCAAGATATGCTCCCTCTCATTGTTCAACACAGCAGAAAATCTCATCAGCTTTCTGGTATTCAGTACATTAGATGTCTGTCATAGTCTTCTGGGCGGTCTTTCCAATTACTCCTTCGCTCAGCTATACAAGGTACTGAACTTTGCAACCAGAACTCTATAACTTACAGAGGCATAACCCCACCTCAGCATCCTCCCCTCAGGTGGCCGCCTTGCACCAAGAGCAGGGAAATTTATAAAACTAACACTTGTATTAAAATCTGTACATGATCTGTTCCCTACCTACCCCAAGATCCCTACCTCCTGGCTCAGATCCAAGAACAGCAGCTACGGGACAAGGGTGGTGGGGATTGGGGTGGAGGGTTGAGTGAAATTAAATTAAAAAAAAAAAAAGACTTGCCTTTAATGGCAGGAAGCACCTGGGCAGACAGACTCCCCTGAGCCAATCACGAAACTGCGATGCAGCATTGTGATTGGACTGAGTGCCGTGGATCGGTGCTCAGACTGGAACAGGGAGCCTGTGCATATTCCTGACCAGGCTGTGTAATGCAGCCTGGTAAAAACATGCACAGTGCGCATGAACTGTTTGGTCAGCCCAAGAGGTCCGGCCACACAGTTCATGCGCACTTAGTGAGTGCCCAGCACTCCTCCCCTGCTCTGGCCAGCCCAGCCCGCCACTGACAGCAATAGGGAAAATAAAATGACTTTAGCGATACCTTATCATCATTTAGTTTTTCCTATGGCAGTGAGTGGAGCGATGCGACGCTCCTCCGCCTTAGTGGAGGAGCTGCTACTGGCCAATAATCGGAACTTTCTACCAACATCCACGCCACCTTGTGTCAATTGGAAGATCCTGGCCTTCTGTCTCCTACGTCCACTATATTGGAACACTGTACCACCTGTCTTACGTGCCACCTATTCTCTTTAAGAATTTACAATAGCACTGAAATGACACCTGCTGAAACGTGAGGGCCAATAATGACAAGTAACCCACTATGATGGGTATATTGCATGTCTTAATGTTCATTTACCTCGAAATATGGCATATTCAGTTTCAGTTTATTGAGCGATCGAACATTATAGTTCATTGACAAATATAAAATTAAAAGCACATCGTAAAACACTGTCATAAACAGATCATACAACGCATTATCATTGAGGTGTGAAATTGAACTAAACCTACACTTTTATTTCTGCAAAATAAGTCAACCACTCTACATTGCAAACGTGCTACCATTATTGCTATGTAAAGCATTTGATCGAAATGTTATTGTTTCTAAATGGGCAAATAAATACAAAATACATAAATTGGACACAGTCAGGGGGATGAACACACAGTAAGCAAAAGGGGCAAAAAAGACTCCATAATCAAAAGGATATTCAGACATAAATCTGTGCGAAAAGGACATTTTTAAGAGTACTCCTAAAATGCAAGTTGTTTGCTACATTAGAGTCACAATAGGCAGCTGCCTTAAGGCCCACCACAGGAGGAGGAGGTTCAACATGAGGAACGTCACAAAGGGATCTGTCCTCTTTGCCTTCGTGCATTCTCTCTCTCAAACCTTGAACACACTTCATGCTGTCATTTGATGGGCTGAGCTTATAATTCAGACCAGAGGCTGAGCTGACAATTTGAACAAGAATCATGGCTCAGAGAATATCAATCCAGCCTTCACCTCCAAAAAGGCCTCAAAAAAGTTTAACCATCCTCCTACGCCTTCCCTAGGCCATCAGACATTGACTACAGATATTTGTGTCTGGTACATAATGTTTGTGTGCACTGATGTACTTCTTAGGCGCTCAAAACACATCAATGGGGGGGGGGGGGGGCGAATTCACATCCCGGTTTCCCCAAATCATTGAATCACTGAATCTTCACAGAATCGGGAATGCTGTGATTCTGTCCTTACAAATGTGTGTGAGAGAGATAGAGTTAATAAGCATGAAGTTTGACTAGAGGATGGGGAAAATGGCTGCCTGCAGGGTGATGAGCAGGGGCCTGAAGTGGCGTTTCCTCCAGACGCATAATGACCCATTTACTTTTTCTTCACTGGTCATTGTTCTGATAGTCCACTTTTTAATTGTGGAACTAAGGGGCAGAATAAATCACTTTTACGCGAGGCTTGAGTCACAAAAGTGACACAAACTGGTAGAAAATGTTTATTTTGAATTTAGCTTACCCGTGTAGCCATCATAGTTTTTGATGCAAAGCCCTATCTACTAATATTAGGAGATAGGGGTTTGCACCAAAAATTAACACTTCTTTGAGGCAGGCTTAACAAGGAGAAATGTTTTTATTTCTGTAAACTTTCTGACTTTCCATGTGTGTTGCACTGCACAGCATACATCCAAAGTGGGAAAAGTTTTTCTAGGCAAAGGAAAGGTTTTCATGTTTAAGGCTACGATACACTTCCAGTACAAAATCTATGCTATACATAATGCAGACACCTTTGCACTACGGTGCAAAAGTGTGTGCGTAGGCCTAGCTAGCGCTAGTGAGAGAGCAGGACAGTGCCATATCGGAGTAGATATGGCACTTTCCTTCGCCCTGCCTCTCAAGCACTGAAGTGGAGCAACTTTGCGTGCTGTCTGTATTGTGTGAGAACTTTGTAACTCTGGGCCTCAACATTCACGATTTGGTGATAGAAGGAGGCCAAGATACTTTTCTGAGTCATGCTTGACAACACATGGTTTAGCAATTGGCTACAGCTGTCCACACGAGAAACTCTCTCATTATGAACATATTCTATACCAGCAACTTAATTATTAGCCACATTATAATCTTGCAGCACAACAGTGAGCACCACACGCTATGGATGGGCTCTTAGAGTCCAGGTAGAGTTAATTCGTTAACGAGAACGTTTCTACTTCTGGTAATATATTGCAGTACGAAATATAAAGACAAGCAGACCTTACCAAGATAGACAAAGTATGGGGAAATCACGCTTCCCACTCGGGAGGACATGGATCCAACACCAACGCCCATGTTCCTGACTACAGTAGGGTAAAGCTCAGCTGTATAAACATAAACCATGGAAAATGCCGAAGTAATGCCAAACTTTCCCAGCATTGCCATCGCAATCGAAAGGATGCTCAGCTCTGAAAGAAAGAATAGAAGCATCAGTGGGTGTGCTATACATGCAAAAACAGGACACAACGTCAAATTGTAATAGACTTAACATGATTTATTATATTGCTATTATCATTAACGGGTATCAGTTATTTGAAGGTAATCAAAGACAACACATTCGAATACAAACAATTGTTACATCACCAACACGTACATTGCCATTAAATGCAATTTTATTTAAACAAGCAGGCTTGTATTTCAAAAGAACACAATATTCACATATTTACAACACATGTCTGTTAGATTTGGGGGTCTCTAGTTGGCACAGGTAGGTACTTGTGACAAATAGGGACCCTTACCTTTAGTCAGGGTAAGGAGGTACACTCCTAAAATAACCCCTGCTCACCCCCTTGGGAGCTTGGCACGAGCAGACAGGCTTATCTGAGAGGCAATGTGTAAAGCATTTGTGAACACAGTAATCAAGTGACAACACTACAGATGGACACCACACAGGCTTTGAATAAAAAAATAAGTATTCTTTATATAGATTTAACACAAGACCATAAACGACAACAATCCACAATACTGTTACTTTAAAATGGTAGAATTTAGCTTAGTTCTCTTTTAGATCTTAAATGCGCCACTTTGAGCCAATGTACTTTTAGATGCGAGACGCAGGGCAACAAAAGTGTTGCAACGATGGTGATGCAATGAAAGTTCGGTGCAAAGAAATAAAGACGTGAAGATCTTCCTGATGCGGCCCGCTTCTCCGATGTTGCGAGAAGACTCGACTTGATGCGTCAGCTGCAGTGGCGATACTCTTGTCCAGTGATGCAACGACAGCGGCTTTGGCGGTGACACTCTTCTCAGATGATGCGAGACGCTTACGCTCAATGCGGCAGCTGCAGCAGCGACACCCTTGTTCAGTGATGCGACGGCAGCAGCTCTGATGACGGCACGCTTCTCAGTGGATGCGAGGCGCTTTTCTTGATGTGGTGGAATGCGACAGCTACAGCGGCGACACCCTTGTTCAGTGATGCGACGCAGCGGCTGCGACATGCTTCTTCTCTGTGAGTCACGCTTCCAGCTCCTTGCGACATGCAGTCCCTCAGAAGGCCCAAAACAGCAGCAGGCACTTCCAAAGAACTCTGGGGAGCTGGTGGTTGAAGTCTGTTGTCCCTCAGACTTCAGCAGGAGGCAAGCTCTTTTCCAAGCCCTTAGAGATCCTTCACAAGTTGAATGAAAATGCACACAAAGTCCTTTCTCCTTTCTTTGGCAGTCAGGCAACCACTGCAGGCCAATCCCTCAAGCAGCACTTCAGCTTAGGGATAGTCTCTCCTCAGTTTCTTCAGGTTCCGTTCCTCAGTAAAGGTTTCTTCTTGTTGCAAAAGTGATCTACATTCTTGGGATCAGGGTCCCACAACTTGTATCCCAAAATCCTTTGTCCTCTGAGGGCAGAGGAGCCTTTGCCTAGTCCAAACCAGTTCTGGTCAGTCCTGGAGCACTTTGTTTACATGACTCCTTCTTTCCTTTCAGTGTGCAGGGCAGAGACATCAGACGCACCACAGGAGGTGGAGCCAGCATTGTGGAGGGACGGCACAGCCCTATTCAGGTCCCAGGTGCAACTCCTCCCTCCCATCTAGATGCAGATCTCTCTATTCACAACTGGGCTGACTCACCCTGTCTCCTGGAATCCCCCAGCCCTGTCACTCAAACTCCAGACAAGGAATACACAGCCTAGCAGAGGCAGGTTTGAATGGTTAGACAAGAAAATACCTACTTTCTAAAAGTGGTATTTTCAAACACAGAATGTTAAAACCAACTTCACTAAAAGATGTATTTTATCATTCTGAGTTCAGGCATACTAATTTCGAAATTCTACCATGTTCCCTGAGTCAGTTTGGATTATAAGATGTAATAATCATCTGCCCATTCTGGCCTATGGAGAACAGTTAGCCTTGCAATAGTGAAAAACGAAAATGGCTGTAATTCACTATTAGAAAACGCCACACACACCAGGGCATGTCCTACCTTATACTTACAATGCACCCTGCACTTGGGCCCACCATAGGGGTGACTGATATGAAGAAAAGGGAATGTTTAGGGACTGGCAAGTGGGTGCACTTGCCCAGTCAGCATGGCAGTACCAGACTGCACACAGGCTCTGCAATGGCAAGCCTTAGACACACTTTTACAGGCTGGTTCTGTGAGTGGCACAACCAGTGCTGCAAGCCCACCAGCAGTGTTTGGATTACCAGCCCTGGGCACTCCTGGTGCACTGTACTAGGGTCTGACATGTAAACCAAACCAACCACTCATAGAACTACTAATTCATACATCAATTTACAATGGGGAGCACTTGCACTGTGGCAAAGTGCCCAAAGCATCAAACACCAGCAAAAATGCATGAGGCAACAGCAAAAATGGATGGGAGACCCACGCCAAGGTGCCAGGTCTAACAATGTCTAAGCACTGCGAGTATAAACAATGTAAATTTGGAGTAGGCTTCTAAAAGTTTAATGATCAAAAAAATGTTAGCTAGCTAAAAAAAAAATAACAAGGGCTTAACCTCTTCCATGCGGCGCCGATTCCCGCTCAGCGCTGACCGTTTCTTGCGCGGGCGTGGTCATGACGGAACGGTTCCGTCATGAGCACAGCTCAACCGACGCTCATGACGGAACCGTTCCATCATGAGCACCGAAAAGGTTAACCTTATTCTCACAAAAATGTTGTTGTTCATTATTTATTTATTTTTTTTGAAACCGTTTATTACAGAATCCAAAAGATATACAAAGATGGGCCTACAACCTTCAGGCCGGCCGCTAGCAGACAGAAAGAGCATATAATTCAAACAGTAGAACACACGCTGCGGCAGAAGAGAGATCACAGGAGTTGAAAGAAGCGTTGGCAGCCACACCATCCGGACCCCACACAACGGTTTCATTTTTATATAAATAACGAAGAAACAAGTCCACAAGGCAACCCACAATCGGAAACAATAGCATGTGCTCCCCTAGGGGAGCCTACCGATCCACAGGAATATCAAGGGGGGGATAGGTCGGGACGGAGACAAAGTGAACTCAATGCCCAGAACCAGGAAGACAAGCAGGCTAAGGAGACGGGGCCGGTGACGGATCAGGCATCAGCGGCGGGGTACAGATTCCCCCACGGTAGGCGTTCCAGGGGCCCCACACTTTCACCCATTTCCCAGGCTTACCTCTCGCAACATACACCACCTTTTCCCGAAACATACACCAATCCATGTTGTCCTTCCACGCCGAGACAGTCGGTGACCTCTGGGAACCCCACAATTGCGCAATATCACGCTTGGCCACCATATATCCCAGAGTCACCCACCACGTCTGCGGCACTGAGTAGTCGGTTGGCTCCCACACATTCAGGAGACATCTCCTCGCCTCGGGCAGCAGCGGCACATGCGTAACTGCCTGCAAGACCTCGTGCACACCACGCCAGAATCGCGCCACCTCCGGGCATTCCCACAATATATGGAGAAAGGTCCCCAAAGAACCACACCCACGCTTACACAACCCGTCCACAGCATAGCCCATACGCATCAGACTCGGCCCCGTAACATAGACCCTATGGAGTATCTTGAGCTGGACGAAGCGAAGGCGAGCCGGTATGGCCACCTCTTTCGGGGAGGCCACCGCAGACACCCAGTCCTCGTCATCCAGCTCCAATCCATCAGCCCCCCACGCCTCACGAAGGCCAGTCAGCAGTCCCGAGCGATCATTGATGAGTTTTTTGTAAATTAATGAAATCGTGGCGTCCGGTACATGCCCATCTAGCACTCTATCCTCCAGAGGGGAGTACTCCGGGATGGAGGCAACGTCCGGGAATACGGAGCACAACGCATGACGGATCTGCATATATCGAAAGTACTCCCTGTCCTGCAACTGGAATTCCGTCTGCAGCACATCGAACGTTTTGAATCCCCCCCTCGTCCAGAGATCGCCCACCCTGCTGATGCCTATCATGTCCCACTTCTCAAAGCCCTTCGAGGTCCACAGGGAGCCCAGCCGCTCAGATGCGTATAGTGGCGTCGCCCGGGTCAAACGATCCTTCCACCCCATCGCCAAGTTAGCCGCGTGCCACACTCGCACCATGACCCGCGTGGGGCCCGTCAGACGTGCGTCGAGCGAGCTAGAATAAAGCGCCCGATTATAGTCGCCGCCCGGCAGTAACATTTTATCCATCTCAAAGGCTGGGTTTAGAGCGGGCCCGTAAAGGCCGTGATTTATCGCAGCCAGCTGGGAGGCCCAGTAATATCGCTTGATGTCTGGGAGGGCAACCCCCCCGTCGTACCACGGGAGCGTCAGCTTCGCCAGGGCGATACGCGGTCTGCCCTCCCAGAACGGGCGGCGCTGCAAACTCTCCACCTCACGAAAGTAGCGCGCCGGGACAACGTCCATTGTGTTCTGTAAGGCGTACAGGAAACGTGGCAGCGACATCATCTTAAACAATATCGCCCGGCCGAGCGGCGAGAGCGGCAAGCGCCTCCAACGTGCGACATCATCCTTCAGGCGCTGGAGGGGGGGAAGCAAGTTCTGTTTATACCGGGCCTCCGCGTCCAGGGTAATGAAGATACCCAGGTACCTAAATCCCCGCGGGGCAATCTGGATAGGACAACCCCGCGGAAGGATAGGAGCCTCCCCAGAGAGGACATACACACAAGATTTAGCCCAATTGATGACTAGGCCGGAGTTGAGGCCAAATGAGTGCAATACACCAACCAGCACTATCAGCGATTTACGCGTGGAAGCCAGGTACAAAAGAATATCATCAGCGTAAAGAGATACGCGGTCCTCATACTCGGGGGTCCATCGGAGACCACGGATAGAAGGATGCCACCGCAGCCACTCCGCCAGGGGCTCCAAGGCAAGCGCGAAGAGGAGCGGCGATAACGGGCAGCCCTGCCGCGTGCCCCTGCCCAGCTCAAACGGAGCCGACACTCTACCGTTTACAGCCACCTGCGCCAGCGGTCCGGAATACAACAATTTCACCCAACCGATGAATCCCGGGCCAAACCCAAACTTCGCCAGCGTCGCCCAAATATATGGCCACTCAAGTGTGTCAAACGCCATAGTGGCGTCCAGGGACGCCAAAATGGCCGGCTCCCGTATGAACGGGACACGCGCGAGCACCCCATGCAAGCGCCGCAGGTTGAGCGCAGTGTTGCGATGAGGGATAAAACCGGACTGATCCTGGTGAATCAGATCGCACACCACGCCAACCAGCCGATTGGCCAACACCTTGGCGAGAATTTTGGGTTCCGCATTCAGCAGCGAAATGGGCCTGTAGGACGTGACCCGGTCCCGCGGCCTCCCCTCCTTGTGAATAACCACGATAGTAGCCAGACGCTGGTCTAGCGGGAGGGAACCCGCCGAACGGGCCGCGAGGAACATAGCACGGAGATGCGGCGCCAGCGTATCCGGTCGCAGCTTGTACAATTCGATAGGAAGACCATTAGGACCCATGGCCTTGCCGGAAGCGACCGAACGTATGGCGAGGGCAATTTCCTCAGATGTTGGGGCGGCGTCCAACGACACTCTGTCCTCCTCCGAAAGGGAAGGCAGCGCGATATCCCTGAGCAGGGCATGGGAATCCTCTTCCGAGCGGGAGGACACCGGGGAATACACCCCACGGAAATATTCAGCGAAGCAATCAACAATTTCTCCCGGTTCAGTGACACACACACCATCCAGTTTCTCAATCGACGGGACAACTCGACTCGCTCTCTCCTTTTTATCCAGCCACGCAATCAATTTCCCAGCCTTATCACCCACATCATACAGTCTCCCCTGTTGCTCTCTACTGAGGTCCCTGGCCGCCTCCGTGACGAGGGCCTTATAGGCCGCCTGCTTGAGTCGGAGAACATGTAACTTGTCATCCGTCACCCCCCATTCTAGGTCACCCTCCAACTCGGTTATCTCAGTTTCAACACGGGTCACCTCCTCCCGCTCGCGCTTCCGGGAATGGGAAATAAGGGACAGGGCCTCCCCCCGGAGTACCGTCTTGAACGCCTCCCACAGAGAGACCGCCGATGACACAGACCCCACATTATCGTCAAAATATCGCGTAAGGGATTTAACCAACTCTGCGCGAATGGTGGGGTCACGCAGGTACCAGGGATTGATCGGGACCACCCTACCCTCCCCCCTCGGGAGAATGTCGAAGTGCAACAGGAGCGGGGAGTGGTCCGAAATACCCCGCGCCAAATGGCGCACCTCCCCGATCCTCCCCGCATGCGCCGCCGGCACCAGGACATAATCTAGCCTTGAGAGACAGCCATGGGCCCCGGAATGAAAGGTGTACTGTTTCTGTGTAGGGTGTTTCAAACGCCAACAATCCACCAGCCCCAAGGTATCCAAGAGGCCAGACAACCACGCTTGGGCACGGGGGAGATCCCTAGGGGGGTGACGGTCCTCAATTCCGGAAACCACAGCGTTAAAATCCCCCCCAACCACTAGAATCCCCTCCGGAAGGCCAAGGAGGAGGCGCCCCAGATCCGCAAAAGTAGTCATTTGCAGCCCTGGCGGGACATAAACAGAAACAAAAACAATCACTCTGCCCTCCATTCTACCCACCAGAACCTTGTAACGTCCCCTGTCATCATGGAGCACCTCATCAACTTCCAACGGGAGCGAGGTTTTAGCCATAATGGCCACACCCCTTGAACCAGACGTGAAGCCCGAATGGGCCAGAAGGTGGTAGCCCCGTCGATTCATAGCACGAAAGGAGTTGCCAATGAGGTGTGTCTCCTGCAGAAAAACTATATCGGGTGAAATTCGTTTCAGGAACTGCAGGACCACACCCCGTTTTATCCTGTCCCCCAGTCCATTAACATTCCAGGACAATAGACTCAGTCCTCTACCCCCCATCATAGCCGAAAGCGATCAATCGTCCCCCCGAGAGCACTTTAGGAATAGCACAACAATACTTTTGCCTTGTGGTACAAATGAACAAAACCCCACCCCAACCCAACCGCCCCAACAAAACTCCCCCCTCCCTGCACCCCTGCATGAGCCCAGACAGCCCCCCCAACTTGCAGTGTGCCTGTCGCCCCTATATAATTGGAACTAGTTAGACCCCCTAGAGGAGGAAAGAGTACCCCCTCAAGACCCCGCACCGCCTCCAAAGGAGGGAAGACGAGTACAACAAACAAAAGACCCTAAGCTTGGCCGAAAGTGGCAGCATCATCCGGAGTGAGCCCCGGCATCAGTACCTCAGACCCGGTCCGGTGGGCCGTCTCCTCCCGCAGCCCCCCCCCGCCCTCCCGATCATGACCCCCAGACAAAGTGTCCAGCCAGTCCCCGGCCGTTTCAGGACGGTCAAAAAAGTGAGTGCGACCATCCACCTCCACCTGCAGCCTGGCCAGGAAGAGCATGGCGTATTTTAAGTTCATGCCTCGAAACCGCCGCTTGACGCCCAGGAAACTCAGTCTCTGCTTCTGGACCGCTTGGGTGAAGTCAGGATAAAAGTTCACCTCCATGTTCTCCAGCTTAATCGGCCCTTGCAGTCTGGAAGCTTGCAGAATCGCATCCCTGTCCCGAAAGTTAAAGATACGGGCAATAAGAGGCCGCGGAGGGGCTCCAACCTTCGGTCTGCCCCCGGGAACTCTATGGGCCCTCTCCACGGCAAAGAATTTACTCAGTCCTCGAGGCTGGAGATGGGTAGTGATCAGGTCCTCCACAAAGAGATCCGCCGCCGACTCCTCCTGTCCCTCGGGCACTCCGATGATGCGGATATTATTCCTCCGGGCCCGGCTCTCGGAGTCCTCCAGGCGCCGATCCATGAGCGCACTTGCCTGACGGAGCCGGTGCACCTCCGTTTGAAGGGCCGCCACCTCAGTCGTGAGGCCCGACGCGGTGTGGGCCAAAGAATCGACCCGGTCGTTAGTCTTGGAGAGATCAGCTCTCACAAGGTTGACATCAATGAGGCCCGCGTCGATTTTGTGCGCTAAAGTGTCGAACTGCTGGCCCACCGAGGCCTTCATTTCAGCAATGGCGCTCATGACGTCTTGCAGGGACAGATCCGTGGGCAAATCCGGGGCATCCGGGGGGCACTCAGAGGACTTGTGCGATCCGCCGGGAGACCCCTTCGGGAGGGTGTAGCGGTCCATGATGTTGGCCTGATGTGCGGCGCCACGCCGGGTTGACTTGGCCTTTAACCGATCCCCATCCTGCTTCGTGGCCATCGTCGCGGGTCTCACACCCGCACCAGCCACGCAGTGGAGAGCAAGCAATCAAGGCCACGAGCTCCGGGGGGCCACCCCAGGACGGCAGAGCGGGCCGCAGCAGGCAGGCAGGCAGGGTCTCCCAGCGAGGCCACCCCAACACAAAGAGCGCCGTGATCCCACTTGCGAAAACGGCAAGGGGGCGCGAAAGTGAAAGTGAAAGTGTGGGGTACGCGACTCGCCAGGCCCAGCCCGCCGTTGTTGTTCACTTTGCCACTGGGTCTCCCCCAAACGCGAATCCGGGGTCAGGAGAGAAGTAGGCCGCAAACTTCAATCGGTGCTCACTCCGGCACCCGAGGTCCGATTCGAAAACGGGAAACGGGTACCACCTCGGCTCAGGCTCACCGACACAGTCCCCTCAACCGATGCAGGATGAAGACAGGATAAACGTAGGAGGTTGCGGAGGTCCTCGGGAGCCTCGCACCTACGCGGCCATCTTGGTTGCGCGCTAGGCTCCTCCCCTGTTGTTCAGATTCAGATTTCAGATTTTAATGTCTTTATTTCGATAATAAAATCATAAAAGACAATTTAGACAAGTATTTAAAAATATTTTCAAAGTCTCCACATTATACAAAATCATACTAGAAAGATAAAGTCAATATGTTTATCAAATATACAATCAGTCTAAAAACCACAATTAAAAAGTTATTAAACCGTTTTTGAAACGAAACAAGACATTGGATGTAGCTGATCATAAAAGTTGATTAGACATATACAGGTAAACACTATGCACATTGCACTTTATGATCAAGAGGCAGTTAAGTTCCTTCTAGCTCTGATTGCCCATGCCCAGCCTAAGTACTTAGCCAAGCATATCACGATAAAATCAGAGGTGTTTGTTTTTAGAGCCCAAATAGCGTCCGAGGATTTTTTACATGTCATGCGTTTAAAAATGGGTTTTAACCATTTTAAGCGGGGTTCTCTGTATTGAGGACAGGCGAACAAAAAGTGACCCTCAGTTTCCTTACATCCGGGGCAACGACTGCAAGGGTTGGTGGAGCTATTGCCCCAAGATGAGGTAAAGGAATTTAGGGGTAGTGAGCCCACTCGGAATTGGTGGTATAGTTTTTTATCCATTGACCTGGAGATAAGGTCCCAGTATGCCTCCCGGGCTGGATCCAATTTAAAACTTAAAAAACGCCCCGTCAAGTTTTCAGAACTGGAGGCATGTGCCAAGGGAAGGCGAGTTGAGGCCCAGAATAAACCCTTAAATTCCTTTTTCGAGGGAAAGTTGTTCGTACCTGGCGAGACCCACAGATGGCTCAAGCCCATGTCATGCAGGCTCCTTTTCACCGAGCGAAGCCATGGGATTCGCTCCGATCCCCACATAGCCTTTACCTCGGTTAGCTCCTTAGCAAAGAGAGCCAAATCCTCCGAAGTCCATATGCGCCTCCAAGTGGACACTACTCTGTATCTTGCCATGTCCGATATTGGAAGACAACCCATGTCGTGGCAAAGTGGGATCTGTGGGGTTGATTGGGGCAGCCCTACCAGATTACGAAGAAACCTACACTGTATCCTATACAAACTCGAGAGGTCCATAAAACCCCATAACTCTGCCCCATAAAGTGTCGCAGCATTAATTTTAACATCATAGATTTGTAGGGCGGGGACAACCCTTTTAGTGATTGATTTATTTTGCTCACGCAAAAGACAACCAGTCAGTTGGGCAAGTTTTAGCTGTTGGGTCTCTATTTGTGGTTTCCAAGACAGTCGGCAATCCAGAGTGACCCCCAGGTACGTCATCGTATCAACTTGTTCCAGGTTAACCCTGTTAAGTTGTACACTACTACGTATTGGTTTTTTCCTGGAGAAAACCATAAACTTGGTTTTCCCCACATTTATCTGAAGGTCATTCTGTTTACAATATTCCTCAAAGTGATTTAAAGCCAACTGTAAGCCTCCCCTAGTCTTTGAAAGGAGGAGGGTGTCGTCCGCAAAGATCAACATTGGGAATTTAGTCCCCGCCAAGGACGGTGCGTCAGTATTAGTAGACCCGAAGAATTTCACTACCTGATCTATAAAGAGTAAGAAGAGGGTGGGGGCGAGAACGCACCCCTGACGGACTCCCCGTGAAACCGGAAATGAGTCAGTATATTGCCCTTGTAACCCCCATCTTACCCTGGCAAAGTTATCTTCGTGTAGTCTAATAATCATCTCCACCAATTCTCCCGGCATTCCTAGGTCCCTTAGTACCTGCCATAATTTTCCCCTCGGCACCAAATCAAAAGCTGATTTCAAGTCTATGAAAGCAGCGAAGATGGTGCCACCCCCCAGTATAACGACCTTCCAAAAGATCATGCAGAACCTCAGAACCTGGTCAATGGTACTTATACCAGATCTAAAGCCCGCCTGTAGCGGGGACAGTATTCCTTCTAGTTCAATCCACCCTTGGACCCTCGCCAGGATCATACGGGCAAAAACTTTCTGAGAGCAGTCAATTAGGCTGATAGGGCGATAGTTCCCTGGGTTCGATCTATCACCCTTTTTGTGTATAGGGAGGATCTCTGCCCCCTTCCAAGACTTGGGTATATGGGCACCTCTCGCTATAGTGTTAAATATGCTAGTTAAATAGGGTACCCAAAGGCCTAAGTTTAGCTTAAATAGGTCTGCTGGAATTTGATCTAACCCAGGGGCTTTCCCTCTCTTGATTAGGCCTAATGCAAGCTCCGTTTCCGCTTCTGTAAAGGACATAGTCACGTTGCCAGGGGGTATTGCCGGTAGCAGATTAGATGCAGACGTAGGGTCAACAACTACTGTGCAAAATTGGGAGGAGTAATGATTTATCCAGACTTCCGGAGATACGTTGTTAGACGGGGTACGGAATTCACCGTCTTTTCCGCATTTAACAATATCCCAGAATTTGGTCTGGTTGTTGGATTTGCTAGCGTCCAAAAGGTCTGCCCAAAAATCATCTTCCCATTCCCTCTTTGCCTCCCATTGAACTCTTTTATACCTTTGTCTGGCCTCTTTTACTGCACTTAGGTCTCTGGTTTTAACTTTCTCTATTAGGTGACTATGCGCCTCTCTACACTCTCTATTATACCATTTTGCTCTTGGAGCATTCTGGTGCCCGTTGTTAGACTTACATGGTTTTGAGAGAATAGTTTTAAGCTCAGAGAAGCATTTGTCATGAATGCCCATGATCTTATCTAAATCACCCTGACCCCTCTCAACAACAGCAGACCTCACTTTGTTTAAAGCATTAGTCACCACATTTTCAATGTTGGCCTGTATCATTGCATCATTTGATATGATTGACCATTTCAATCTCCTCCGGTCATTTGATACGGTTACAACCCCTTGCCCCCTTGGATCTGGTTCCGCTAGTCTTTTCATGCCATACATTTTGACTTTCAGGGACAATGGGTTATGGTCACTTTCCGGACGCATTACAATTTCCATATCGACAATTAGGCTCCAATATTCCATTTTTATGAGGATGTAGTCAATACGACTTTTCCTCGCACCATTGTCAAAAGTGGGATTGGCTCCAATGTCCGATTTGGTGCGTCCGTTTGCGGCCCTTAATCCCCAAGTGAGGCAAAAAGCAGTCCAATTCAGGGCAGCCTCCGTTGCTTTAACTGGTAATTTGTTGGAAAGTTCGGGGATTTTCCAGGTCGCATCTTCTTCAAACCCCCAATTGTCTTCCGGCAAGTACAGTGGTTCAATTGTGCAATTAATATCACCCGCTATTATAATAAATGAGCCTTTATTCCAACCCAATAGTAATGTATCTAGGGCGCCTATCAGCTTGGGGCAACGGCCGCCAGGGAGGCCTCTGGAGTATATGTTAATAATAAGCGTTTCCTGCCCCCCTACTTCCCTCAGCCTTATAGCCAATATGTCGGGATTATCCACATACAGTTCAGAAACTGAAAAACACCAGGCCTGTTTTACCCAAATGGTCAGTCCCCCTGACGCCCGCCCTTTAGTACCTTTTATAGCTGGTTTGAAAAAATGTGTGAATCCAACCATGTAAGACGGAGATGTGGCCCATGTTTCTTGCAGGAGGACAACCTCATGTTTACCTATAAAGACCAACCAATCCTCAGAAATCATGCGGGTCTTGACTCCGGCAACATTCCAAGATACCATATGTGAAATTAAAGAAGAATTTACCTCTACGTGGTTATTGCTAACAATGGGAGGGGAATGGGAGCTCGGTAAGATGTCATTTGTTAGACTGGTCACATCTATATTGGAAGTGGAAGCCTCTTCCTCACTTTGCCCCCTCAACATACTATTGTTGTTATGGAAAAGGGACTGTTGCTCCTTTACTAATTCCGAGGTAGGGTTAAATGGGATGTGCGCTCCCTCCCCCTTCCCTATAGCTGTGTTCGGTGACTGGGTCGGTGCACATAGTCAGTCAACCCATTCTAGATCTGACAGTGCCTCGAAATGATTGAAGAGAGGAGGGTAGTATTGGGGGTGATGGATTGTGGGCTCCCGGGGCATTCCCCCTTTGAGTTTCCAATGATTGAGGCCCATTTGATTAATTGGGTACGTATGGGGGTAAAAGTAACCAAGGTGTAAGGTCTGTACATCACCCAAATGGGCAAATCTAGCTTTCCTTTGGATTCTTTCCACCACCCAGGGGTCTCTAAATGAAATTAAAATACAGTCACCCTCCAGATCTTTTTCGCCCTTACCTACCCATTCTACTCTCCTTACATAGAGGATTTCGGTGGGAGATGACGGGGGGAGAGGGCGATGTTTGTTTAGCCAGAAGATGACCTTATTCCGCAGATCCCCTTGTGATTCTTTAATACCCTCTCTTAGGGGGGCCACTCCAGTTAGAACGATGGTATATTGTGACGCTTCAGGAGGTAAGTTTACTCTGGGTGGGTGTCGTGAATTTCTGTTATCTGTCCTCGGATTCCTATCTTGGAGAGTGGTTTTCCTCTCCCTGCCCATTATAGATGTCTGTGCTGGAGTATTATTAGGTTGGTTTACTGCACCATTTGCTGGAGGTTTTTTCCCCTGCGTGTTGTTAGTTGCCACTGGGCGTTTAGCCTTTGGTGTTTCTTTAGTAGGGGCTCTACTTGCAGTAGTCAATGTGGCAGCTGTAGTTTTTACTCCTATTAGTGTTTTTTTATTAATAATAGTAGAAGATGTCCCTACGGGGATAGTTGTGGTTGACCCCCCTTTTTGGTTAGCACCCCCTATGGGGTTAGGGCCCCTTGTCTTGAAACTAGTAGTCGTTAAGTTTTGCAAGAGGTCCATATTAATGTTGACCGCTGCTTCCAGGACATCTATTTTAGCGGACATTATCCTGGTACTTTCTAAGACCGGAAGCAATAAGGTTTTAATCATTGCTTCCATTTTTGCCAACAGGACATCGTAACTACTAAAACATGTTGGGCAAGGATTAGAAGACCCTGGGTGGACCAATGAAGGACAGTACACTATTGGGGGTTCTTGTATGGTCTGGGAATGAGAGGGACTGTTAACTTGATCTATTTTAGATTGTTTTTGTACATTTTCTCCCTTTGAGCTTGAAGCATGCTTTCTTTTCCGTGGAACCTGATTAGTAACGTGATTGGTAATTACTGGAGGCAAAACGGGCATACTGGATAAGGTGGGAGCGTATAATTGTGGGGTTCTGGACAAGCTACTCTCATCGTCCTCCGTATTTTGACTGTCCGCTTCTAAACAGGTCAGGTTATTATCAGATTTCAGTTCCATGTTATCATTGGACGTGGATGTTGGATCTCCGTCCCCATCTACATGAACTATCACTTCGGTCTCTGAAGTAGAGATACAGTTAAATACAGCATTAGTTATAGGGCTTTTAACACGGGCCAGGGCACCAATAGATGAGCGTTTCCCAGTAACTAAGTCCAGGGACAATCTGTGCTCAACTAGTTCAATTTCTTTTTCTAGTATCCCTGTGGCTCGGGTGATAAAAGCATCGAGGGGGCCTGAGACAACACCCTTAGAGGTTTGAATATGCACTAGGCGCTGTTTGCCCGATCTTAGGGCCATAATTGGAAATTAATAATGGTGCCACAATATAACGCAAAATGTAGTATACGGTGTAACAAGATGATAAAATGTACAGAGAACCAAGGCTCTAAGCCCAACCCAACCTCGTCCGACCCCGGAAGGCCACAGACGGTCCCGCCCTTGTCCCGGGCTTCTCCCGGCGCCCTCCCGCGCGCTCCCGCGCAGCGGGAATGTTACCTTTACTTTATGGGAGATCTAAGGACCCCAAGGGGGCGGGGCCGGCAGGGAGAGGAGCCCAGCTGGTAACGGGCGCGCGGGGACTCCTGGTCCGTGGAGTCCCGCTCTACCCTCGCAGCCCTGCCGGTCGGAAGAAGCCCTTTGAAGTGTTGCAGCCGCTGTGTTTCCGCGAAGCGGGACCCGCGAAGCGGGTCCGGCGAGGAGGGGCGGTACACAGCGGTCGGAATCAGCGGTAGCTGTGGTAGCAGTTACAGGTTGCCCAGCATTGATCGAAGGAATCCACCTGAGGTAAGGCTCAGCTGCCTTTTAACTTTACCGGCGTTTGGGGGCGGGGCCGGCAGGGAGAGGAGCCCAGCTGGTAACGGGCGCGCGGGGACTCCTGGTCCGTGGAGTCCCGCTCTACCCTCGCAGCCCTGCCGGTCGGAAGAAGCCCTTTGAAGTGTTGCAGCCGCTGTGTTTCCAGGAAGCGGGACCCGCGAAGCGGGTCCGGCGAGGAGGGGCGGTACACAGCGGTCGGAATCAGCGGTAGCTGTGGTAGCAGTTACAGGTTGCCCAGCATTGATCGAAGGAATCCACCTGAGGTAAGGCTCAGCTGCCTTTTAACTTTACCGGCGTTTGGGGGCGGGGCCGGCAGGGAGAGGAGCCCAGCTGGTAACGGGCGCGCGGGGACTCCTGGTCCGTGGAGTCCCGCTCTACCCTCGCAGCCCTGCCGGTCGGAAGAAGCCCTTTGAAGTGTTGCAGCCGCTGTGTTTCCGCGAAGCGGGACCCGCGAAGCGGGTCCGGCGAGGAGGGGCGGTACACAGCGGTCGGAATCAGCGGTAGCTGTGGTAGCAGTTACAGGTTGCCCAGCATTGATCGAAGGAATCCACCTGAGGTAAGGCTCAGCTGCCTTTTAACTTTACCGGCGTTTGGGGGCGGGGCCGGCAGGGAGAGGAGCCCAGCTGGTAACGGGCGCGCGGGGACTCCTGGTCCGTGGAGTCCCGCTCTACCCTCGCAGCCCTGCCGGTCGGAAGAAGCCCTTTGAAGTGTTGCAGCCGCTGTGTTTCCGCGAAGCGGGACCCGCGAAGCGGGTCCGGCGAGGAGGGGCGGTACACAGCGGTCGGAATCAGCGGTAGCTGTGGTAGCAGTTACAGGTTGCCCAGCATTGATCGAAGGAATCCCCGACTGCAAGGGTTGGTGGAGCTATTGCCCCAAGATGAGGTAAAGGAATTTAGGGGTAGTGAGCCTACTCGGAATTGGTGGTATAGTTTTTTATCCATTGACCTGGAGATAAGGTCCCAGTATGCCTCCCGGGCTGGATCCAATTTAAAACTTAAAAAACGCCCCGTCAAGTTTTCAGAACTGGAGGCATGTGCCATGGGAAGGCGAGTTGAGGCCCAGAATAAACCCTTAAATTCCTTTTTCGAGGGAAAGTTGTTCGTACCTGGCGAGACCCACAGATGGCTCAAGCCCATGTCATGCAGGCTCCTTTTCACCGAGCGAAGCCATGGGATTCGCTCCGATCCCCACATAGCCTTTACCTCGGTTAGCTCCTTAGCAAAGAGAGCCAAATCCTCCGAAGTCCATATGCGCCTCCAAGTGGACACTACTCTGTATCTTGCCATGTCCGATATTGGAAGACAACCCATGTCGTGGCAAAGTGGGATCTGTGGGGTTGATTGGGGCAGCCCTACCAGATTACGAAGAAACCTACACTGTATCCTATACAAACTCGAGAGGTCCATAAAACCCCATAACTCTGCCCCATAAAGTGTCGCAGCATTAATTTTAACATCATAGATTTGTAGGGCGGGGACAACCCTTTTAGTGATTGATTTCTTTTGCTCACGCAAAAGACAACCAGTCAGTTGGGCAAGTTTTAGCTGTTGGGTCTCTATTTGTGGTTTCCAAGACAGTCGGCAATCCAGAGTGACCCCCAGGTACGTCATCGTATCAACTTGTTCCAGGTTAACCCTGTTAAGTTGTACACTACTACGTATTGGTTTTTTCCTGGAGAAAACCATAAACTTGGTTTTCCCCACATTTATCTGAAGGTCATTCTGTTTACAATATTCCTCAAAGTGATTTAAAGCCAACTGTAAGCCTCCCCTAGTCTTTGAAAGGAGGAGGGTGTCGTCCGCAAAGATCAACATTGGGAATTTAGTACCCGCCAAGGACGGTGCGTCAGTATTAGTAGACCCGAAGAATTTCACTACCTGATCTATAAAGAGTAAGAAGAGGGTGGGGGCGAGAACGCACCCCTGACGGACTCCCCGTGAAACCGGAAATGAGTCAGTATATTGCCCTTGTAACCCCCATCTTACCCTGGCAAAGTTATCTTCGTGTAGTCTAATAATCATCTCCACCAATTCTCCCGGCATTCCTAGGTCCCTTAGTACCTGCCATAATTTTCCCCTCGGCACCAAATCAAAAGCTGATTTCAAGTCTATGAAAGCAGCGAAGATGGTGCCACCCCCCAGTATAACGACCTTCCAAAAGATCATGCAGAACCTCAGAACCTGGTCAATGGTACTTATACCAGATCTAAAGCCCGCCTGTAGCGGGGACAGTATTCCTTCTGTTGTTCATTATTATCATATTTGTAAACATTGAATGTTAATTATCTCAGCAAGCAGTTTATGGCAGTGTCGAGTTGTATCAAAATCTGTAAAAAGCTCTGTTGGTAGTGTCTACAAATAATGACAGAGTGTACAAATTGAGGGCTATATTTGCTAAAAATTCGCACAAATCAGGGAAGCAAGCAAATTTGCTGTGTTGCATGAACGGGGAGCTTGACAGTGCCATATCTACAATAATATGGCTCCTCAGCAATCAACCTGGCTGGTGTATTTGAGGCTGCCTATCTCCAACTCAGGCACCCTTGCACCATGCTTCAAGGGTGCCTTGCGGGCATGGTTGTTTGTGTGCAGGAAGGAACACCTTCCTGCACAAAAACAATCAGAGGCAATTTCCTTTCTTTATGCGTGATGAAGAATGCATATTTCTCCTTGTTACACCTCTCTGTGGTATGTGCACCATTTTGCCACAATTGCAGGTTCACTACCTTTAGTAAATCTGGGATTGTTCAAATTCCATGGGTGGATGTATGAACCATTGTTAGATCTGGGGGTCTCTAGTTGGCAAAGGTAAGTACCTTAGACCAAATAGGGACCCTTACTTCTAGTCAGGGTACAGGGACACACACTGTAGATAACCCCTGCTCACCCTCTAGGTAGCTTGGCTCGAGCAGACAGGCTTATCTCCAAGGCAATGTGTAACGTATTTGCAAATAACAACCACAATGACCCCCCCGGTACACCACAAATGTAGACCACACAGGTGAGTATATCAAAAATATAACTTTATCTAGTGTAGCAGGAGAAAAGACGATCACTTGCAGGGTAATTGCACATAAGCTTAATGGTTGCACTAGGTTACTAGGAAGTTTCTTCTATGTTAAGAACAGTCTCAAGTCTCTACTCGCTATCATAGGGGGTATTACAGCAGGGCTGTAATATCCAGTCAGCTCTTCTCACCGTGCGCGTTATGCTGCAGCCTCAGCGTGGGCAGATTCTTCCTTGACAGCCCTGGCCGGTCACGTCCGCCCTTCCGCTCGCTCTCGACAATCCAACGAGCGGCGGGAAGGCAGTGCGGCCCTTCTCTTCCTGGGTTCACAGGCTGGGGACACGCTGAATGCTCTCGCGGCTCCTTCGGTGAAGACGGGTCACGCAGGTGACTCGGGCACCACTCCGCCGGTTTCTCGGGACGTCCTGATGTCGCTGGCCAATCCCAGCGCGGCTTCAGCGAGGGGGCTCGATCCTCTCAACCAATGAGAGGGCAGCGGCTTCTCAGGATGCTTCGATGACGCTGGCCAATCCCAGCGCGGCGTTAGTGAGGGGGCTCGATCCTCTCAACCAATGAGAGGACAGCGGGCTCGATCTTCGCCTCGGGAGCGCTGGTAAGATACGGCGGGAGTGCGGGGCGATCTGCGGCCCTCTGGCAGTGCAAAACCCTCACGGCAACAGGGATTCTAGCAGCTGCAGGCAACTTCCCGCTCCAGGCCGGGGCAGCACACTCTTGATAGCTTAGTTCAGTTTCTTGGGAACCTTTTAACCCTGGGTTCCGGGACAGGAGGCCAGCTCTTCTCAGGCCCTTGGAGATTCAGTTTCAGACACAGCATACAGCAAAGTCTTGGTAGGTCAAGTAGGCAGGGGCACAGCACACAGCAAGGCCCCTTCTCCTCCTCAGCTTCAGTTGCACAGCAGACCAGGTCAGCCCTTAGAGCACACAGCAAGGCAATCTTCCTTCAGTCCTTCAGCAGTCCGTCTTTCAGCAGAGGTTCCTCTTGATTGTAGAATCTAAAAATCTGTTGTCAGGGGTCTTATACTTATACCCCTAAAAGTCTTTGAAGTCTTTGTGCAAGTGGGTCCTGAGCCCGGTCTGATCCAGTTCTGGGTGTTGCTGGAGCACTTTGTTTTCCTGGCTTCTGCTTTCTTTTCAGAGTGAGGGGCAGAGTCGTCAGCCGCCCAGCAGGAGGTGGAGCCAGCAGTGTGGCAGGCAGGCACAGCCCTATTCACTCCCAGGTGCTATCTCCTCCCTCCACTCTACTTGCAAATGTCGCCATTCAGCAATGGGCTGACTCAGCCAACCTCCTGGGGGGATCCCCAGCCCCTGTCACTCTCAAACCAGACAGTCAATCCACAAGCATGCCCAGGCACACAGAAGGGTCAGACAAGAGAACAGCTACTCTCTAAAAAGTACTGCTCTCCAACTCAGGATTTAAAAACAACCTCTCCTAAAAGATGTGTTATTAAATGCTGAGCTCAGGGATATCAAACACTCATGTCTTATCTTGTTCCTATGAGAAGATAGGCTGATAGCCATTGGCACCAGCCTCCCCCATGTTAGCCTATGGAGCAAGATAACCTTGCAGCAGTGAACACACAAAATGGCCGTTGTTCACTACCAGAACATGTTACCTGCACTAGTACATGCTCTACCTTTTACATACACTGCACCCTGCCCAGGGGGGTACCTTGGGCCTTCCATAGGGATGACTGACGTGTATAAAAAGTGAAGGGTTAGGCCCGGCCAGTGTGGACACTGGCCAGGAGGACATGGCAGTCCGGGGACTGCGGGCAGGCCTGCGGCGGCAGGCATGAGACACCATTTTAGGGCTACACAGGTGGGTGGCGCAATCAGCGCTGCAGACCCACTAGTAGCATCTGTCATCACCAGCCCTGGCACACACAGTGCGCTTTACTAGGGACTTCATGGTGATACAGATATGCCAATCAGGTATATCCAATCAATATGATATTTTACACAGGGAGCACTTACACTCTGGCACTGATTAGCAGTGGCAGAGTGTCCAAAGCATCTAAACCAGCAAAAACGAAATCCAGCACAGCATCAAAAAATCCAGGTAGTAGAGGTAAAAGATAGGGGAAAAACCCACGCCAAGGATGTCAGGTCTAACAACCATGCTTCACCCATAGAACGCCGATCACAACAAAATGTAACGCAAGGCAGTATAAGCAGATTCCCCGCATTACAATTGCTTTACAAAGTCACAAAGGCGGCTTAAATACACGTTCATAACTTTTGAAATCCCATTTAAGGACTTGTGCTGCCTTACTACAACTTTTGTCATGCAAGGACAATATAAGCCTTTAATAAATCCGCGCCAAAATGTTCGAAAGTTTGAAGACCTGCTGTAGGAGAGTAGGGTCTGCTATCCTATGGTCACCCCAAATTTTTGCTTTTTGCTTCACTGGGTTTTGACATATTGAGGCTGTGGGCCTGCTAATCAGACCCCCAGCCTGCTGTTCTCTCTACTAAATTGACACTATGCACCATAGGTGCATAACCAATTGGAATTGGATCACCCTGTGAGCCCCTGTACCAGTGTACACTAGGTACCCAGGGCATTGGTGTATCTAAGGCCTACCAGGGGCTGAAGCATGTATTGTGCCACCCCTGGCATGGCCTAACAATTTGACACAACTGGCTGATCACTCAGCTGGGGTAAGTTGGTGTAACCACCTCTTACTTAGGTGTAGTATACCTATACCCAACCTTAAATGGGACACATGTTAACCTATAAGTCACTCATATGGCAGGCCTTAACAATCCTGAAGGCAGAGTGCTTGGTTCCATTTGAGATGGTGCTCTGGCATGAGCTGAGCCTGTCTGCAGTGGTCGGAACAACTTCCTTCTACCGTTTCCAGATATCGCCATACCATATACTCTTAAGTGCATTATGAACCTCGCGGTTAAATGCTATCTTTGGTTTGGCTTTATCAAAACATGTCGAGTAAGGTGTCATACGAATTGGAATACTAACCCCTCGCCAATTCTGGCGACGGGGTTAGCATTCCACCCTTCTAGAGGGACACGACATGTACAGCACCTGAAACCCGGGTAAAATCAGACATAGCCTCAGCTCTACAAAATGGACGCTGCCACCATAGACACAAGTCTGCCCTCCTGCTGCTGGGAGTCCTTCCAGCTTGGGAGACGTGGACAAAGGGTTTCCTGCCAGGGGAGGTGCGTGCACCACCCCAGACAGGATTTTGTGTATTGGTCAGGTAGGGCTTGAATAGAATCAGACATGCCTGAGGCTCACAAGGAGCCTCGGTGCATATGCCAGTTCAAACCAGTCCTGGGGCACACCAGCCCCGGACCTGGGGCGAGCTGGACAAAGGATTGGGGGTGTAACCACCCCCCCTTCCTGGTCCCACCCTTAGGGAGGGACCTAGCAGGTAGTCCGGCCCCTAGAATCCGCTTAAAGGTAGGAGCTGTGTCCTAAGACTTCAGACATCCTGGAATCAACTTAACACAATGAAGAAGATGGGAACTTCGACGCTCTGCTGCACAGAGGACTGAAGGAAATCTCCCCTATGGTCAGGGAGTGACCATCTTTCTAAAGCAAGCACCATCCAGCAACTCGACGTCTGCTTTGCCGCCGCCTCCTGCCGGAGCCCGAGCCCAGAGACCGACAAGACCTGGACCTCCAGACCTCTCACCGCCCGATTCACAGTCCCTGCAAAGAAGGAAACCGTGGAGGCACCGAGACACGTGGAGCCAGCCATCTTGAAAAGACACTCGACAAGCTGCAAGCGCGACAACAGAGGCTCCCTCCAAGTTGTGCTTTGGGTCCTGAGAAGCCCAACATCCAAGCAGCATCTGCACCAAAGGTGAGCCCTCCAGCATCTCCACGATCTGCGTGGGGCCCCTCTGCACTTTGCATCTCGACGCACCTGCCCGGTCCCTGGCCCGTTGGCTAGTGACCATTTTGGCGACCTTGTTTGAAAACTACGATGCTGGTCTGGTTGCCCCAGACTGGCCCCTGCTGCCCTCCAAAGGAGCAGCCCCTCTGACCTTGCTGGTCAGAAACACAAGCTTTCTTCAATTTCTGCGACTCCTGCTTTTGCCAAGGCTTGTTCGCTTCCTTCGAGTCGCCGACACCGTCGACAGCGAGAGCCTGCGTGGGACAGCTCGTGAACCGACTCCTGGATGTCGTCGACCTTCAGGGACCACGTGGCTGCGGAGACAAGCTACACCTCTTCACCTGTTTGCACCCGACATCGCCTGGTACCTACCTGGTGCCACGCCGGTCACTGGCTAGTGACTGTGAACACTGTCCCCTCTGCTTTCAGGTCTTCTACAACTCCGATCCACCCTTGGATCCACCGCATCTCTTCTGGACCGGCCGCCTGCAGCATCTTTGTCATCAGGCTCCATTGAACAGATAGACGAAACCCGACGCACTTCGAGACCTATGCACCCGCTTTCTGTGGGTGAGGTAAAGCTGGCACTCCGGTGCCCAAGTGTAGAGAAACATCTCTAGTGTCTGTGTTTTAAGTCTTAAGTTCGTAGTCCATCCAGAAGACCCTTCTAGCAGTAACTTTTGAACTTTTACGCACCCATTGAAAACCTATGGGAGCCCGCGTGTAACGTTCCTCACTGCACACGCGACCCGTGGACCTCCTGGTCACTAACTGAAGTTAGCTCCTTGTAGGCCCAGTGATTCTAGAGGCCCTAGGCCTTTTCCCTTTCTTATTCGTGGTACTTATACCACTATTTTAGTATATGGTTTGATCGGCCACCAGGGCCGACCCATATAAAGTGCAACTTCTGTATATTGTAATACTTTCTTGTTTAACGATTTGTGCTCCTGTGCTTTACTTTGAGTAATAAATACATATATATTTTGAATATATATCTGTGTGGTGTCCTTTCATTGGTATGAAGGGGGGTTACATATGGTAAAACAGCTTGCTTTACATGCCAAAACGAGTTTAGCCTGAAAGACTGCTTAGCCTACGCTACCAGTAGGGCAGCTGGTCCGAAAAGGTTGACTTACAACCACACCATAAGGGTCGCTTGGCATGATACAAGGTGGTCACTTTAACTACTGAACAGCATATACCAGGCCAACTTCTCACACCTGCTTTGTGTGATGCGCATTTAAAACAAATCTAGTTATGTTACTTAAGGGGAAAATATATGTATTCAAGCATTTGAAAGTTCTATTTGTACACTCTGGGCCTCATTTACAGGTTTTTGAAGCAGGGCAGCACAGTAAGTCACTTTGCGGTGCTGCCCTGCGTCACAAGGAAAGGGCAGGAATGGATTGTATTTATGATATACAGTGTATTCATGTCCTTTCCCACCGCGCTCGCGCCCTTTTGTCTTTCTTGCGCCAATAAAGGCACCCTTGTCCCATAGGGAAAGGGTGTCTGCGTTGTATGTGTTATTGTTTTTGTGCAGGGACACCTTTCTGCACAAAACAATCAATGGAGCCGTTTTCCTCCTAGGTTTGCTTGAGAATGCAGCACACATGGAAGGAGGAAAAAACGAGGAGAACTTTTTGGTGCTGCCCCAGGTTTACGTGATTTTGTAAATCTGGGGTAGCGTCAAAATCGATGATTGTTGCGTGGGGACCCCCACAACAATGCACATGGAACTCCTTGACGCAGAGTAAGGCAAGGCAGCACCTTGCGCTCCCTTGCCTTACTCCTTATCTATGAGGCCATGCAAAGCCACGCAGGGTGGCTATGCTTCGCCTCATAGATATGACTGAGAGGCCTTGCCACTGGAGCGTCAAAAAAAGTAACGCCCACTGTACTTACTTATAGAAACTACAAGCAGGACCTTTTATGTATTTTGTTATAACTGGACACTTCCATCTACTGCTTCCTATGATAATTACCTTTAAATGTTTAAATATATTATAATTAATGGTACACAATATTTTCATGATAATAGGGTTAAGTTCTTGTTTTATTTTCCTTTAAAGCTAACTTACCATTGTTTTGCCCATAAAACATATAGGGGCACATGCATAAAGGAATTTTGCAATCGCAAACAGTGCGATTCGCAAAAATCTGCTGTTTGCGATCGCAAAATGGCCTTTTGCGATGCATGAAACTATTTGGAGTGCGCAATTTCGGTAATCCCAAACTTTGATTGCATTTAAAGAATCACAATTTGCGATTCCTTAAATGCAATGCAAGAAGCACTTTGAAATAGTGATTTCGCTATTTGGGGCCGCAAATTACCGAATAATTAAACTGGTCGGTAATTTGCAAAAACTTTAAAAAATGCACTAAACTGCATTTTTCAAAGTTTCATGTTGCACACACACATGCCCTTGGGGCATGTGTGTGCGCAACATGGGTGTACACACACATGCCCTTTGGGCACGTGTGTGCGCAACATGGTTGCACATCACAATTTCCAGGGTGCCAACAGGGTGTCCTTTTGACACCCTTGCACCCTTGAATTTGCATGCGTAATTTGCGAGTACCTACTGGTACTCGCAAATCGCGCATGCAATTTCCCATTCATTCCTATGGGCTTGTAGGCCCAAAGGAATGAATGGGAAGCCCTTCCTAAATTGCGACTCGCAATTATGGAATGTTTAGGAATCGCTATTTTTATCGCGTTTCCTACATGCATAGGCTTTTGCATCAGCCAAGCTATCTTGAATACAGTGGTAAAGTGAGCAAGGGACCCAAGTCTGGGCATACCCTGCCAACTTAGGGCGAACAAAGCGATACCAAAGGGGATGATGGACGGAGCGCCTGAGCAAATCAAACACTCACCGCCAGTCAACTGATCTGGGTTTAATCCATCATCATTCTTTAGCTCACTCCACCACCCCAGTTCAGACATGGCCATATGCAAATCAGTCTGACCCTGTGCCTCATGGGAACAGTCCAGCCCGAACTGCCAAGCCATGTCTTCCCTGGACCGGAAACGCATCCTGGGACCGGGTTTCGGGTTCATAACCCTCGTCAGCCAGGCTATCTTGAATCCAGTGGTAAAGTGAGCAAGGGACCCACGTCTGGGCATACCCTGCCAACTTAGGGCGAACAAAGCAATACCAAAGGGGATGATGGACGGAGCGCCCGAGCAAATCAAACACTCAACCCCAGTCAACTTGCTCCCTTTGCCACTGGATTCAAGATAGCCTGGCTGACGAGGGTTATGAACCCGAAACCCGGTCCCAGGATGCTTGTTTCCGGTCCAGGGAAGACATAGCTTGGCAGTTCGGGCTGGACTGTTCCCATGAGGCACAGGGTCAGACTGATTTGCATATGGCCATGTCTGAACTGGGGTGGCGGAGTGAGCTAAAGAATGATGATGGATTAAACCCAGATCATTTGACTGGGGGTGAGTGTTTGATTTGCTCAAACGCTCTGCCCATCATCCCCTTTGATATCGCTTTGTCACTATGACCCAGCAGTTCTGTGGAGAGTGGACTGTTGGCTCAGGGTTTACCACCCTTGGAGCCAGTAGCAACCCCTGACCCCAAGGTAACCCATGAGTTTCACAGGTGCTAACTAGAGGGGGCAGATGGTGCAGTACGGGAGGACCACTCGTTTGTGTCATGTCTCCCATGCCACAAAATCTTCTATCAGGGCCTTGGTGCCAGAGGTACTATACATCTGAATTTCCTGGTCTGATTCGCATGGCAGTTTCTGAGCAGTTGTCTTACTCCACACTTAGATGTAATATTCAGAGGTATTTCCTGACTAAGTTGTGCCTTATCATTCAATAAAAAAATGAGAATCACAAGACTTTTTTGTTAATAAACATTTGTTACTCCAGTAAAGTCACGAATAATCCACCTTAGCCAGGATTAACGCACATCTACTCAACCAAAAACATTTTAAAATCAAGTCTGGATAGGTCGGAGTAACTCACATTGAAGCCAGTGAATAACAGAAGTTTATTCTTTGGGAAAGCATCCATTACTGCCAGTACTTATGGAAAATTCATTCTAGCAACCTGTGCCTTGAACAATACATAAGTGTGGTGTGCATATGTAGCAATTAACTGGGCAGTATACTGTCTAATCATTTCCAATTTATATATTCAACCCCCCCACCATCTGAAGTTTGAGAAGCTCCTGCTGCAATAAAACATGATCTGTGAAGCACCCTGCTAGTCCCTGAAGACAGATCTGGGAAAAATCAAAAGTACAGAAGAAAGAAAGTTACCTTGAGGCACGAGCGGAATGAGGAGGAGGAGCACGCCGCCTAGAAGCAATGTGCTGCACAAGCAGTACCTTCTCTGCACTTTGCGCAAAAGCAGCCATGCAGCAATGTACGCTGGAACTTCGATGACTGCCATGAGAAAACAGTTCAAATAGGGGTCTCCGTGCAGGTTGGGGCTGTCGAGGGACACACCAAAGTACCCTATGGAGATGATCATCCTGAAAGAAAAGAGAAGGAGGTAGAAGTTTTTCTCAAAGCCTCTTCGTTAAAACTCCAAATGTGCAATTATGATAGAACTGTCTGACCTGGTTCAAGAACTCTGCCAGTGGAAGGGATTACACTATGGATCCAAACACCCCTTGGCTTTTTTTTTTTATTCAGTAACAAAAACCGATGAGTTTCAGAACATTGGGAGCTCCATTGATAACAATGGAGTGCTCCGGGCTTCTAATGGCCGGTAGAAGTCCACAGCTCCAGCATTCCAATGTTGTTGTTCACAGCTGTTGCTGTGAGCAAAGGCCTCACGGAGCCCAAGGGAATTTCAGTCCCCTCTGCTTTGTAACGCCTCTGTTTTGTTTGCTAGAACATTCTGCCCTCTAGTGGCAGAATGTTCTGATAGCCCAATAGCCCTCTGTAGCTGGGCATTACCAGCATTAAATACCTGTCAAAGCTGGAGCGGACATTTAATGGGCGCTATAGACCGCTGCGGCGGGCTGCAAGGCTATATTATATGATCCCTTTGAATGCCCTGCCATATAGAGTGGCTTCCACATTTGATGTATTCTTTCAATGTTGCTAATAATATAGCCTTAAAGCCCACCGTAGGAGGCTACACCAACCATTAAAGGTTCGCTACAGCGTTAAAGGCCCGAGCCGAACACGAGGGCCTTTAACAAGGGAGCAGGCCTTTAATGGCTGGTATAGCTGTCTACAGAGGGCATTTAAGGCTATTATAACATTCTGCCCCTAGAAGGCAGAATGTTCTAATTAGTCACACAAAGGCCTCATGGAGCTCAAAGGGTGTTTAAGTTGCCTCGGAGAGGCCTTTGTTCGCTGCACCTGCTGTGAAATGAAAAAAACATTGGAATGTTGCTCTCCGGGCTTCTACCAGCCATTAGCCATTGTCTTCAATGGAGCACTCAACATTCCAATGTTCTAATACACAATAAACACATAACAATTGTGAAATTGGGCATATTCATACATTGCCTCCAACTGTATTTCTTACATCTTATTCTGCAATATACACACTGGTTATTCGTTTTTCTTATTTCCTTGTTTGATACCCAATATACAAGAGTCCCATATAGCAAAGAAATAAGTAGGGCGATTTGGTAGCAAATAAAAAGTAACACAACTACGGGAAAGAAAGTATGTGAAGTTTTCATTATCTCATCAACCCCCAGTATAGCTTCAACACCTATTTCTCTTTTCTGACAAGAATTACATACCATCCTTGTTATGTATGTGCTGGCTTCCAAGCACTTCTTATAGTGAGAAATGGCTATAGCAATTTGTTAGCACACATTCAAATACATATCTGATCAAAGCAAATATATTGTTTCAGCCAAAACAAGCCATTCACATTGAATCATACCATATTAACAACTACGATCAAAATATATCGGTCAACAGTCAGGTTAATTCCAGTAAGGTCTCGATAGTATGAGTTTGAATAGTAAAAAATGCTAGTTTTTGCAGGCTGATAATTGAGGCCTTAGAAGGTACTAACTCTAGTACACTTACAGGCTGCTGAGATATAGGAGGCTATACATTAGAGTTAGTCCGATTGCATGAAGACAATGCCTCAGCGCATTGTCTTATGCTATTAAAAAACAGAGGCCTAAAGTGCAGCCTCCTTGCCTTCAGTGATTTGGCACATAAAAGCATAAGGTGTAGCACAGTTGCCTGGCCTCTGAGTATGTGTGATCCATACACATTTTGTAGGAATCCAGGGACTTCATTTGCAAAAGCGGTATTAATAATTTGCCTCATTGCATTTTGCGGTTTACTAGGATATGCTCCCAGTCTTTCCTTTTGATTGCTGACAGGCTTGCTCTGTTCATTAGCGCAGGCGTGTTCCAAAGCCAATGTAATTTAGAGTTTAGGCATTATGGTGGACCCAGCACAGTTTAGGGGGGTCTTTGGTAGGCCATGCATCTACAAAAGCTTTTAGATAGACTCCCAGTTTTGGATTGGTCCACAATCAGACACAGTACAGGACGGGTTTTAGGGTAACCGGAGCTTCGATGCTGCGCATGTCCAGTTCTGCCGTTAAAGCGGCCACTGGGATCACATGGCCAAGAAGTAATAAGCCCTGAAGGAATACATTCTTGGTTTATTGAAGTCCAGTTGACTTCCTGACCCCCCCAAAGTTCAACTCCATATGTGCTAGCAGCCTTTGCCTTTATTTGATACGCTTGGAGAGCTGGCTCTATCAGCCCACTTCTGGTATCCTGCTCATGATGGGTTCCCTTTTCATAGCCTGCTCTGCCGAAGGTAGTTTGTCACCAAATCGTAAGCTAAGGTGGTCACAACATTGAACGTGGTCTGGGGGTGATCCATAGATCTGAAATGTTGTCAAGATTTTCCTTGAAGTAAGAATCATGAATTTTGTGATTCTGACATTGATGCAGAGATGTTTAGAGTTTGGTAATTTTCCACCCCTTTAAGTAACCTGTGTATTGCCAATAGAACAGCATTTTGCAGCAAATAATAGATTGGGTAATTTGTCACCACTCTTCACTGGTACATCTAGGTTCAATGCAAACAGCCCTTCACATACATCTTTCATGTATTATTTAAACAAAATGGGTGCCAGCACACAACCTTGCATGACTCCAGTGTTGATTTCAGAATTGGGTGTACATTCTCCTTTTGGACCATATTTCACTTAAGCTGTTTTTACTCAAAAAACCTGTTTCAAGCAGTAAGACGTTTATCTGGAAGGCCTTGCTGTTTCTGGTCCAGCCACAACAGCATTCCATAGACCGAATCAAAGGCGGTCTTTAGGTCTATGAAGACTATATATAGGCACATATTTGCAGCATTTAGAGTATAGTCTCACTGCTTGGTCAATAGGGCTTCAGCCTTTCCAGAATCCTGCTTGGAGATGAATAAAGATCATTTAATCTTAGACCCAAGCCTCTGTATGGGTAAGGAAGAATTTGCCATACCGTTTCCCTGCTCCGTCCATCAGGGAAATTGGGTGATAATTCGAAGGTTCATTACAAGATCCATTTTTATGAATTGGAACAGTGATAGCTGTTCTCCAGGAAGATGGTATTTTCCTCATGTTCCCTAATAGTATTGTATGCTGTTTTATTATAAATATCTGAGGGAATTTTATGAGGACCTGGTGCTTTCATAGGTTTTTGACTGAACATAACCTTATAGACGTCTTCCTCTGTAAACTCATGGTTAGGTTCTGGAGTGTCCTCAAGGGCTGTGATCTTATTCCGAGCCAAGCTAAGTTGATTATCCACATTGTGATTGTTGCTAGTCTCCTTCATGGTGAGACCAACATTAGAGGCCTTTCGGTACATGAAGAGAAGTTCTTGATCCACTCTGCTTGGCTGATTCCCTGCTCACGATTCTTTGGCAGGCTCTCACAGCCCCATGTAACCAATTTCCAGAATTTTCATGTTTTTTTCTCTTTTGAGGGACGATTGGAGGCCCTCTCATGCTTTGTACTGGAGCTGCCCCTTCTTGTGCTTAATTAAGCCTTTGCACGCTTCTCGCATGTTTTCCTGGCACTCTTCTCCCTCGGATTGCTATGCCTGCATTTCAAGGCATGTGATGGGGCACTCTCAAACACTAGGCAATCATCAAACCACTTTACTTAGGACATCCAATGTGTAACCAGTGCAGAACGCAGTACATTCAATATGAAGAGCAGGTCTGGACATAATAAAAGCAATTGGTAAGTATAAAGATTTGTGTTCACCACTGTAGGTTATAGGAGAAGTGTCACCCGTTGCACAAATATGAATCCTGTAGCGGACACGGAGGAGATGAACGTAGGTGAAACAGCAAGACTTCAAACACTGGAATAAGTTGGACAGGATAAAGGGTTCCGATGGTAAGAGCAAAGAGACTGGAGGGAGCGTCTAAAAACAACAAAAAAGCACCTTAGAGAAGCTGTGTGAGGACTGGAACTGCAGTGAAGGAGCCCAACAAGAGGCACAGCTGCCAGGAAAATAGGTTTTGGTTTGAATTGCTTATATACTTTATGTTATATAATTTCTCTGCCATCCATGGCCCATATAACCCACATAATCGACCTATGTAATTTTGGATAGTGAAAGTCTTTTGCTCTAAAACAGCAGAGAAATCATGATGGAACAGGAAGGATGCAAGCACTCTTATTGGTACAGTTTGCAGCATAAGGCTGGATTCCATAGCTTCCAGGTTTGTAGGTAATCTTGTGTGTATATCAGCTTTGTATGGTTCTTGTGAAGTGTGATGTCAAATATTTTTACAGAGGAGAGGGTGTCAACAGAAGTGTAATTGCGGTGAGAATCCATTTAAACCCGGACATGTAAAGCATTTGATCTTAAGATAGGATTCACACTGCAAAACTATGAATTTTATATAGGACGACTAGGACATATATAGGTGAAGAGTGGAAATGCCTAATTTAGCCCCATTTACAGTATAACCCTGTAAATTTCTTGTTGATCTTTCAATAGCAAATTAGTCTGCTCTGAATGCATAGGGGCCGATTTAAATCTTAGCGGTATGAATACTCCATTGCAAAGGTGACATAGTACACATACTGTCAAGATATAGGTATGCCGAACGATTTTGAAGCAAGCAAACCTAACGTTTGGCTGTGGCGGTGACCACTCCATCACTGCCACAGCCAAACTACTGTGATGGCCCGACAGATTAACGACTGTCAGAGAAATGGCTAAATGTCCACCCTCCAAATCAAGATGGGCAGACATATAGCCATTTTTAGGTCTCGCCTACGCAGCGCGCAATGCGCTGCTTAGGAGGGCATTTAGCCGTTGCTCTGGTCATTTTCAAGCACAAACACGTGCTTGTGGTGGCATCCACCTTGCGGGAGCGCGCAGCGCCACGCCACAAGCACAAGTGAAGTGCTTGAAAATGAGCAGACTGCGTGCGCACGCACGCACCATTCCCGGGCTCTATCTATCTCTCTCTCCCTCTCCTCTCGCTTTCTCTCTGTCTCTCCCGCTCTCTTTTTCGCTCTCTCTCCCCCTCTCTCTCTCTCTCTCCCCCTTTCTCTTTTTCTCACTCTTTCCCTCTCTCTCTACCTCCCGCCCCCGCCATGTCTGTGGGGCACTCAGTTTCTGACTCTTTTATTGAGCACACAAAACGCCTCCCATTGAGCGGCCCGCGTCTCTGCCTCCCTGTTTCTTTTGAAGATCTTCATGTTTATGTAAGGCTCGCGCAGCGTTAAAGCCAATTACTTTAATAGCCTTCTTTGGGCTTGCTGCCCTTTTTGTCCCCACCCCGGATTTCGAAGGCAAGCACTTTGTGTTTTTTGCTCTCCCCGACTTTTTTTTCGTTCTTCATTTATTTTTTAATCATCCCTCTATTCCATTATTTCCCCTTTTTCGTGGTCTTTCTTTATTGTTGCTTTATTATCCCGTCTTTTAAATTGTATTCTCCCCCTCTTTACTTAGCTAGCTAATTGTTTCTCTTTGCCTTAATTGTACTCTTTCTTTCTCTTTGGTTCTCCTTTCTTGGTTTGTTTTTCTCGTAGATGTTCTCCATTCATTGATTTGCCTCCGTCGTTCGATTGAAGTTCTTGGTACTTCAGGTATTCCGTTTCATTATCTTACATCTTATGTTTACCTATCTTCCTTTGAGTCTTTTATATTCCTTTTTCATAATCTTTAGCCACATGCCTTTTGCTATTTCTCTCATCTTTTCTGAATCTTTTTTTGAGTCTGCCCCTTCCTTCTTCCTTTTCTGCTTTCTTTCATTCATCATTTGCCTTCCCCCATTCTTTTCTCTCCGTACTCCTTTCCACCTCCAGACCATTTCTCTTTCCCGACCACCTTCCGTTATTAAATTCTCGAGTGCTTCATTTCTTTCTACCGCCTTTCCTTAATTTATTTCCCCTCCAATCACCACGTCCTTCTTTCCATTTTCTTCCAGTATGCTATTCTTCCATTGATTGTTTCCATTCTCCCATCTGCAATTCATTTCTTGTTTTCTTCTCTTCATTATGTTGTTCATATTTTTACAGCCTGACGTCTTTTCTCTATTGATTTTAACCCAGCCTTTTTAATTTGTTTCCTTTCTTTTTTCTTTGCACAATGCCGCCACTCTTTTTACATGCTTTCCTACTCCTTTAATTGATATATTTTCTTGTGCGTTTTACTGTTTCTTTCGCCTGCAATCGTCTGGGCTATCTTTAGTCTTTTAGCGCCTTCCTTGCCCTGGTTTTGTCGGTTAATTCTAATGAGGCCCATGTTCAAGTGTGTTTATCCGTTCACTGACACGTTCACAGACAACAGAGAGCGGGTACTGAGGTGTGTCTGCAGTGACTGACTTCCTTTCTATGTAAATTCGACCAGTGCGGGCCTGTTTCTGTTGTCTCGAGTTTGAGACAGTTTTCAGTTTCCTCCACCTCTCTACTGCGGAGATAACCAGTTACCCAGACTTGTTAAAGAGACTGGATTGCCCCGTGTGCGGCAGCACTGTGCCCTGAGCTGTAAGTTCCAAGACATGTGACGCTGCACCCCTCAGCAGCCCCTGGAGGGAACGGAAGGGTCTTTCTATACACGTTTCTGTCAATCTGTCCATCACTTCTGCTTCCTGTCTACCCGTTTTATGTGTTACCATCTCACTGATGTGTGTTTTTCTGATGGCTGTTTGCCTATTTCATTTTTCTGTCTGTCTGCTCCTTTGTGTATATCTCTTTATCTTCCTGTTGTTTATCCTGCCTGTCGGTTTGTTCAGTCTTTTAACTACCGGTCTTTTCATGTACCTGTCTGTCGTCTATTTGTTTGTTGTTTTTCTTTCTCCTCTCAAGTGTCTGTTTATCTGCCGGTTATCTCATCGTTTGCATGTTTATCTGTATGGGTGTTTACTTGTCTGACTGTTTACTATGTTATCCGTCTAATTGTTTGCTTGCCCGTCTATCCAACTGCCCGAGGGCACCAGTGCTGGACAACTAGCTGCCTTGCACGGGGTAGGCGAACTTCCCCCCTGTCTGCGGTTTGATTTGGCAGAGAACAAGTCTCTTGGCGGTCACAGCCCACTCCACGAGCAGCAGCGTCGCTGCCAAGAGGCCCCGTCTCTTGAGAGGCACTTCCACTCTGTCTTTGCTACAGCCAGCAGCACTTTGCATGCTGCATTGTTCATAACCGTTTTCTTTAAAAAACACACACACATTTCTCAGAATTCAATGTTCAATTGGCTAAAAAAGTCCAGATTGGACGAAACATGACATGGGGGATGGGCTTGGTAGCCGTGGTACATGTGAAAACTTAGCAGAGAGGCCAAGATTCTGAATGTGAGTAGAGTGACCAATTCTCTGGGCTTCCCATGAAGGGCGTGTGCGTGCTGGCAGGCTGCTGGGGCTGAGTGTAGCGCTTCTTAGGAGAAAGTCCCTCGATCAAACTTTTCAGCTGAGAGTATATTGCATACGTGACACTGACTACAAGTCACAAATTGTAATTATTTTTCTCTTGCGACAGATTATCTTATCTTTAGTATACGCAGTACCAACTCTAGTACTGCAGATCCAAAAGCAATGACAGGAGAAAATGCTCCTTGGTGCAGTCAGATTCTTTTATGTTTTTTAAATCCTGGACCCGCAAATCCCAAGTGTTAACCCTTTAAATCCTGATTGTCAACTTTTTAAAATGCTAATGTCTCAAAAACTACTTAACCGATTTACAGCAATCCATTGAAAGCATGCTTTTTGAGTACATTGCTACTTTCATGGCAGGTTCAGTGTAAATGCATTCAGTAGTTCAGGCTGTAGGCACAAATATGAGAAGAATGGGAGCTAAAATTGGAAAACACTCCTTCCCCCCGCCCCCTCTAAATGTTTTCACCCAGCCCTTTGCTTTTTCCCCCGCCCACCACATTATTTGCTTTTTTGCCCCACCCCCTCGACTTTTCCCCCCTGAACCCCACCCCCTCTACTTTTCCACACCTCCTCTACTTGTTTCAACTCTATTTTTTTCCCCACCCACTCTGCTTTTTTTACCCCGCCCCCAACCCCTCTACTTCCCCCCCACTCTACCTGTTTCCAACCTCTACCTTTTTCCACTGATCCCCACGTAGGCCTTCATCAGGATTTTCTTTTTGAAAATATAAAATAAGAAACCTGTTTGGTACAGGGCTCCATCCCGCTGATGAAGCCATGTGTCAAACAGCGCTAAGCATTGAGAGGAACCACCCTGATGGTAGTCATTTATTAATTTGGTTGGTGGTCCCTCCACCAGAGAGACGGAGTAATCTACGCTCTCCCCCTGGCGGAAAAACGTGCCATCCACCAACTTCTAAATAGTTTGTTGCACGTGATAAGCACCGCTGGGAAAACCTTAGGAAACCTGTGATTCATACTAGGAAAGCCCTTAGATAATTTTGTATGAGAAAGATTTCAGGGACATTAGGTGAACTAGAATCAAAGATTAACCCATGCAGCTTTTTAAAAATGTACACAACATGAGAGGCAAATTCTGTGGTAAACACTTGCCTTACATATTTGTGCTCAGTTTACTAAGGGCTTGCATTGCCCTTGTGTCATGCAAGGTGAAGCAAGGGCAATGCTTGCCCTTAAGTAAGGTTTACTGTGCCACACAGAGTCACCTTGCGTGGCATAGTAAATCTGGAAAAACGCAAGGCAGCACAAGTTGTTGCCTTGTGTTACTCTGCCCTGGGTAGGTGTTTCATGTGTGGAGCGTGGATGTTCCCACGCATCCACTTCTGGTTTTTGATACATTCCCAGATTTACTAACAAAAGTGAGCCTGGGAATAAATCAAAATGCTACGCCTTCCCAGGGGAGGTGTAATAGGAGCAATATGTTTATTTTTCCTTTTTTTCCCTCTCTCTTTGTGTGCTGAATTCTGTAGCACACATAGAAAGAGGAAAAGCTTCTCATGATTGTTTTTGTGCGGGAAGGTGTTCTTTCCTGCACAAAACAAATCCTGCCTGCAAAGGAGGCACTCTTTCCTTATGGTGCAATGGTTCGTACATTGGCGCTTGGCAGGCACTGCTGTGCCAGCACAGAGAGAAAGCAGGAATGCACCATAACTTGCTAGATATGGTGCATTCCTGCCCTCTCCCTTCCCCATCTGATGTAGAACAGCGAGCAAGTTGTCGTGCTGTGTTGCTCTGTGTCAAATGTTAGTAGATTTTTCCCCTAGGAGCCTTATTTAAAGTTTGTTGGACATATTTTCGCCCACCCCTAGTGCGGCACATGTGCAACCTGTGCCACACATGAGACTTTATCCCTCCCAAATCTAGCCGTTGCTTCTGCAATGAATGGAAGTTTGCACCTATGGAAGGTCCCACTGCCATGTCATGAGCAGCCTTGGTTAAAATGTAGGATAGCAGCCCTTGAACTGGCACAGGGTATGTTCCTTTAAGACTCCATCCACTTGCTGCCATCTCTACCCCTAACCACGAACCCTTGAGGCAGCTTGCATGGAGACCCCGGTGCGTCCTGGAAAGAAGGGAATGTCCCTGGTTCACGGGTCTTAATTACTCACCAAGGAATCAGGGCCGACTGCTTAGTTTTCGTGGTAAGATCACAAGTGTCATCACATGATTGCACCAAGAAGAGATACAGCTGGATTGGGTGCTCTGTCCACACCGTTTCAGCTTAGTCAAACTGGTGTCTACAATGGCAGTTCCAGCGGCGCCCTACTATGGGGAACACTATCTCCCCGCTTCCTCTCAACGAGGCCGGGAACGAAGAGGCGGGCAGATGTGGCATCACTGCCCTCCTCTAAGTGAGGACCTTATTTTTGTGTTCGTCTCAAGGCTTGTTTTCAGAGGGAGGCCACACAGATGGTGGTTTCCATCCTGTACATCATTGTCTGTTAAGTTAGAGGTAACACAGGCCGATCTCACCATCAGGAGCTGTGCGCCGACTCACCATAGACATACGGTCATTATCGTGATGGTGCGAATGTTGGAGGTCTTAATGAGGTCCACAAACGTGTGCTTCTTCTGCTGACGCAACTTCAGGTCTTCCATCTGAAGGAAGAAAGCACGAACATTAGGCATGGCTGGCATCAGGAGTGTTCCTTTAACACATTTATTTGTAAAATAAAGGCATTTTTCATTAACTAACCAAAATGTGGAAGTGGTTGTATTGGCAAGTCATTGTGACCAAGGTAATAGCAGTTGTTGCATAACACAAGTGGTAAAGATGGTTTAAATAAGTCTTAAAACACACACATGTGAAAGTGAGTCGCACCTTCTTCAAACTGCCCAGGGTGCCATAACCAGGGTGTGTGTTTAAACAGAAGTGCACACATATTAAATAAGCACACACACACACACACACACACAAACACACACGAAGTTGAAGTGCGAAACAATCAGATTGTATGGATGGATGAACAGATCGATGGACATGGCACGGATGGATGGACAGAGGCATGGCACTATCCAAGGTCTGCTTCAATGTCAGTGAGCAGAGATCCTTGCTGAGGATGGAGAGATCCTACTCCAGAGAACAAGCCCAGCAATGGACACGCCACTTACACTCAAGAATGATACAACTCTTGGCTAGATGACTGCCTCAGATCCCATGACTGCACTTCCCTGTAGGGACAGCACCCTCGATTTTTCTAGGAAAGAGAAAATGGACAGGGATTGAGCGGTCTTGTGCATCATTGACTAGGTGGCTGCACATGGCATGTTCAGCCAGCGCAGCCTGTACCTTGCGCATGCTCGGCGACTTCATCACGACTATTAATCGTATGGCAAGATTGTAAAGCGTATTAACTGGAGTGTGAATCCCTGACAGTGGGATCCATTGTAGCACGGGTGGTATTCATGATAGCACTGACAGCATGACTGATCCTGAAATGGAGCAGACTATGAAAGGGGATGGGATTTAAACCTGGGCTCACCTGTGAAATCGAAGTACGGTCTATACCTCCCCAGTGGATCCCCCCCCCTTTTTTCCTTCCAAGCAAATATTTTCTTATGCAATTTATTGTCCAAGTGACAGCTCGTTTTGTATCACCCTTTACATTTCATCCAAGCATTCACAAAGAGTTTTTTTTTTTTTTTTAAAACCTTTATTTTCAAAAGTCAGGACACAGCTATTCAGCCGACAACCCGGAGGTTCGGCAGCATCGATATATAGAAACAGAGATGCGTCCCCAGTACCGTGAAAGGAGAAGTGCAAAGGTTCAATTTTAATTAAACACAAAAAACACACAACAAACCCCAGCAAGGCAAGAACACTGAAAGCCCATGATGAAGCCCCCCAGGGGAGGCCGGACCCCACTCATCTAACAGTTACAGTACAGAGTAAAGAGGAAGAAGAGGGACAGCAGAGGCCAAAAAGTCCATAAACCATACTGAGCTGGAAAGAAGGTTAGGAGGAAAGCTGTTCCTCGGGAGGATCCAGATCCGGGGCAAGACATATTCCCCCCCTGTATTGATTCCACCGCCCCCAGATGGCGTGCCACTTCCGGGGGCGGCCTCTAGCGCAATAGACCGTCTTCTCCCTTAACATACTCCAGTCCATATTTTCTTTCCACGCGGTCAATGTGGGGGGCCCCGCGGAGCCCCACAATCGCGCGATATCTCTCTTAGCGACCATGTTGCCCAGAGTCACCCATTGGGTCTGCGCCGCATTATGATCAGTGGGCCCCCAGACATTCAGGAGACAACACCGCGCTTCCGGCTGCATAGCAATGCCCGTCACCTCCCCCATCACTGCATGGACTCTCCTCCAAAATTCCGTGATGACACCACATTCCCAAATGATATGCAGGAAAGTACCCACCATACCACATCCCCTCCTGCATAGGCCGTCCTCCGAGAATCCCATGTGAACCAGCCTTGGCCCCGTCACATACACTCGATGCAGTATTTTAAGCTGCACCAGCCTCAGACGCGACGGGATCGCAACCTCCTTAGGAGAGGAAACAGCAGACTGCCAATCCTCGTCATCCAACTCGAGGCCATCCCTAGCCCACTGGTCCCTCAACCCCAGAAGCATATCCGCCCGGACGTTGATCAGTTTCTTATAGATGAACAAAATCGTGCTCTCGGGCATATGGCCATCAAGGACCCGGTCCTCCAAAGGAGAGGACTCAGGCACCTTCTCACCCTCTATGAGGACTGATCGGAGGGCGTGACGCACCTGAATATAGCGGAAAAACTCAGATGGCCCCAGCTCATACTCCTTCTGCAACTCTTCAAAGGACTTCACCCTCCCCTTAATCAGGACATCTCCGACCCTGGAGATGCCGATCAAGTCCCATTTGTCAAAGCCTTTTGTGTGCCAAAGCCTACCCAGTCTCTCAGATTCAAACAGCGGGGTAGCGAGGGTGAGCCTATCCTTCCAGCCCAGCGAGTCAGTTGCCATCTTCCACACTCGCACCGCCACACCAGTGGGCCCCGTGAGGGACGAGTCCAGGGACCGCGAATACAACGCCCTGTAATAGTTACCACCACGCAGCAACCACCTGTCCATGGCATACCCAGGGCTGAGGGCAGGGCCATAAAACCCATGATTAATCGCACTCAGCTGGGTGGCCCAATAGTACCGTCGGATGTCTGGGAGCGCAATGCCCCCGTCGTACCATGGAAGCGTCAACTTTGCAATAGCTATTCGCGGCCGCCCATCCCAAAGCAACGTTCGTTGGAGGCCTTCGACCTCCCGAAAGTATTTGGCCGGAACCCAGTCCAAAGTATTCTGCAGTGCGTAGAGGAAGCGGGGAAGCGACATCATTTTGAACAGGGCCGCACGCCCAACGAGGGAGAGCGGCAGCCTCCGCCAGCCTTCAACATCCCGCCTCAGGCGTGCCAGGGGGGGGAGCAGGTTCTTCTCATATCGCACAGCAGAGTCCATGGAGATAAAAATCCCCAAATACACGAAACCCTGCTGAGCGACCTGTATCGAACATGTTCTAGGGATCGGGGGAACCTCGCCACTAAGAACATACAAATATGATTTACTCCAGTTGATAACAAGACCCGAGTTCCTACCAAAAGATGTGAGTACGTCACAGACCACTATAAGTGATTTCTTGGGTGAGGCAAGATACAGCAGGATATCATCGGCATAGAGCGAAATACGGTCCTCGTGTTCAGGCGACAATCTAAGGCCCCGTATATCCGGGTGCCAACGTATCCACGCAGCCAGCGGCTCAAGGGCGAGGGCGAACAACAAAGGCGACAGGGGACAACCCTGCCGAGTACCCCTCCCAAGCTGAAACGGAGTCGACGCCCGACCATTCACCACCACACTCGCAAGTGGCCCCTCATACAGCAACCTCACCCAACTCACAAAACCGTAGCCAAAGCTGAACTTGGTCAGCACGGCCCACAAATATGCCCATTCCACCGTGTCGAATGCCATCGTGGCGTCAAGAGACGCCACAATAGCTGGTTCACGCAGTGTGCCCGCCCTGGCGATTACACCATGAAGGCGCCGAAGATTTAACGCTGTGTTTCGGTGCGGGATGAAGCCGGATTGATCCGGGTGGACCAAGTCACCGAGTACCCTAATCAATCGGGTCGCCAGGATTTTAGCCAGAATTTTCGGCTCTGCGTTAAGAAGTGAGATAGGCCTATATGAGGCGCACTTATCTCGGGGTTTGCCCTCTTTGTGTATAACCACGATCGTCGCCAGTCGCTGGTCCAACGGGAGGGTCCCACTCCCCCGCGCCTCCATAAACATGGCGCGCAGGTGAGGGGCGACCCTATCCGGAAATAGCTTGTACAGGTCGACCGGCAAGCCGTTCGGTCCCGAGGCCTTGCCCGAGTTTAACGCGCGGATAGCCCCCGCCACATCGTCAACCGTTATGTCACCATCTAGATCGTCCCTATCTATGTCGGAGAGACAGGGCAACTCGATATCACGGAGGAGGTCAGACGAGTCCTCGGGCGGCCTATCCGACACTGAGGCATAAACCCTACAGAAATAGTCAGAGAAACACTGTACAATCCTCTCAGGTTCCACAATCGCCTCTCCCCTCTCTCCCGTCAACTCTGGCACAACTCTATTGACCCGTTCTTTTTTGTCCAGCCAAGCCAGGAGTTTCCCTGCCTTGTCACCAACATCATACAATCGGCCCTGCTGTTCCCTACTGAGGGTCTTAGCGGCGTTCGTCACCAGGTCCTTATACTCAGCTTGCTTCAAGCAAAGCTCATGCAGTGAGGACTCTGTAACCTCCTCCTCCAGCGCTCCCTCCAGAGCCGCGATCTCCTCCTCAACCTGCAGAACCTCGCCATCTCTCCGCCGCTTGGCAGCTACTACTAGGGAGAGGGCTTCCCCTCGGAGCACGGTCTTAAATGCTTCCCACAGCGACACTGCCGAGTCCACGGATCCCTGATTATCCTTGAAAAAATTATCTACTTTCTTTACCAGCGCGCTGCGCATCTTGGGGTCTCGGAAATACCACGGGTTGATAGGGGCCACCCTTCCTCCTCCCTCCCGACCTAGATCCAGCCGGATCCACACTGGCGAATGGTCAGATATACCACGCGCCATGTGCCTCGCCTCGGAGACCAATGAGGCATGCGCAGCCAGAGTGAGTAGGTAATCAATCCTGGAAAGACTACCATGTGCCCCGGAGTGGAACGTGTATTGGCTCTGTGTGGGGTGCCGGAGCCTCCAGCAGTCTATCAGGCCAAGCGTGTTTAGGAAGTCTGGGAGCCACTTCTGAGCCCCCCCCTGTGTCTCTGGGCGGGTATCTATCCAGCAGGCCGGAGCCAACAGCGTTGAAATCACCTCCCACCACAAGCATACCCCCCGGGAGATCCAGCAGGGCCCTACCCAGATCTGTGAACGTGGAGGCCTGCAGGGCCGGCGGGACATAAACCGAAACTAAAACCAAAGTTCTTCCTTCCCACCGCCCCGCCACCGCCACAAACCTCCCCCTATCATCAACAATGGTGGAGTCCACCTCAAATGGTAGCGAGGCTCTGACTAGGATGCCCACACCCCTGGACCCAGAGGAGAATCCCGAATGTGCTATGAATTTATAACCCTTCCTATTCAGAGCATAGCACGTATTACCAATAAGGTGCGTCTCCTGCAGCAAGGCGACATCCGGCATTGACCGTTTCAAGAATTGCAAAACAATCCCACGCTTAATGCGATCCCCCAAACCATTAACATTCCAGCTTATAACACTTAAACCCCTACCCCCAATCCTCAAACGTAAAGAGGCCCACCCCACTCCCGAAGAGCCACCATGGAACAGTCCTGGAAAGAATCATCATGCCTTGCAGAAATAAACCCCCCAACAACAAACCCAAAATCCCAGAAACCCCCCCTACCCTGCACCCCTGCGGCAGCTTACAAAGCCCCCCCAACTTGCAGTGTGCCTGTCGCCCTACAAAAAACCCCAAAAATCTACAAAAAGTACCCTAAGGGAGGAAAAGAGCACCCCTCGTCCTCCCGCCGCCCTCCGCATTGACTGCACTCTATTCAAGTCTTCAAATATAGCCAAATCGAGTCAGACCGGCTCCGAAAAATCAGCCCTGCCCATCCCGGCCACTGTCCCCATCCTCGGCAATGTCCTCCCCCGTCCGTCGCCGGGGCAAAGCGTCCAGCCATTCATCGGCCAGAACAGGAGAGTCAAAGAAGAATGTCCGATCTTCGTGCACCACACGTAGTCTGGCAGGGAAGAGCATGGCATACTTCAGATCCCTCTCCCGGAGCCGCCTCTTCACCCCCAGAAAGCCCTGTCTCTGCCTCTGCACCTGCTGGGTGAAGTCCGGGTAGAAATTCACCGACGCGTTCTGGAAGGGGACCGGGCCCGTCACCCTCGATGCTTGCAGGATAGCGTCCCGATCTCGAAAATGAAAGAGCCGAGCGACGATCGGCCTCGGTGGGGCACCCACCTTGGGCCTCCCACCCGGCACTCTATGGGCCCTTTCAACCGCAAAGAACTTTCCAAGACCCTTAGGCTTCAGATGATTAAGCACCAAGTCCTCGACAAGCAGGTCAACCGAAGCCTCATCCGAGGACTCCGGGACCCCGATGACTCGCACGTTGTTGCGCCTGGCCCGGCTCTCAAAATCCTCCAGCCGGCGGGCGGCGAGATCACTCTCGGTCCTCAGCTTACGAACCTCGATCTGCAGTTCCGTGACATCATCGGTGAGGCCCGTGGTCTTGAGGTCCAGGGTCCTAACCCGTTCATTCGTTTTGCCCAAGTCCGCACGGATCAGGTTAACATCCACCAAGATGGCATCCACCTTATGCGCCAGGGCATCAAACTGTCTCCCAATCGAGGTCTGCATCCCTTCGAGCGTGCCCATGACATCCTGTAGTGAGAGCTCCGGGGCCAAAGGCGAGGCCGCCTTCTGGGTATCCGGCGACTGGCTCGACCCACTCGGTGATCCCTTCTGCAGAGCATAGCGGTCCATACTATTGACTTGGGTATAGGCTCCCCGCCTGGTAGACTTAGCCTTCAGCCGATCCACCTCTGCTTTGCCCGACATGGTTGATACCGAGCAGGTCGGTTCAGATAAGACGGGTCCCTCTCAATGAAAGGAATCAGGGGTGATCAGTTCTGCAGTGGGCCACCAGAGTAGCCTGCAGAGCGTCCATAGGGTAATAAAGCCACCAAGAGCTCTCCAGGGGCAGGGCTGACAAAGGGAGAGAAAGCGAAAGTGAAAGGACAAGGACCTCCGTCCGACAGTTCACACCTCGCCTGGCCGTTGTTGTTCAACTAGAAGTCGGGCATCCTGCCAACTCTAGCCCCTGGCATCCCTCGGAGATAGGCCGCAATCTTCCGCCAGGCATAAGTCCGGTTCCCGGTGGGCGATCCGACCGCGGGTAGCATCAATCGCCTCCCTGACAGGTCATCCACACGATGCCATGCATACCGACAGGATTAGAGACAGGATAGTCGACGGAGGGCGCGAGGGTCTCGGGAGCTCAGAGCTCACGCGGCCATCTTGGTCAAGCGCTAGGCTCCTCCCCCCTGTTTGGTTTTAATAGACCCTTCAAATGATACCTCAAACATTTGGATACCCTCAGTATAAAGAAGTACTGAGCCCATGAAGAACAAAAGCACACTTCTTTGAGGATGTTAAGATGCACCTTAAATACAACTGATTGGAGGAAAGAAATCTGCGAGAACCCTGACAGTTTGAGGTAGACAACTATCTCCAGCCGTTGATTTAAAGTGACCATAACTGATGGCCTAGTGCTGAGAAAGAAAAAAATACTTTTAACCTTACTTAATGATGAAGCTTATCATTAGTTGAATATAAATGCATGAATTCCAGCTCTCACACAAACTCTTAATGACCATGAGGTGCTGAGTGGCAAGCAAGCAGCCTGCAAATTAAGTTGCTGTAGCCAGTAAAAAAATAGATTTTCAGGGGAATGGCCTACATCGACTATAACAATATAGAAGAGGGACTTTGATGAGGTGGTGAGGATTCGCTTTTGAAGTTGCTTTTGAAAAACATTTGAAATACAGTGAAATTTTAAAGAATGCACTGCATTTTCTTGCATTTTTACATTTTTTATTCTACTGCCAGGAATATTTGGGATGATTAGAAACGGCACAATGGTAAAACCAAAATTGTAAAACGTGAGTAGAATATTCCAGGAGGTGGTGATTCTCCCCTATTTTACAAGAGGTTTTTGGAATTCTCCAGCAAGGATTTTTTAGGCCAGCCAATGGCAAATGATGCCTTTTTATTCATGTTGGAGAGGCTCGCTGTTCAAAGCTGAATAGAATTTCTGTATTATTTTACTGAGACATTTGCAACTCACCATACAAGTAAATGTTGGAAAATGAGTGGAAATGGTGCTTATTTAAGCAAATTGTATCAAACAGATTCTTTTAAAGGCAGTTCTACTGCCATGGGCAAACAGGTACGTAGAAACAGGATCAGCCAACCTGCACCCTCAGGCGTAGTCAGGAAATGTGGAAATTCTGCAGGGCCCCTATCTGGTTCCTGCTGAAGAGGTCCTATTGGGACATTGTGCAGAGCGACAATAGACCGGGTGGGCCTGGGTCATTTAGGGAGCACATTGAGGCTTGGAACTTAAAGGTGTGGAGTTGGTTCCATCTCCACCTCCAGTCACAGGAGCTAACCTAGCAGCACCCCAGCCCTTTAGTCATCGGTCTGGAATGGACCCTCTGGTAGCGTATGGCAGTCTAGAAGTAGCGTTTATTAGATGTGGTCCCTACGCAAAGTTTACCTCAGGAATCCACGCATCATATTTACATCAGCACTTCAAGAAATGCCAGTTATAAATGTTTCATCCACAGTGTCAACATTTCTTAGCAGGGCGGCCATGTTTTTAATGTCAGCCAAAATCAAGACTTCTCAGGAGGGTTGCCAAAACGATTGGACTGTGCCAACACTTTTCATCGGGTTTGCTACACACTTATTGGGCAGTTTAAATACGGGCTAGTGCCCTTCTCAGCAGGCCAGCCACAAACTGATTGGCAGTGTCAACAATTTTCACAAGGGCAGCCATACACTTATGGACAATAACAATGACTCTCAACAGGGCTCCCATGCTTATATTGGGCCATACTAATAATTACTAGCAGGGCTGCTCAACTTGTCATGGGCAGTGCCAACACTTCCCAGCAGGACTGTCATATTTGTAGTAACAATGTCTTGAATGTATATGATGTTTCTTACCACACTTAGGCTTTTCTTGGGGCTTGAAAGAACAAGTGTTAATATGACCCATTTAAATGGAGTTCAGTTTGCTGAACGAGTAAGGATGAGAGTGGTGAGAAGATGACTCACAGAGACATGTATCAGCTATGGAATTGGACCAATACTTTTGGGAAGGGCTGCCATACCTTTATTTGGGAATACCTACACTTTTCAGCAGGGCAGCTAGAATTGTCAGGTGCAGTACCAAAACCAACAAGGTTGCTGATAGGACACACGGCCATCCGAACTGACATGCTTTAACTGACACACTAACACACACAAAAAATGGAGCGCGCGCTACAGCAAAGCAAAGTATGAAAACAGAACGTGAGCATTTACACATAAAAAAATAAACCATTAGTAAACAGAAAGTGAAGGGAGGATTGGCACAAACAACAACACAATAAATGAAGATAATGGTTGAAGGATACCTTCACAAGTAGGAGTGCCATTTTTGCATGACGTTTTGGTTTCATTCTGTAAAATGAAACTAGAATGAAGAACCTGGGTCCTGAATTTTCTAAATAAACAGGAATTCCCTTAACCACACGCCAAATTATCATCATCGGTGGTATCAATGCTTACTCTAACAAGCTTGCTCAACCTTTACTATGAGCCACTATTGAGCTTGGCAGAGGTCTTACCAACCTGCAGAACTTTAAATACTCTTGAACATTTCGATAAACCTTTCTTAATGTTCAATAGTAATTTGATTTCGAATGTCTCCGTGTTTTATATTTGCAGTTCGGATTAGAGCGGCTCTGAGAGAAACCTTTCCCTTGTTTTTTAACGTTGGGTTTAGCCTTGTAACAGAGACGCTTTAAATCTAATAGAGGTAAATCGTCTTTAATCCAGTTCTGTGCAGGGAATCCTACCGTTTAATAATTGGGAAGCTGACACTCAGTAATGGAATATGGGGTGCAGTGGTAAGGACTGATATTTTCAGATACAAGCCTTCGAACTTCATACCTGTTGCCGACAGCCTTTTTTACTGCTTCAACAATAACACTAATAAATATTTCTATAAACTTTAAATCTTTCAAATCCTCACACACACCTACAAAGCTCTCTAGAACACTGGCCCTGCCTACCTGACAGCTGCATTCACTTGCACCATCCTTCCAGGCACCCCCTTCCCCCACCAGTCTCTCACTAGCAGGCACCCCACGAATACACAAAAGAGGGGCAAAGAGCAGCACCTTCTCGTACCAGCCCTAAAGCCTGGAACAGCCTCCAGCAACACATCACAACCTCCTCCTCTCCTTTTGACTTTCGCAAGAAGCTGAAGACCTGGCTTCCCCCCCCCCCCCTCCCCCCCAAGAACTGGCTTCAGCCCCCTGCAACAAAGCGCCTGGACACTCTCAGGGGTAATTAGCATGATACAGAAACACTGAAAACATAACAAAATATAAAATAGCATTCATACTGATCATCAATGTGTTGGTTTGCTAAGGTACAACATTCACAAGTGGCTGCCTTAATACGCAAGGATGCAACATTCCTTCAGTGGGTCCAGCCGCAAGTTGATTTCTACAATAATAATGTAATGTCTTTCTAACAATGTGTAGCTTCACAGTAAAATGTAATCTAAGTCCTTGCGAAGATTCTACATACTCTGCGGGCAGTGGTGGAATAATTGTGGATAAGTGGTCAAAATTCTCCTACGCCCCGGCGCCCTACAAAGTTAACAGCAATGCTTTTTTTTCTTACAGGTGAAAATGTATTCCCATCAACAGCAATCATACAACTCGTGCAACTAGTAAAGAAACCCAACCCCCATTCAATCTTTTTGCTTGCTTCCCTTTGTTTTGTAAACGTGATGGTGGATTCCCATATTGCTGCATTTTAAATGAAGTGTGAGGCACTCACCGTATTTGATAAATAATATTATTGCTCTAGAGATAGAGATAACGTTAACACTCATATGCAAATCAGTACCTTGAGTTGGTAAAGCTGCTTATCCCATGCGAGTTGAAGATCTGAGATTTTAGGCTGAGAAATGCTTAGTGTATTGAGTTGCTAAAAGTGTTATGCAGTTTGAACACTAAGTGGCGCTGTTACACATCAAAACTTTCCAAGCACCATAGCTGCACATGATGAAATGCCCTGATCTGGAAGGTAAAACCCCTGACGCTTTTTTGACCGGTACAGCCAAAGCAGGAAAGCTTTATTGATGAAAATATCAGCCAGCAAGAGAGCACTGGATGCATGAGATGTGTGATCACAGAAAGCAGGAATCCTTGTTAGCTGCAGAGCCGGGTGTGGACACCACCAGAGACCTCAAAGGAACTTGTAAATTGAAGAAATTTGCCGGAGGCAGTGAGACTGGGAAAACAGTTTTTATTTGCTATAAATATAGTCTCTGGCAAGACACACATGGCCAGGAAATGGCAGCAATCGACTAGCCTAAGGACATAGGCCATTTATAAACAAACAATGGAGATGGAGCGAGTGCTGCAGCAGATCAAAGAACAACATCAAAATCGAGTGAAAACAAGTACACTTAGGAAAATAAACTCTTAGTAAACAGAGTGAAGGGAAGATAGGGATCTATTGACCATAAACAACACCACAGTGAAATGTTCAAAACTATTATATTGCAACATCCAGTTCAATCTTGTTGGTCCCACACATTCCACTGAAAATACATTACTGGTAAGAATTATATTAATATTATTACAATAATGATTATTTATAAGTATCAGCTTCACCTTTATTTTGTGTTCTAAAGTATTAGTTTTTAAACATGTAATTATAAAATTTATAAACACACATTGAAAGAGAAATCGTAGAAACAATAGAAAAATTATGACCAAAAGTAATATTTTGGATGAAGTAAACCCTGCCATACATTATAAGGTATTGCAAGTCACTCAGGAGTTCTGTGATCATGTGGAGAAACGAGGCTGGACGCCAGGTTCCATTATACAGCCATGGAGCTCGGAGGTGGCTTGCAATAGCCTTTTAATGTATGGGGGATGGCATTTTATCCCTTATGATACACCGCTCTGCCCACAAACTGCTTAAATCCTTGGTGTCATGCGCTCTCATATGAAAGAGACGGTGCGTTTTCAGACATGAAGAATAAAAAAGTAGAATTTGTAGTGTGAAATTAAATACACCAAAAAGCAGTTAGTAATTTGTTGGAGAAATAAACATTAGAATCAATTGAATGCAAGTCAGATTAGAAAATGTTGTACCTCAAAATGTGCAGAAACATTCAGAAAGATTCTGTCTGTCCAGAATGAGTTGGAAAAAAATGAGCGTGTGGTCATAAATATTTCCTTTCTGTCCATGAGTCTTCATTTTAGATATTTATTAGAGTTGAGCAGCTACATAATTTTCTCATTACAGGTGACTAGAGAGGTTACAATACGAATGTAATAATTAAATCGGATATTGACTCTTAGACTAGACTGCAGGCTTCCATGTATTATAAATTAATCTTAACTGACAAGTTGACATATTAAAACTGGTATCAACGTATAAAAAAAGGTAAAAGCTTATATTGTGTAACAATATAATATATACCAAACAACAAGTATAATCCTGTAGACATAATTTGAAAAACAGTTGCTTTATTAAAAATTTAACATTAAAATATGATGACACTGTAAGAAATTGGGTTATTAGTTGCAAATGATGTATGTCCTTCACAAGTAATAGGTCCCCAATGTTCACATTACAAGAAACCAAGTAACCCATTGTAGCACTTGACTCTCTCAGGGTAGCGAAGCAGAGCAGTCCAAGGGCTACTCAGAGGAGGTGGTGTGAGCTCGCAATCTCAATTCGCTGGCACAACAGCACTCAATACATTATTGTCCAGTCATGCAGGGATGGACGCACGCACGTACATGTACACACAAGTTCTCTCTCTCTCTCTCTGCTATACACTAAATGCAACACATTAAACTTACAAGTATGTACATCCGGTAGATGGAAATACTTTTGGCGACACCCTCACATCACACTAGTAGTTACTGAACCCCACAATCACAATATCCCCCCCACCTCTACCACATGCAACATCGCAATTTGAGGGGGTGTCATCTAAAATTATATGAAGACCGTGTTGGTATTGTGGCTGACACCTATTATAGTATGTGGGGGTCTGAATATAAACACAGTAAGTGGGCAAGGACATGCAGCAGATGGGCATTATTCAGGCAAGAAACCCAGGGTATATTGAGTCATTTAGGAGGTGAACAAAAAAGTGATCTGGCCTGTTTCCAGGCCAGAACCCCTCTGAATATGGCTGTGAAGTGCACAACCTCAATGCACCAAAGTACTGGAAGGGTTGTCTGAATGTGGAATAAGAGAATACTACATTCTCATTGACACCCTATGGTTTAGATTGTTGAGGGCCAGCTAAGGACATTATAGAACAGTGATGGGATTCCAAGCTTCATTTTCTTCTTAATCTTCTATTTGCACCAAAATAACCAATTGGGCGCAAGTATGCGTTTGCATTGATATAGAAAATACCTAATGGAGGGGCAGGCACTGAACATCAGAGCAGTGCTGTTTTAAGTGCTGTGGTTGGCACACGTGATGTAGTGAAGCGCGCTACCATCTGGGACCCTGTAGAATGGCATGCTCACCCCAATGAACCCTGCATCTGCAGCTATACTATACCCCTGAGGATGGTCATCATTCCCTCATGATGAAGGACTGACTTCACCATACGACAGGGTGGCATGATCAAGACTACCCACCATGGACCTCTTCCCCAGCTGAGCTCATTCTCTTCAGCACTCCAGGGTTGGAAAAGAGCTCGCAACAAATGCACAGCTCTCTAGAGAGAGGAGAACGTTGCCGCATCAGACACTGCGACTCCAGTGACCTTTCTACTTCGTCCTTGTACACAAGTGCTTAGTGCTTAAAGGGTGAATGCCCCAGGGAATCTCCTAGTGGCCCAGGTAATGTCCTTGTGAGTTCCCATCACAAACATTTTTCCTCACTGATCCCACTCTACTTGGCACTCTAGGGCTGGAGTAGAGCCACCTACCTCCACAAGGCTCAAGAGATGGACATCACTCCTTCAAACAATCCTCCATCTCAGACCTTGGCTGCCATTGCCACATGAGGACAATAGGCACATGATCACGACCACCAATCGCCATCCTTTTGCCTCACTGATTCCGCTTTCCTTGGTCCTCCTGGCCTACAGGGTTTTTCAAGAGAAAAGAGTTGGTACCAACAGACAACACTCCACCTTAACCCTCTCTTCCCTCCAAGTTGCAACGCTGCACGGTACACCTTCCAGCGGCGGCTCCTCCATTAAGGTGCAGGAGCGTTGCCCCACGGCTTTTTCAGCAGTGCACACAGGAAAAATAAAATGATAATAAAACAAGTTTATCATTTTATTTTTCTTTGCTGTCACTGCTGAGTCTTGGGGATGAGACTATTCTGTCAGAAGTCAACCACAGGTAGGATTGGGAGGCACCAAATGTGCACGTGAGTTTTGCCAGCTGTCTCAGCCAGGCCAAACCGACATGCGCTCTTGACTTTTCTCCGACCCGAGCTGTGTTATACAGCCGGATGGAAAACATGCACAATCTCCAAGTCTCTTTCTGAGCAGCAAACCAGGCTGCTCAGACCATTCCATGCGCTGCTCTCATGCTGGTAATACCATACCGTAAGACCAATGCAGGGTTTGGCTTCTACACAGCAAGGCCTAGCCTACTATACTCAAATAACAAAGAAAAACGCCAGTGCTGCAAGTGCCTTCAAACTCTATTCATAGCTCATTGAAACAAAACCAATGTTACAACAACCACTGTTTCCGATGGATTTAATCCCAAAATTTTCACAATTTACGTTAGAATTTTAACAACACAAAACATTGTCGACATCTTTAAATTTTTATCAATTTTTTTTAACATATAGAACAAACCACCCTTTTCCCCTCACACTCTGAAAAAAGACTACTTCACTTTCCATCCAACTTCACTTGTGCACACTCTCAATAAACCATTCACTCAATCAAAGACTCCAACACTATCAAACTGTCACTACACACCACTCTTCACTTCCGATCATAAATCCACTAAAACTCCTTCTTCAAATTGTTTTACCAGATAAACACTTTTAATAAGAAACTTTTTAGTCAACAACACTTAGTACAAAAACCGAGAAAAAGCCATCAACAAAATAGATTGGACTGAATTGCCGACGTATACAAGTTATATGTTAGATGTTAGATTGGCCTAAACACCGTAGTCTACGCGTTTCGAATCCCTCCAGGTGTGGGGATTCTCATCAGGACCAAAATAGCTGAAAGACATGAAAAGGAGATATCCTTGTCTTAATTAGTGACCTCAAAAGACCCCTGACTCTAGCCACTTCCTGTGTGCATACGCCCTTACCTTCTCCACTAGTCGAAACTCAATCGTTCATATATCAACTGTCACTCCTAGAAAAAATAATAATAGTGATCCTGTCACAATCCTGTTACTTTGTATAGCCAATGAAAGTGTCAGACATTTGGTATCGAGGAATCCAAAATCTTACATGGGACATGCTGAGGACGGCATGGAGCCGATGGCGGATCCAAATGTTGTTTACATATCTGTTGGATAGATATCTATCATTAGGCACTGGGTTATCTGTTATTTCCAACATTTTAATATTAGAGCGCAGATGCAGCTTGATGTACCTGATTGAATCTTGGGCTTCTCCCGACCCAATTATAACGGCACAAGCTGTGAGGAGGCGCTTGGCAGTAATCTGAGGAGGACAAAACGAAAGCGCTTTTTTGCATTGAAGTTTTAAGTGTCATGGCGGACCTTTAATTACATATTCTGGCCGTCGCGTCATCGGGTCATGACTGCGGTATCCTTGAAAACTACTCTTACCTCCAACAATATCTTGGATGTTCTCACGGGGAAGTCTCTCTATTTCTTCTCTCTGGTCCGCGCAGAATCTCGTCTCTTTAGCGCTTAGCGGAAATTACGTCAGACACGTGCAAACCGCCTGTCCTTTGTGCTTTCGTCTTTTAGCCTGCATGATATCCTGGGATACATTTGCAAAAACAACAAATATCATCATGACGATTTGAATTTTGGATATCTAAATCTTTGTAAAATTGTTGTCCCGCTGTATTAGCGTGGAGATACTATAAAAACATATCGCGTCGTAACCCCTGACATGGTGGGATGTATGGTCCTGGGAGTTGTAGTCAAAATGATTTCACGATTAGCCGATACATTTAACAGTCATTAGCCTGTTGATATATGTATTTTTTTTTTAATTCTTTTTTTTTCTTCTTTTTTTAATTATAATATTAATATTATATTATTAAATATATGTAAGAAATCTGCAAACCTAAGGCAGTGCCATCACGGCAGTTCAAAATATCTAACTATGTACATCTTTAAGAGATTAAATATCGAGAACCTTAGTGAAAAAGGTCACAACCTGTGCTCAAGCATTGTGAGTTTCGAAGTCCGGGTCAACCCTGGAACTCCCTCAAATCCTAAAGTGCATCTCATATTATATTGTACAACTCTTCATGGGGCTTGATCCTACCCAATGTCCAGAATGTTAGATGAAAACCGACTGCATGGGATCCCTCATAGTAATACCATCATGGCTCTACATATATTCATAGTAACCGGGAATTGATTAGAAATTGATCAGAATGATCATGGTTTGTAAATCTCTGAAATTTCGTTAAGCCCATCTACTGCTGTGTTGAATCTAATGATCAACATTGCTTCTCTTTTTGTTAATTTTGCGTCTAGATCTCCACCTCTGTCATCTTGCTCAACCGTAGAAATGACTGTCCATCTTAGGTCTTTCTCTGTATATGTATTTCCATGCCAGTGGTTCACTAAAGGGACTGTTTGCACGTTCTTCCTGATTCTAGATTTGTGTTGCGAAATTCTGTGATGAATTTCCTGATTAGTCTTGCCTATGTATAGTTTTTCACACGGGCAGAGTATCCCATATACCACATACTTGGTCTTACAATTAGAGAACATCTCATGTTTCCAGTGGATGGCATTGTGTGAGAACAACTCTCCCTCCATTGTCGATTCACAACAGGTGCAAGTCCCGCATTTGTGATGTCCTTTCACTGGCAGCAACCCAACATAGTCACGGAGGGCTGCTCTTTTTGATTTTGGTAGTGCTGCTCTCACTATCTGATTTGCGATGCTTCAATCTTTCTTAAACGCAAACAGTGAAACATCTGTCAGTCTTTTATCAAGATTTTTTACCAAATCAAAATTCTGGTAAATTACTTTCTTTAGCCAATTCGACGTGGGACAATAGGTTGACACACAAACAATCCTCTCTATCGTTGTTTTTTCATTTCTCTCGAGTACGGTTTCACTCGGAGTCCACCATGCTCTCTTCATTGCTCTCTTTAAGAGCTTTTTGGGGTACCACGGACTAGGATTTTCTCTTTCAGGTTATTCGCATGGAGTATATACTCCTCTTTAAAGGAACAATTCCTTCAATTTTCTTTCAGACTTCGTGAGTGATTGATTGCGAAATTGAGGGTTTTGTTTCTGTCCGTTTTTTTCTTAAACAATGTCGTTACCAATCGTCCTTCTGTAACATACACCTCTATATCCAGAAATGGCATTTTATAGTTTGAGTAGTTCATGCTAAATTTTATATCAGCTGTTCTGTTGTTTAGCCAATCATGGAAGGAGTGTAGATCTTCCTCATCTCCTGTCCATACCATGAAAATGTCATCGATGTATCGAACCCAGCTTCCAATCCACTTGCCGAAGGGGTTGTTACTGTAGACAAATTTGTCTTCATATTTGGACATGAACAGAACTGCTAGCTCTGGGGCGAATGGACACCCCATCGCTACTCCTTTTATCTGATAATAGAATTCATCTTTGAAATTAAAATAGTTCTTTTTGAGGGCAAGACTTGCCAATTCCATGATGAATTCCAGAATATGTAATTAAAGGTCCGCCGTGACACTTAAAACTTCAATGCAAAAAAGCGCTTTCGTTTTGTCCTCCTCAGATTACCCCCAAGCGCCTCCTCACAGCTGGTGCCATTATAATTGGGTCGGGAGAAGACCAAGATTCAATCAGGTACATCAAGCTGCATCTGCGCTCTAATATTAAAATAATTAAAATAACAGATAACCCAGTGCCTAATGATAGATATCTATCCAAAAGATATGTAAACAACATTTGGATCCGCCATCGGCTCCATGCCGTTCTCAGCATGTCCCAAGTAAGATTTTGGATTCCTCGATACCAAATGTCTGACACTTTCATTGGCTATACAAAGTAACAGGATTGTGACAGGATGACTATTATTATTTTTTCTAGGAGTGACAGTTGATATATGAACAATTGAGTTTCGACTAGTGGAGAAGGTAAGGGCGTATGCACACAGGAAGTGGCTAGAGTCAGGGGTCTTTTGAGGTCACTAATTAAGACAAGGATATCTCCTTTTCATGTCTTTCAGCTATTTTGGTCCTGATGAGAATCCCCACACCTGGAGGGATTCGAAACGCGTAGACTACGGTGTTTAGGCCAATCAAACATAAAACTTGCATACGTCGGCAATTCAGTCCAATCTATTTTGTTGACCGCTTTTTCTCGGTTTTTGTACTAAGGGTTGTTGACTAAAAAAATTCTTATTAAAAGTGTTTATCTGGTAAAACAATTTGAAAAGGGAGTTTTAGTGGATGTATAATCGGAAGTGAAGAGTGGTGTGAGTGGTGTGTAGTGACAGTTTGATAGTGTTGGAGTCTTTGATTGAGTGAATGGTTTATTGAGAGTGTGCACAAGTGAAGTTGGATGGAAAGTGAAGTAGTCTTTTTTCAGAGTGTGAGGGGAAAAGGGTGGTTTGTTCTATATGTTAAAAACATTTTTTGATAAAAATGTAAAGATGTCGACAATGTTTTGTGTTGTTAAAATTCTAACGTAAATTGTGAAAATGTTTGGATTAAATCCATCGGAAACAGTGGTTGTTGTGACATTGGTTTTGTTTCAATGCGCTATGAATAGAGTTTGAAGGCAGTTGCAGCACTGGCGTTTTTCTTTGTTATTTGGGTAATAGCATACCAGCATGAGAGCAGCGTCTGGATTGGCAATGGGGTGTCTGGGAGCTTGTGCGTTGGCAGCTGGGAGTTGGAGCAGACAAGCAGAAGACCACTGAGGCAGCAGCCAGCAGGTACATTATTTTTCTTTACCCTATTTTTCTTCCCTGCCCTACTCCTCCCCCTGCACTCCGCGCCTGTTTGGCTTTACAGTAGCTGCCACTGACTTCTTTTAAACTCTTTTCAACAACAAGTGGCACAAAACCAAACTGATCCTAACACCATATATTTTAGAACTGAGTAACCATGGCCAAACTCTTTCAAGAACAAAACACAAGCTCAAGGCATATGAAAGATAGAGAAAGAGATTCTGGCTCTCAGAATTCAGGACAAGAAACCCATTGTAAGAAGAAAATGCAGAGAGAACAAGTAATGCCATTTTATAAATTTCGAAGGATTCGACTCCAACCCCCTCCTCCACCCTCTTTGGTTTGTGTTAGACACTTACTAGACATCTGAGCCTCAGACAGGGAGGCCCTGCACCCCAGAGACTTCCAGGAGGTGATTCTAAGAAAATAATAAGATGAATCAAATCAGAAAAGTGAAGGGCAGAAATGAGCAGTAAACACAATTTGATAAGGAGAGTCAAGTATCACAAAGTGAACGCCATGAACAACACAAATTGGCATAGCTAATAGGTCTCGCCATTTGGCTTTGCCAACACAGACCGATTTGCTTTGCAAGTAAATGAGGTTGACAAGAAAGCAAACCGATGGTAAGCAATGGGCTGACTAGAAGCCCAAATGTAAGTATTAGTATTTCCACTATAGGCCTAAAATGTATAAATAAAATAAGGTCCTGAGAAGTATAGTGATGTGGGCAGTGCTTAATTTGTAAAATATTAAGTGCCAGGGCTCTGACCAGGAGGCCACTGCAGCTTGCACCACCCATCGCCCTTGTAATTGCTGCCAAAACAACTACTAACCATCACTCACACGTGTAAATGCGACAGCTCATATTATTCCAGGTCCCCAAAGCTAAATGAGTGGCAGGGGAGGTAGGTGTTAGCAATTTTAAATGTATATTGTATTCCTAAACAGTTGTTCTGGTCATCTCTAAATTAGATGAGCAGCGCCACCATATGGTGGTCTGTTCTGAATAGCGTGTTGACAATTAGGTGCTGGTGCCGAGCACCGGAAACCATGTAAGTGCCGGTGCTGAGCACTGGAAAGCACCGGCTCAAATTAAGCACTGGATGTGGGACAATGTCATGGTACAATCAAACTGCACCAGCCAACTAGCTCTCTAAGGTATGTTCCCATTCACCTGAAACTTTTAGCAAGTTATTAAATGGACAAAATGTTGATAATAAATAATGTAGGGAAGAGAATGGATCCTAAAGGAACTCTATACTGACTCGCTAGTCAGACACTTCTCCTACCAATAGATAGTGGTGAAGAAGGTGAAGCGAACAAGGTTGGTAAGAAGATAAGACCAGAACTGTTCATGACCCCGAGCAAGTAACAACAGTCTCAATTCCATATGAAGGACAAGAACTTGACTGCAAATTGTGCTGAATGAGGTGAGCAACTAGAAAATGTTATACCCCAGATACAGCCATCAGCGTCAGGATCCTCGACATGAACGGGAGGGCAGATACTGGGCAGATGTTAACCGAGTCTCATGCATTAATACCAAGTTTCTTCAGTCTGAAGAATGCTTGTTTCAAACTTTACGGGACCTAACGTTCTAAGCGGCTCAAGCTGTAGAGCAGTTGGAATCACTGGTCCCTTCAGTTCATGTGTTAAATATGGTAATCCTCATAGGAGGTAGGGGGGTGATGTGGGAACAAAAATCTGGAAAGTGGCTATATTGCTCAACATAATGTGGCATACAACCTCCACAGTGCTTAATTTGAGCTGGTGCTTTCCGGTGCTCAGCACCGGCACCTAATTGTCAACACTGTACTTAGAACAGTCCACCACATGGTGGCGCTGCTTATCTAATTTAGAGATGAGCAGAACAACGGTAATTTAGGACTACAATAAACATTACAATTGCCAATACCTGCCTCCCAAGCCATTCCTTTAGTTTCGGGGACCTGCAATAATCTAAACTGTCGCAATTGCAGGCGAGAGTGATGGTTAGTATTTGTTTTGGCAGCGATGACAAAAGCGATGGGTGGTGCAAGCTGCAGTGGCCTCCTGGTCAGAGCTCTGGCACTTAATATTTTACAAATTAAGCACTGAACCTCCCACCCCTTTGTTTCACTCTAATTCCTACAGGTAAAGTTCTAGTCTCTACAGGCAGACCTTCTGTATGCAATGAGAACGATAAACACTGTATTTATTTACTGCAGCCAAATCTGCTTTTCAAGTTATATTAAACATTTTCCATGCAAATATCCACGCAGTTTCTCAACGTACCACAATGTAACCACTATCTCAAGCCAGTTCTCTATCGAGCAGCAGCATGAAAACATCACAGAGTATGGGTACCAGCTGGGTTCAGGACCCACAGCCATCCAAACCCACACCAACACAAGTGGCATCAGCATTGTGCTCTCTCTCAACCCTGACATCAAGGCACAATTTTATCACCATGACTGGCAGCAGTGGCAATACTATGGAACTGAATGTGCATAGTCAGGGGCCAGGCTAGTGCACCTGACTAAATCCTATGGACGGTGTCAGAGTGGTGGAAGGATTTGCAGAGGGCAACATGTAGCTTTTGACAAACTATCATTGAAGACCTCCTCCTCCATTGGCTCCCACTGCATAGTGCCCCTAGAATAAAGTGGCATAGCAGACCACCTTTGGGATATGTGCTATGACAAACAACCTCTTGAAAAACCTACCAGAGAAGACGGTCTCACAAAAGAAATATCACAGCAGATGTTACTTGGAACGAGCTAGAATACCAGATTTCCTCAAGAAACTGGCATAGAAGCAAAACACCTCAAGAAAGCTTATCCACATAGGCTAGTTGGCTTGAAGCAGGCGTCCCTTTCAGAAGACAGTCAAGTGTGTATGATTCGCTAGGCATTGTACACTGATGAAATCGGGAAACAACCTTAACAACGAAGTTTTAATTACGACTTACCCTAACAACGAAGCCCGAACAACGACAATCCTTAACAACGACTTTCCTAAACCACGACTTTTCTAAACCACGAACGATCTAAGACTGCCAAGGCCTGACACGAAAGTCTTCTACATTGTTGATTAAGCAATTTACAAATATGTGTTTGCCTGAAACGTTTGAGGTTGCGAGGAGCCACACACTTTAGTTAAGCCCCCTCCTATGACTGCTAAAAGAGAAGCATCAGTTGTGAATCCTGTTTTTAAGTAATGTCAAAATGATAAATGCACGCGCACGACGGGGCAGGTGTGCATTTCAGTCGTGAGGAAGAAGAGATAAAGCTATTTAAGTTGCTCTTCCTCTTCCCCGTTCTGACGCCTCCTTGCTGCAGAGAAACACTCTGCATGGTGGTCACTCCCCTTCGCCCCCACTGACCTGACACGCTCATCGACTCCTGGCATGATTCACTTGGCACTGCAGCCACCAGGCAGACGGGCTCTGAGGAGCGCGGGGAAGCAGCCAGCTTTCATCCTGCCAGCTTTGTAGCAACATAGGGGGCACAGCGTTACTGGGAATGCTCTCGCCTCAGCCAATAAGGGAAGATGAGGGCTGTGGGGGGGTCTCCCCCTACACATACATTGTTTAAATGAATCTATTATTAGATTTATTTTATAAAAAATGTCAAACATGCGAATTAAAAAAAAAAGTGGTGTAAATGTGTAATTTAAATACTTTATCGTGGTTTAGGAACTCGTTCTAAAAAAAGTAGTGGTTTGGGATTGTTTGATGTTTAGCCATCGTGGTTGAGGAATTCATGGTTTAGGCAGTAGTGGTTTAATCATACATCGGATGAAATCATCTCAATGGAGAATATTCCCAGCAGGGCTACGCTTATGTGTGAAATTAAATGGGGAGACTATTGATGTGTCTACCTTTCTTCTACATTTGAAAAAAAATAACAATATATTTAAAAAAAGTGTCTTAAAATAACTTCTGCCTCTGAAAAGTGCCTTTTAAAACTGATCGCTACAGGACTTGACCCCTGGAGTGGGACATTCCGCAGCAGACCATCAGTGAAACCTCTGGAGAAGGCTGTCTCATGACACCGTTGATCAAGCAGTCCACATGTGGCCAGTTTCCTCCTTACACTATCCAAAGAGCCGGTGTTTGATAAATGATCTGGCCTTCGGGGTGAGGCTGTGCCAATAGCCATAATGTAACACCCACTCTTTATTGTCACCAGTGTACTGCTCCCTAGGCATGGATGCTTTCAAAAGGTTCCCAGGAGGCTTGCCTATACAGCTAAACATATTCAGTAGACAAAAGCCAAAGACTGTGCTAGCAGGGCTGGTCAAAACAAACGAAAAAACGTGAAAGATTCCAACAAGACAACTGGGCCTGCTGCGGGCAGCATGCCACCAATATCTTTCTCCAGTGCCCTTTTAGATACATTTGCAGACGCTGTAATTTACTTCACCTCTCCACAGTACTTCATCGAATGACCATCTGAAAAGAAGTGATATATCTTTTTTATTTGTATTTGACACTTTGGTCAGTCACTGCAGCTGGTGATCTGCTAATCACATGAGAGGTATTAAAATACTCCAGCGCCGCCTCCATCTGCGTGACCGCGGCTGCCAGAGTCCCAGGCTCGGCACATTTGGGTAGTTAAAGGCTTTGTACGTTCCAGTGCCTGCGCAGTGGCACCAGCAGGGCCCTTCCATGCCAGGCACGAGTGCCAGGGAAGACTGTGAATCAAACTGCCACTGCCCGCTCTACGCATTAAACACTCACTTACAGACCCATGTCAAACTTCCCATGAAGAACAACCCCGTCTCACACGCACGGGAAGACAAATCTACTGACGGGAGCCGCAGCATAGGTTTAAGACTTCCTAGAGGCAGGACTGTAGAAGGCCTCAAGGGACGAGGATCCAAGAGTCAAACACACTGGACCCCTGCCATCCCAACATCCACACCGAGAGCCAGGGAAGCTGGCAAGGGAGGATCTGCAGAAGTGTCCGGTCCGACACACAAACCACTCTGTACTGGTAGAACAGCGGCATACTGCAAGTTGATGGAACCACCCTGTGGAATGTGGCGAGGGGGTCCTGAAAGTCCTCCATCCTACAGGTTTATTAGGCCATAGGCTGAATGGGGATCCCCTGAAGGGTTTCCCCACCCGCCAGGACCGCAGGATCTGAAGGCTTGCGTAGTTTGGCCTTGGAGAGAGGACAACATCTTCAGCATTTGCATGCAGTGCCCTGCCCAGAACAAACAATCACTAATAATGCATGGACTAGAGAATGATAGATATAGAGATCGATCGATAGATAGATTTTATTGCACAATTACTTACAAATTTTGCAATTCCTACGAAAAGGACTAGAGAATGACATATGCAGTGAAACCAGACAGCCCCACACTTCCCAGCTCTGGCTACATTTCCTACGATGCCTACATCCCAAAAGATTTGCGGGCACTTATGATGGCAATGTTCTGAAGAGTTATTTAAACCTTCCCAAACACAGCGCGGTGCTGTGCCAGAGCGGGTCCCTGCAAGTCTGCTGCTCCCGCAGTGCTGTCTGCTGCAGGGACATCCTCTGACCACCAGGGGCATCCAGCTCCTTTCCCGTCTCCAGGGTTCCGGAAGCATCTGACTCCCAGCTGCTTCAGCCGATTGGTGCTGGTTCCTCAGGAAGATAAAGATTTGGTAAACTCATGAACCTCTCAATGACAGCATAATTCACACTATACAGGGGCGAGCACAACTGAGTCGACAACTAAGATACAATGAATTATGAGCAAAGAACCTGTAGTCCACAGGAGGCTGGAAGTCCTTTTCTCCGCTCCATTTCTCTTTTCTGTCCCCCCTCTTTTAACCGTGTGTTTCTCCCTGTTTGCCTGTGGAGGTTTGAGAGGGGGCAGGAGTGGGGCTGGGGATCATCATAGTCCATGCAGGCGCGCAACACCCATTGGACACAAAGGGCTTCAGCCCCCCCCCCGTCGTGTGTGGCAGCCCGGGCTGAGACACCTTCCCGGGCAAAAAAGCAGACGCACCCGAGCACTTCGCAGGTCTTTAAAAGACCATGTGCATGTTAATGAGCCCTTGCTGTTGTTTCACCCCTTCTAAGAGCCCCTCAGCTCCACTCTGCCTATTGCTTAAAGATTCAGCCCCCCCCCCCCCGAAAGTTTTTCTTAGGCCCCCGCCCCCTGAAATTTGGCTCTAGTTGCGCCTCTGAGTCCATATCCTTCTGATTGTTTTTCCAGGTGCCTGATATGCCGCTGACCGCGGCCCCCGCAGGGGGCCACTCGGCGGTCGGCGCCTTAGTGGCCCCGGGGCCCCGGTCACCCCTCCCCACTCCCTCCTTCGGGGGGGGCGGGGGCAGGGATCCTGATTGTTGCCCCCCCTCCGTGTCGGGGGCCGGAAGTGACGCGCAAGGCGCGTCACTTCCGGGCCCAGGTGTGAGGGGAAGGCTATTTAGCCTTCCCCCACCCTCACTGGCGACCTCTTTGTCGCCCACCTCGCCTTTTTACGGTCGCTGGCTGCTCGTCGCTGTTTCCCGGGTTCCGCGCCGGATCGGTGATCGTCGCTGCCCCCCTTTAACGGTGAGTCTTGTTGCTTCCGCTCCACCCCGGCCCCGTCCCTGGGCAGTACCAGGTCGACGGGGCCCCTGTGGCTTGGATGACCACGGGCGGAGGGGGCACAAGATCAAAGCGGGAGCTGAATTTGTATGTAGTGCGGCGTGGTTTTGTGCGGCAATGAGCAGTACGTTTAAGCGCCTGCGGGCGCTCGTGGGGGAGTGAGAGCATTATTGTCGGGTGCGCCGTCGGAAGTTTCAGCGTGTAGGGCACGCTTGGTGCCGAGCGTTACGGGGATTATGGATAAGGCTTGGGAATATTGTGTTGTACTAAGGGAGAGGAGGTTAGCACTCCCCTTGACAAGGATGGAAGTGGTCCCGGTGGCCTTGACAACGCATACACGGTTAAGGCACTGCCACTTACTTCGCTCCCCCCCCGCTTGTGGCGTCCATGCTTTTGGGGGTCGCGCTTATCTTTCTCTCGCTGGCGATCCCGGTTAATGAGTACACCCAGCAGCCCCGTGTATCGAGCTGGGCTCCGGAAGGATTTGGTTTTGCCGCGGTATGCGGGTACCCAGTCCATTGCGGCAGATATTCAACGTCCTGCGCTAACTCTCTGGGTCTAGAACAGGCGCACGGTTCCCGTGGCATGTGTACAACTTAGGGATTTACTCACAGCTTTCCGAAGCTCTTTTTGATTCGGGTGGGCGGGGCAACGAGCTTCTCGCTGCCGATTTATAACACCCCCTCCCCCGCGAGCCCCGAAGTATGGGGGGGGGGGGGCTTTGTTGGTGTTGACCCGGCGGCAGCGTCACCATTGCGGCGAGTTCGCGCTCGCTCATTTAAATACGTGTATATGTAAGTTATCCCGGGTCGCTGGTTTATACCCGTTTCGTTTATATTTAACCGAGCTTTTGGGGTCGTGCCACATCTTGGGCCCTGGGCAAATCACTTAAGCTCCCGTGCCTGTATGGGTTTAAATACAGGGTGAGACGTGTCCCAATAACATTAGGGGCGAGTACAGGGAAGCACACATAATCGAACAACCTGCCCCGGGGGCTTCCAGAGGCTTGAGTTACGAAAATCTAAGAGGAAGGCGATTGCCCCGCGCCCCTCAGTGCGGAGGGCTTTCCACGGTCTCGCTTGGGCCCGTGGCCGCCCTGTGAGCGAGCGCGCGCTATTTAAAATGCAGTAGGAGAGATGCTGAGCCGGGCCATTTAAAGCGTTCAAATAACTTCGGGTCCGGTGCGCGCTAGGTAAATACAACCTTCAGGTCGAGCGCGCGCTATGTAAATAAATGTAATAAGCGGGATGCTTAGTCGGGTCATTCCAAGCGCGCTCATAACTTCGGGTCGAGCGTGCGCTATGTAAATTCAACAGGCCTAATGCATGCGGAGACGGGTCATTGCAAGCGCTCCTAGGACTTCGGGTCGAGCGCGCAATATTTAAACACGACAGGCCTAATGAATGCTTAGACGGCCATTTCAAGTGCTCCAAGATATTGAGCGCGCGCGATACATAGCTCAATGTTAAGTCTGGTGTCTACGGTCGTAAATGGTCTCACAGGACAGGCGTTCGAGTCCCGGGAACGCGGTCAAATGTCATAAAATTTCGAAATCATCTTTCTAAATTACAACGATGCTTAAACCACCGCTTGCGTCTAGCACTCCCATTACCTTGGGGTTATCTCGACGCTACATAGGAGGTGCCTTTGCGACGGGGGCAGCATGATAGAGGTGGGCACCGCTGCATCTGGCCGGTGGGGCGATGGCTAAATGGGCAACCTAAACTTCAGTGGTGTGGCGCAGGCGCGCACCAGTTGCCGTGGTTGGGGTGGGGGTCGAGGCGAGCGAGGTGGGCATTGTAAGAAGTGATATGTATGACCACCCGTTGGGCTCTCGTCTCTGTGCTCCAGATCTCCCCCCCCCCCCCCCCCCCCAAAAGGGCGGGCTGTGAGCCGCGGGTCGCGTTGCCGTCCTGGACAAAGCATTTATTCCCCGTGTGTATGTAATATGTAATGTAAAGTGTGCCAATAAGTTTGTAGGCACGCTACAATAAAGGCAAATGAACGGAGATTTGGTCGGGGCGCAAGCGAGCACCATGCTGCTTGCCAGGTTCAGGGTGGGGATGAGGGCAGACGCGAACAGGGTGTGCATGGTTAAATGTGATGTGTATGAGCACCTGTGTCCCCTCTCCCCCCCCCCCCCTTTTTTCTTGCGGTACAGCCACGCCTTTTCGTGTACGCATATTTCTTGCGCTTATGCTGGTTTCTTTTGCAGTACATTCGTCCGCTTTCACTGACTGGAGGATTATTAATTGGCGACAGAGAGACGCGAGACAAACACCATCCGTATTCGGGGCTCAGACGGGAGTAAGTACGGGCAGTTGGGGGATGGGGGTACCTCTCGGAGTAGCATGTGGCACTCAGGAGCGAAGAACTAACCTCAAAGGGGGTGAACAGGCGGTTAACTTTCTCTCTTTCCCAATTGCAGATAAGAGAGAACAACTGCTAAGTGATGGACAGCCAAGGATTATCCCCCCCCCTTTTCACACCAGGGACACAGGTTGAGGAGTCCGTGCCGGACACTTCGGAGGAAGCACGGATTGCCGCTTTCCTGGAGCTGACGAGGGCCAAGGGTTTAGCTTGGGCGACGGAACTATTGAAAGCCAGTACCCCCCCAGACTCTGGGATAGCGATGGACGGTCCGGCTACGGATAAGGATGTAGGGGAGGTTGCGGGCCCGTCACGGTCGAAAAGAATCCGCCGCCCCACGAGCAAAGACTTTCCGGTAGAACAGCCACCGGCTCGGAATAGAGCGGCCCCTCCTCACAGGGCCCCAGCGCCCCCCCAGGCGGCGGTTAGCTTGGGGACGGGGGCGCACAACGGACTGCCTGGCCCGCCCCAGGCGACATTTGCCTCAGCAGAGGATTTGGGTAAGCTTTCAGACACTTTAAAAGACTTCATGGCTGAGGTCAGATCCGGTCTGCTGCTTGCCAGGTCACCCCTAGGGGTTGGTCCGGCCGCCCCACCGCCGCCGAATGTTCTCCCGGCGCCGGGGGGCTTCACGCAGGTGTGGTGTCAGCCGCCGGCTGCGTTGGAACCTCCTCCGCGGCCCACACCCCCAGCTGCTGCTGTGGCCGAGAGCGCGGCAAGTGCGGTCGATACTGCAGTAGTGGTTCCCCCAGTGGTGCCGACGCCGGCACCAACGCTAGCCGTAGCACCTAAGCCTCTAGTTACCACGGCCCCGCTAGTATCGGGCCGCTGTTCACTCGCTTGGATGGTCCCTCTAGTGGCCAAAGAAGGGATTTGGCGCAGGGAATTTATTGATATCTTCACCCTTCTCATGCATGGGGCGGAGGGGGTAGATACCAGGAGGATGGGCAACAAGGAAGAGGACAAGCGGGTGCGGTATCATGTATATCCCACCAAAAATATTGTGACTTGGGGTCAGGCCTTTGCCATTTTTGCGGCAGTGATTGTGGAGAAATTCCCAGATGAAGGGCCTGGTCTCTTCCACTTGCCTGATAAGAGCTGTACATCACAGAGGGCAAGAGTCGCTTGCATCCCCCAGTCGGGGGGCGAGGCGCCACGGAAATACCACCCATTCCTTGCCCAAGGGATCTGGGCACGAGGGGCACAGGGTTCGCATCATGCAATGTTTAGAAAGGAGTCGCCCGGTGTGGTTAGTTTTAAAATACACAATGTATCTTTGCAATCCTGCTATTATTGCAAACAAATGAACACTCGTGGAAAATTAGTAAAAGTGTTGCATTTTAAAGAATCAGGGCCACAAACATGGATTAAAACCAAATGTAACAGGAGGATGGAAGGTCTGACCCTTGCTGTTGTGTGTAACTTGTAGCATATGGCGATTTAAACGTAATAGCGCCATTAACTAGCTGGATGGGGGTTAACGAGCTATGTACAGGGGGCTTTGGGGCTCCAACTACAGTGGAGTGATTTAGAAAATGACTGACAAATAGCTCTGTGTGAAATCGCAAAGCACCAATAATATCGAGGGAGCTGTAGAATACAATGACCCTACCTAGCAAACACAAACAAAACAAAGCACCTCAAGCCAACCCTCGCACCCATAAAGTGGCAACCTTTCCAGGCCAAAAGTTAATTTAACAAGCATTGGCAATGCCAAACAGTCTTGCTTACCTTTGCAAACAAGTGAGACCGACAGGCATCGGCAATGCTTGTAGTCTTGATTGTCTGTCAAGATCGATGTACCTTGCACATTTCCACGGCAGTTGTTCTAGTGACCACCAGGTAGCACAGAAAGGCAGCAAACGGGTGCTGTTTAAATAGAGCTCTATTTGCAATGCCGCATTCACATCAGGAAATCTACTGAAGGCAAAATCAAAATGCTCAAATAGGCGGGTCAAACACAGAAAATGAAAAAAGCAACAAATAGGAGCGAGGCAACTGAGATTGACACAAAAGCCATCCAAACGTGAGCAAGGATTGGCTTTGTGGAGTATCGTATGAAATGCTGGGTCCCGACAAAACACTGGAGCTGTCTTTAGTGACACCACAAACACCTTGATAGAAATAGACAACCCTGCACTTGGAAACCTAAAAACCTATGAATATCTGACAAGTTGCTCAGTATTTTAGATTGTTGCAGACCACAAATAAGCAGAATCAAATTCTTTCAAGACATCCCAAGCAATCAAAAATGAAGCTACCTTATAGAGATTCTTCTTGGGGCACGTGGAAAAAACTCTGGAATGCCCTCGCAATCCACATAACAAATCTCATCCCTTTCTCCATCTACACAGACTCCTGGAGAACTTTATTCAAAACAAGTGAACTTTAAATGAACCGTCTGCTCTCTTAAGCCCCATATTACCCAACGGTAACAACTCAAAAATTATCCTAACAATGGTATGGGGTAGTGTATTCCCAGAATTTATGGCTCTGGCTTTTTCTTCCTCTGTGCAAGGTACAATCCTGTGGTTTTCTTTCAATCTTTGTATCCCTGGATTTATTTGTGGTTCAGTTTCCAGAAAGTATTCTTGTACATCTTTCTTTTTGACCATGTAAACTAGCTTGAAACTCTCTTCATATTCTTCTACTCTTATGCTTGTATTGCATGTACACGCCATTCTGAAAATAACAAAGACACAAATATTTCACCGATGTGCACAACCTCAATGGTACAAGTCTGCTCTTTACAAAACTAATATGAATAAAAAAATTGTAAGTTAAGGGGATTGGGCATTGTAGCACAAGAGCTTTGGGGAAAATGTCTGGCAAATGATGCTCTCTTTGCCACTGGATTCAAGCTAGCCTGGCTGATGAGGGGTGTTACCCCAAAACCGGTCCGAGGATGCTGGTTTCCAGTCCAGGGAAGAAATTGCTTGGCAGTTCAGGCTGGACTGTACCCATGAGGCACAGGGTCAAGAGTGATTTGCATATAGCTGTGTCTGAACTGGGGTGGCAAAGTGAGCTTAAGAACATTGATGGATTCAACCCAGATCTGTGACTGGGGGTGAGCGTCTGAAAAGTTTCAGCGCTTCGTCCATCATTTCCTTGTGTTTGATTTGTTCACCCTAAGTTGGCACGGTATGCCAGACGTGGGTCCTTTGCACCGTCCATCATTTCCTTCTGTAAATTATGCTTTTTACACATTGAGCTTGTGACGTTGCAGAACACTGAATGGGACTTAAAGACAACTGTACATATTGTTTAAAGTCTGAACCTTAGTACATATGTAACTCTTGCTGTTTGCCAGACTCAATTCCAGTACACCTATAAAGTAGTTGTTACATTTTTGTAGCAGTTTAATCATTACTTGTACTTTTATGCACTTGAGTTGGAAATTCCTCTTTATTCTTCATTATTCTTAAGGGTACAACTTATATGGCATTTTGTTCCTTGCAGCCACCAGTACTTCACTAAGAGTAAGTCTTGGGCTCAGAGTTGCGAAAAGATACTTCACAAAATTCTTTTATTTTCTTACGAAGCCTACCTACCTAAACATGACGTTCCCACTCTGCCCTCAGTTTACCAGTCGGAGATGCAACCCTGTGTGTGCAGGTCTGTACACCTATAACATTGATGAGAAATAGTCTCTGACCAGGAGAGGAAATAATGTCCGTAGAGTGTCGGGCCGTTCATATCACTTGTGGGGCAATTGCATAGATAATGGATGCATTTGCACTCCAGGTTGGAAGCAAACATTTTATATCCATTCTTGTGACATTTTCATGTCCATATGTGGGCCTCTGGTGACGTAGTTAAGATATTTTAAAGCAGTTTATTCCACCTGGGAATCTCCCCAGAATCTCTATCAGAGAGTATGTGAGCCACCCAAAATTAGTTACAGCTTGTCGTCTCTTAGCACCCTCGTATTCCAGGCTAGTTGTACTGAGGATTTAGTGTGGTGAAAGGTGGTTGAAACATTTCACACTTGGACCCCTGTTATAAAACACAGAAACCCTTCCACTTCATATAACATCAGTATGCACAGGATGATAACGCGTTTTCATCACTTTCAAGAGTAATACAAAAATAACACTATTAGTTACACGCTTGTATAGGCTGTGCTGACCGAGGACTTTGTCTTTCGTCCCCCTACACCTCAAAACTAAACAATTTGAATCACTTTAAGATATTGCCCAGGGGTGTCAGTTAAGATGAGGTCACTTCTGTCAAGGTCATTTCCCGTGTTGCTACGTCATATATTGTCTCTTCCAGTGAGCTGCTCCTGTGGCAGGTCATCATTTGTTCATTCACTCCATGGGATTTTTAGATGTTGACTCCAACAAACATAGAAGTACCACTTTTAATTAAAGAATAGTACTACTGATATCCTCCCGCTATTAGAAAGCTCTTGAAATTGTAAGGTACATGAAGGACTTTGGTTCCTAAATATTGTCTCTTGGCAAACATTAGGGTGAATGAACCTTTTCGAAGCTTGTTTTACCACCGCAGCAAGTTATTCGAAATGTACTTTGCTGTCATCATCTTTATTTCAGCTCAAATCAGGGCTGGACTGCCCGTAGCGGGCACCGGACATTTCCCCGGTGGGCCGGCAGGGTGGGGGCTGGTTTTAGACTCCTGGGGGGCCATTTGTTACTGGGACTGGTTTTGCAACGTAGCTGCAATATCGGCCCACCAGCAACAAAAGCGACACAAAGCTTTCCGCTAGCACCCCCTGATCCCCCCCACCCCGGGGTCGGTCGAGCTCTTTGCCAGGGCCGGTTTTGGTTCCCAGTCTGGCCCTGGCTCAAAGGAAGCATGAAAATACACAATAACACAGCACATTAAAAGGAGCGAATACATATAAAAAAATAAATAAAATAAATACATGATAAGAACATACAGTTCTCAGAAATATAAGAAACGCTCAGCAGCCAACTTTCCTGAGCAAAGGGTAAGAACAATAGAATTATAAAAACCCTGCATAAAAAGATAGTTAAGATCACAAAGTTTCCACTCAATAAAAGGCAACGGACAGAGATACCCCCTTTGTCCTACTGGCGTCATGGATAGGCAGCCTCTAACAATAGCCTAAAATAATCTCTGAGGGGGCCCTTTCCATCTGGGCAACTAAAGGTCTAATCTGAATTTGGGTTTCCCTCATATCACTAGGTTTTGCTAGTGTGTTAAAGTGCACAGTGCAAGAGGCAGTAAACATTTAACCAATATAGTTTTAGTATCGTGCAGGTCACAGCGCTAAAAAACACATGCCCAAACAACCTTTAGTCTATCTACCAAATAAGCATAAAAAGTTGGAAACTGAATATATATCACTGGGCCTAGCGTCTGACTTACAGATCTTTAAAGCTAAATGTTGGTTCTCTAACTGGAGGAGCTGGAAAAGAGGGAGAATTCAACATTTGCGCTCCTTAGCATAAGCAGTACAAAAGAATGAGACATGTTCTTCATTTTCAATAATCGGCCATCCCATAGGCCATAAATTATTGTTGCGCATGGCAGAGTTTTTATTCCATGGGGAAGTAAAGGCAGCCAGTGAGAGTATTCCAAATCTGAAGTTAATAAACAAAGATCTCACTGAAGGGGCACTCACACAATCTATAACATTTTCAAAGCAGGAATCACACTCGGTGGATAACTAAAGATCTGACAAACTACCCGCAGCAACAATGGCAATCCTATTACAAAATACAATGTTCCAATAACATGATTTAACAGTTTCCTGGCGTTCTTGGGCATGGAAGAAGGATTCTGCCAGTATTGAGAAATGCCAAGTTTGGACACCCAGGTTTTGATGTGGAATACCCAGGGGATCGTGAGTGCCAGGCGACTGTCAATGATCTCCCTGACAGGGTCTATATATGGGGCCAGTTCCTCATTTACCCAGAGTCTGGTCCAGTATAAGATAGGTTTCAGGCGGGCTATGTTAACGAGGTATCTGAGGTTTAAATCAAACCCAGAGGAAGTGACGGAGTTCTTATTGGTAATCTCAAAAGTGATTTAATAAAAGTGTTTTCACCAATATCCAACTGATTGAGATTGCAGTATCCCCACAGGTCAGCCCCATATACCGCTGCCCAACAAGCTTGGGCCTTTTAAATCTCTATCGCTGCGGAAACTGGATAAGAAACTGCTTTGTTAATGAGTCTTAATATTAGTCCAGCTCTGTGCTTAAGAATGAATGCACTCTTTTCGATAGGGGCTGACCATTTGTGAGATTCACTCAATCGAACGCCCAGATAATCAAATTTGTCCCCATTTCTATTTTTGCACCCTCCAGAGCCAGGATCCCCTTATGTTTTGTACGGTGCCTAAATACTATGAATTTGGTTATATTACTATTTACCTCCAAATGTAGTCCTTGCAAAATGAATTGAACCTCCCCAAAAGGGTGTTCAATCCGGACAAGGTCTTAGAAAGGAGGAGAGTATCATCTGCAAAAAGCAGACCCTGCACTTTGGTCCCGGCCATTTAGGGGAAATCGATTTAGCAGTTGGCTAGGTAAGGAATACACTCATCTGCAAAAAGTAAAAATAAAGGGAAGTCCGTGGGATTTTTTATTTCAATATTTTTTTATTGTTTTTTACAACATATAACATATAACATGTAATCGTCAACGCTTTGTCGTTACAGGGTGCTAGCACGAACTGGCTGTGTTAGTTGTAGTACAGTTTTCAGGTAATTTCTGCTCGACTGCCCCCTATCCACTGTCACAGTAAGGGAAAAGGAGCGAGTGAAAGGGGAAAGGATAGGAATTAAGGTAGAGAGAAAAGGAGATAGCATACCAGAAGTTCACTATTTTCCTCGTTAGTGTCTTGACCCAGTGGGGTGTGCTTTTCAAGCCGAATGTTTCGTTCTGTAAGTACTACTCAAGGCAGATCGTATGGGTCCAGGAACTTGTCCAAGGACGTCCACATTCCCCTGCAGGGTTGTCTCCATGGTGAGTTTCGTAGGGCAGTTGTGTCAGCGCCTCTAAGGTACGTCACCCAATTGAGCCAGCCCTTGAAGGTTGCCTTGGAAGTGTCTTTCCATTTGGTGAGTACTATTTTGACTGCTGCGGTTAGTAGGAGATCCAGTAGGTCTCCGTCCTGTTGTGAGTCTACCTCTGTTGTCATAAATGCAGTGGTTAGGGTAGCAAATTCCGCTTTTAATGTGCATCCTAACATTTTATTTATGAAGGTGAAAATCTTCTCCCATAATTTTTTTAACTTTGGGACAGTGGTAGATAAGGTGTGCCAGGTCCCCCTTTTCCTTGTCGCAATTCCAGCACTGGTCATTGTCCCTCAGGCCCAGGGTCGCCAGGCGAGCCGGGGTCCAGTAAGTTTTGTGTAGGAGCCAGAATTTTGTCTGTGCTAAAACCGGGGAGATTTTGTTTTGCGTGGGGGAGGTCCATAGCAGATGGAGCTCTTTCACGCTGAGTGTAGAACCGAGTTGTGTCTCCCAGTATGTGAGTGTTTTGTCATTAAGTTTGATTGAGGTGGGTTGAAGTAGTCTGTATAGGTGTGATACCTGATGGCCTATTCTGTTGAGATTCGCCATGTATTGGATGATTGAGGGCTTGAGCTTAGTGAGTTTCGCTTTGGCCAGGGCTGTTTTGTTTGTAAGGAAGTTGTACAGTTCTATGTCTGGTAAATTGTGCTTTGTTTTTAGCATGCTGAAAGTGGAGGGGCTTTCCCCCTCTTCCAGCTGAGCTGGGTAGGCGATACCTAGTATTTTCCACGAATCTATAGATAGCGGTTTCCCCCTGCATCTTATCTTTGTGTTTGCCCACAGTGACTCCAACCTTGAGTTTTTTATGCTGTGTTCCATTTTTTGGTTTACTCTTAGCAGGGCATTTCTCGGGTTTTTGAGTATTGGATTTGCGGCCTGTGTTTGTTTGTTAGCTGTGAGGAAAGCTATTGGCTCAAGGTTGTTTAGAATGGCTCTCTCAATTGTAAGCCAGACCGGCGTGTAGTCCTGGCTGGGCAGGACCCAGTAGGCCCCCTGTTTCGCTAAAAAGGCAGTTTGGAATGTTTTGAAGTCAGCCACATTTAGTCCCCCCAGTTTCTTGTCTAGCGTTAATTTTTTAAGGCTTAGCCTCGTTTTTTTATCGCGCCAAAATGAATTTGTTTATCATCTTGTCTATTTTGCGGTGGAAGTCGTCCGAGAGTATAAGAGGGAGCATATTCGACAGGTAGTTGACCATTGGAGTGATCATCATCTTTACTATCTAGTGTGAAGTCTGAGTTTTAACCGAGCTAATTCTAAAATCAGTTACTCTGTAACAGCAGTTAATAAAATTCGCAAATGAACAATATTGATTTAAAACAATAAATTACACTACCTCTGAAGTGGCAAAAATGCTAGCTGGAGCTGTAACACCATTCATCTTTGCAGCCCTCCTGATGATGAGTTCAGCCTCCTTCAACCTTCCTTGGGAGATCAGCCACTGGGGGGATTCAGGAATTATCCTGCAATGGCAGAAGACACCTCAGACCAAAATATACCAAGCACGTACAGATCTTACATATTCTAATATTTACCATCTAACAGGCACTGAACTGAAAGTAGATACCACATGCAAACAAAACCGAGGTATTCACCTGCATGAGTTGCATATATTTACGCCTGTGCAAAATTAGGGTGATTTCCTTTCCGGAAATTGCACAAAATTCCGGCAACACTACATAAATCACGCAAAATCCTGAAACAACATTTTTGCACTGTTTATTAGAGCAAAATGTGCTGTCACGTCCTTTTTGGACAGGAGGACACATTTTGTGGTAAATTTAATAGAGCTATTTTGCATACAGAAGAACAGCAACCGCTCATGTTCCGGTCGTTCATGTTTGTTCGACACCATAAGTTTCTTTTACCTGAAACAGCATCTCAAGCACACGACATTGCATAATGGCACAATCTCAGTGATACTGCCTAACAATCATAACGCAAAATGCCAAAATCACAACAAACGCCTTGTCCTACGCATATACGAGTTGGGGAGGGTGTTGGTGTTCACTTTCCATTCCCACCTTAGAAGGAGAATTAGGGCCTGATTTAGAGTTCGGCAGATGAGTTACTCTGTCAGAAATGTGACAGATATCTCGAGAAGCAGGAACGGGAAGACCAGACGAGCAGTTATTGAGCACCGGCCTCCGTCCCGGGTGCCCGGGGGGTGATAAGGATGCCTCAGGTCCCAACGCCATGGCCCAAGAAACGGGTCATGGTCAGAGGCACGTCCTGAGAGCTGCGCGATCCTTTTGGTGAGGCGTGACAAAGTAGAAGCACATTTTCTTTTTAAAAGGGGAGATGCATGCAGTTATACCAGGGTGATCTTTTACCCATCACCCCTTGCACATAAACACCCACGACTGGTGAAGGTGGCACTGTGGTTGGTGCAGTGGCGGCTGGTCCATTAGGGGCGTTGGGGCAGCGCCCCACAAAAGAATCGGGCAACAGGTGAACAGGAATGTAAACAGACGAACTGACAGCTTACAATTCGTCTGTTTACATTTCCGGGCGCGCCTGTGCGCTTCATTGGTGAAAGTGCGCTGTGCGCATGTCACGCACAGCGAACGCAGGCAGAGACGAGAAGGAGTTCAAAAGATGGTCTGCGCATGTGAGAGAGGAGCAAAGCCCCTCACTCACATTCACAAACCATTAGGTTTGCTGTGCATGCCCTGTGTAGAGCAGGAGTTTGAAGATAGGCTCCTGCTCGGGCGGTGATGCGTTTTGCGCTAAGTCGCCCCATGCCCTATCAAATACCAGGGGAGAGTAAACCAGGTTCAGCCGCCCGGCCCCCCAGTCTCCTAATTGGCAAAAGAAAAGAGCGGGGAGAAGTTACTTCCAGTTCCACCACGTTGCAGAGCAGACGTGATGCGACGCAGGAACGGAGAAGATGCCTGGTAAGTTCTTTTATTAATTAAATTAACCCCCCCGTACCCTCTCCAGTCATGCCGGCCGCGCCTCTATGAGATGCTTAAGCCTTATGAAAATGAGGAATGCCTACAATGTGCCACTAAATTGCTGGTTATGTGTTAACCTGAGGAATCACTGTGTGCAACCACTTGCACTTTCAGTCTTGCCTTTGTGATAATGTTTTGTGGCAGCTCTCCATATACAATAACGGTGTGCCACACCGTACACTCGACGTATTATTTGTTTTATAGAAAAGATGCTACTGGGCAGCCAGGTTGCAAGATACTGCTAAGCACAAGAAAGCAAACAACGGGTTATGTGTTTCATTAAATTCACATGCCGAAAGTTTAAATTGGAGCGGAGAAGCGTCACTAGGGGAAACGGGAAAAATAGCCAGAGATGAACTAATCTGATTGACACAGCCACTGGCACTGACAACTGTGTGTTGTATTAAATGGTCGCACTGCCGACTCGTTTTCTGTTTGAAAGGCACTAGTGTTTAATATGGCCTAAAAAAACCTGTGTAGTTAATATCCGTATTGAATATTGTGCAAAACCTGGGAAGTGATGTTTAAAATCAGTGGCATAGCAAGGGCGTCTTGAGCCTCAGTGCAAGTAGTGAAAATGAATACGCTTCCTCAAGTAAAGTCACCAAAACAAACAGCATGACAAGCTTTGCTCTGCGCATTATTTTTTATAAATCTAAAATCATTTGCGACATGGTCCATATTTACGAATTACGCAGTTCATGGTTTTTTTTTATAAAACTGGCTTTACACGATATTTCACTGGCAGAGATGGCCCAAATATCCCTGGTTTAAAGGTGCAATGCTGTTCGTCGGCATGTACATTTAAGCCCCAGTTTTTTCTGGGCACAATTTGTTTTATTTTTGAGTGGTTAACATTCCACCCTGAAAGTATGGTAAATGCACGAAATGGACCTAGACATGCTTTATTAACCTTCCTGCTTTCTCAAATTTGCTTGAAAATGCACCATTTGCCTACTCTTTTTTCAGAATTTTCTCGGGATGAGAACCTCCCGGGGGTTCGGGTGCTCTGGCTATTGTTTTATGCTTCGCCACTTTCAAATGTCACCAGCCGCCACTGGGTTGGTGGGCAGTGAAACAGGGACTCATTTCTAATCCTCTGTTATTGGGTTTTGTTTTTCCTTTTTTTGGGTACTCTGAGACGTGCCACTTACTGAAGGCTTGAAAGAAAGGACCTGCCATCATCATCTGAAGCCCCGGAGAATGCCACGAATCTCCTACAGAACTTTTACTTTAACTGTTATATCGAACCAAATACATCTAAACACATCACGAGGCCAACCAGTGTATGTCCCCACTCATTACACTACTACACAGCAGTAACAATTTCAGGACATAATACCTCCTCAGGACCCTCTTCTCTGGTCACAAACTCTTTTAATTGAATGAATTCCTTCTATCCATATTTACATTTTAATAATTATGAATGCTGCTCTTACTATTCACATACATACAAGTCATTTATCATATCTGTACCACTAGTGTCCTGATATAAGAGAATGTACTTTATCACACCCTGCGAGTGCCATTTCCAGCACCAACCTCTACTGTGGCCCCTTTAACAGAAATGGAGAACCTTCCATGTGAACCTCAACCATGCATATGCTCAGAGCCCCAGAATTCCCATTTACCGCCCCCTAAGAAATGTTAAACATCCAAACACTCCTCTAGACCCTCATCTCATCCCTTTGAAAACTCTTTTTGCATCTCCAGAAACTTGCAATCAGATTAAAGAATAATGACAAAATGCTTCCTCCCTTTCCCAGTAGCCCAATTACTTTCCCATTTAGTTCCAGAACACATCTTTGTGCAGGTAACTGCTTCTCAGATAGACTCCAGGTGTTGCTTTCTGAAGCACTCTTTATTTGGCACTAGCCTCTTCAAATGCTCTGCAGGTGAGGGTGGGGTGCTGGACCCTGTGGGCCTCAGTTATTTTGGAAAATAAGGAACGGCAACGTCTCTTCGTCCTCAGAGAAGACAAGGACAGTGTCCACTTCTCCAGCTCTGCTGCTGGCAGCTGCCTCAACCCCCCCCCCCTCTTTCTCACCCATCCTCCCTCTCTTTCTGTCTTGCTTTTCCTCACTTACTGGAAATCGTGACTTCAGGAAACTGTTTCTTACACTCTTTCCTCCTTTCGTTTATTTGTTCCTCCGTGAAATGGATCCAAAAAAGAAAAACACTTTTGCTGGAAATTTTGTCTTTTTCGGACATTTTTCTATTCGAGCAGCCTTGGGACGGAGAGAAATAAATGGTTCAAAATCTGAAAAGAAAATAACTAAATAAACCAATTTAAAGTGGTTGCAAAGTGGCCAGATTGATTTTATTCACACCTAAACACATTAGCACCACTTTACAGAGTTTGGCAAGTGAAGCGCTACTTTTGTTTTCTCGTCTTTCTTTCTTTGTACAACATTGTTTTCCTGGGTGGAGAAGTGCACCACTCCTGATGGTAATGCACTACTTGGTTGATGGGTGGAGTGGAAAACAAATTGTGTACAGGCTCTGTGTTCAGGGGTGTGGTCTTTTTAAACCATGCTGCTTACGTTTTGGAAGGATATAAGCAATGGACATTGAAACGGGTCCCTTCATGTCCTTAACTTTTCAGGCAAAAAACTCATTGATTTCTGAATGAGTGTAAAAGCTTTAAGGTAACCTTGTTGTTCCTTCTTACATCTCACAAGCTTTACTTAATCTTGCAATCCCTTGAATGTTTGCTCTTTCCAGGATGTTGTTACTTTTGCTTTTTAGGCAGCATATTACTCTTGACTAGTGCATAATTTGAATTGAGTCGCATCCAGGTGTTTATAGCAGCGCACAAATGGGTGTAGTTGAAGGCAGCGGGAGCTTGTCTCAGTGGGCGGTATGGTGTTCAGTGGGGGAGAGGATGTGGCACTATGGTCACAGCTGCTGAATTTGGAACTGAGGAACCAGGTTCAGCCTTACTGACCAGTCCCCCAGACCACTCTCCTGAGGGATCCCATTCCCATGTTAGACCTTAGAAGGTCCCGCAGCACCTTAGAAGACCTGGGGCCTCATGTAGGTAGCCAAATACCGGTCGGTAACGGCCGATTTTCGGTAATTATACCGTTACCGACCGGTATTTTGGCCATTGGTATGTAGGGGGACAAACTTTGCTTTCGGAATTTACCGAATCGGTAAAATTACCGATTCGGTAATAATACCGAATCGGTAATGTTACCGAATCGGTAACTTTTCCGAATCGGTAATTTTACCGATTCGGTAAATTCCGAAAGCAAAATCGAGATGTAGGGGGAGTGTGTGTGTGTGTGTTTAAGAGTCGGTATTTACCACCAACTTATAGTTGGTGGTAAATAATGAATGTATGTGTAAATGCATTTTGACGCGCGTAGCAGTGTGCAATGTGGCATACATACATGCCCTTAGGGCATGTATGTGTGCCACATGTGCACACATGGCCGAATCAGGGGTGCAACAGGGTGTCAATGTGACACCCTGCCACCCTTGTATGTGTTCCCCCCATTACCGAATCGGTATTTACCGATTCGGTAATGAGGCATACCTTCCCATCAATGGGAAGGTATGCCTCATTACCGAATCGGTAAATACCGATTCGGTAATTACCGACTAGTAACGATTCGGTAAAAAATACCGACTCATTACCTACATACCAGTTACCACTTCTAAAATACCGATTCGGTATCGTTCGGTATTTTAGAAGTGGTAACTGGTATGCTACCTACATGAGGCCCTCAGTGTCTTAGCACCAGCAGGTGGACACTAGTGGGGGCAAGTGTGGGTTAACTTTCAAGGTTTGTCCACCACGATCCATGCTGAAGTTCACCTCCAGTGTTGCGTGCAGGCCTATGAGGCAGCACACCCTAGAGCGACTGTGACTGTCACTGAGATCACAGGACCCTTGGGCAGGGCAGCTCTAGTGCGGTGTGATTCCGTCAGGCACTTACTTCGGTTGGGGGTGTCATGTTTGCAAATATATATTGTTTCTAAAAGCACATGCTGCCTCCTTCCCAGCCTCCAGCAATTTTCGGCAACAATAAAAATGCCATGATAATTCTGGTGATGAATGTTCTTCCTAGAGAGAGATGGAGTTTTGTCAAGTGAAAGTTTCGACTCGTGGAAAGGTAGCCTAGAAGGTTAATGTGCCTGCTGCAGAGAACATGTACCATGCAGATCACAAAGTGCACATAATGTAAACGTTATGTTAGTTTATATTTGTAGAGCGCCAAATCACCGAAAGGTCTCTAAGCGCTTGCAGCATAGATTATGAACCCGGGAATCCCTTATTCCTTTTGGGCTCAGCACATTTAGGGTGAGCTTATCCAAATGCCTCGGTGTAATAGGTCAGTGGGTTACTGCTTTTGTAAGAGAGATCCTTTTGTTACTTGCAGTTTATAAGTTGAAATTCTAAAGTAGAACAGTGAGCAATTAACTGTCATCTAAGAGCTAAATGGAAACTGCAAGGTATAAATTAGAGCGTTATGTTTTTTACCCCAGTCTTTGATTATCCTATTGTTGCAAAAAGGGTTCATTTGGATAGAAATCAATTTTGGTTATTAAAGAGAACCCCCAAACATGGTATTACGTTCTAAATTCAGAGTTTGTTTTTCTCCAGACCAATCACTGTTAAACTATACTGCCTACTAGTATGGTTGTTATATGGCTCCTTCACCTTGTAGTCCTTTATCTTATGTAACATTTCCTATACAGTGATCTACACATGTATGATTGATTGTCTCTGTGTAATGTAGGTGATGTAAAGTGCTCTAACACCCTACACTGGTATGGGTGGCGCTGTACATCAAATTAAATGCATCTGAGAGAGAGAGTGTGGTTATGGAGACTTGAGGGGCACTGTTAAAGGGTGGTAGTGAGGGATTCCATGGTGAAGAGAGTCATTGTGGGGCACCAACAAATATTGTTGCACAGGGCTCCACTAGCGCTAAAGTCGGCCCTGCCCTTGAGGCCAGTCCGCCTCATCCATTGGCACCTCCACGGACTTTGTTTCAGCCGTAGTAGCTGCAACTCACCAGGCGCTGGCAATGCAGGATTTGCACGCACACAAAACTAAGTTCACAAACTTCATGGTCTCTCTGCTTCATGCACAAGTATTTTTAACATGTTTAGTTTAGTTTAGTTTAGTTTATAGTTTATAAAGCGCAGGAATCACCCCCGCAGGGGTCTCTCAGCGCTGGACACCGAGTGCAAAAAGGAGGTAAAGTATGGTCATTCTGAGAAGAGAGTGGTCTTAAGAGCCTTTCTAAAACCGAGATAGTCGGAATGTTAAACATTCCATCGTTAATCCAGCACCATTGATGTCCTTTCCCCCTATCCTTCGAGAGGAGACTATTACATTACTACATAATGTTACCTCTGGCTCTCCTGCTGATGTTATGCCGGCAAAATTAGGAGCATCTCTGGCACACGTACTTGCGGATTCTGTTTCCACGCTGCTTAACGTTTCCCTAAGTACGGGCTCAGTTCCCCTCTCTTGGAAAGCTGCTCAGGTTATCCCTCTACGAAAAAATAATAAGCTTCCCATGGAGGATCTTACAAACCTTCGACCCATCTCCCTCCTCCCTCATTTGAGCAAGGTCCTAGAGAAATATGTTAAGAAACATATCTCTAACCACATTGAATCCACCGGCTATCTGGATCCGTCACAATCTGGATTCCGTGCTAACTATAGCACTGAGACGGCCTTGGTTGCAGTAACCGACTGTATCAGACGGACGTTAGATCGGGGACAGTCTGCTATCTTGGTCCTATTAGATCTCTCGGCCGCTTTTGATACGGTTGACCATCGGACCCTGCTCGAAAGATTAAAAGGGGCAGGACTTGGAGGTACGGCGTTTAGCTGGGTAGCCAGCTTCCTCACTGACCGTACTCAGACACTGAATTTTGGCCCTTTTCGTTCACCCACCGAGTGTCTGTCCAAGGGTGTCCCGCAGGGCTCATGCTTGAGCCCTATACTGTTTAATGTTTAATGTTTATGTGGCTCCCCTTGCCTCTCTTCTAAGATCTCTTGGGTTCATCCCCATTTCTTATGCGGATGACACTCAACTAATCTTTCCATTTGACACATCTTCTTCTTCTGCTCAAATCCGTTTCTCACATGGTATGCTTGCCATCTCTGAGTGGATGAGTAGTAATTTTTTGCAGCTCAACACCAGTAAAACAGAAATTATTCTTTTTGGAGACGCTACCATTTCGTGGTCTCCCACCTGGTGGCCTACTGAGCTGGGGCCTGTTCCATTACCTAAACAGACAGCAAAAAATCTGGGCATCCGTCTGGATCAGGCCTTGTCGATGAAGGAGCATGTTTCTCACACCGTCAGCACATGTTTCTTCACCTTGCGCCTCCTGAAGAAAGCCTTGCCATTTCTTCCAGACCCATTTCGTAGGACTCTGGTCCAGGCCTTGGTATTGAACAGGCTGGATTATTGTAATGCATTACTGAATGCTGCCAATGAATCTGCTCTTAACCGTCTGCAAGTGGTACAAAACACCGCTGCACGACTGGTTATGAAAGCTCCTAGCAGATCTGCTTCTATTCCGCTACTCCAGCAATTGCACTGGCTGCCAGTGAGGAAGCGTGTGAAGTTCAAACTTTGCTGCTTGACCCACAAAGCACTGTGGGGTCCCGGTCCGCTCTACCTGACTGAAAGGCTCCATAGGTATATTCCAAACCGTGATTTGAGGTCTGGATCCAAAGCGTTGCTTCTTGTTCCGAGGATTAAGAGAATACGTTTGGGAGGAAGATCTTTTTCCTACCAAGCTCCTGCGGTATGGAATCAATTGCCTCTCCATGTGCTGCCTGCTTTGGGGCACTGGAATTATGCAGCAACGGGGGACAAAATTATGCCACAGTGTTGACTAACTTATGCAGCAAAAGAAAGGCTGCAGCGTAATGCAGTATATTTTCTGATACTTTATTATTTTTACATTTTTACACATGCTAACAGTCCCTGTGAAGATTTTGCCTTATTAGTACCAGTGTAACATACACATGCAGCAGTGAGAAAGGTGATCAGTCTACCTTTGCAAAGGGCCCTCCACTTCTCAGAAACACAAGTCACATATTTTAGTAACTTTTGATCCGTTTGAGCTACAAACAATTTATTAGTTAAAATCGACAAATTATTAAATCTTCCTCTCCTCCTGGGGTGGCGGCATAGAAAACAGCCTTAGACAAATGTATGTCGGCCGAGGTGGCGGTATTTCAGGCACGAAGTTGCCCGCAGAAACATGGGAAAATCTGGACTAGGTGGGCAAAATACAGGGGTATCGACCTGTCCTTCCTCGTACAGCCAGCTAACCTGGACCCTATTGAGCGACTGGTTGTCAGTGACTCCCCAATCTAATGTACTCTTTGGTTGCAGCTGTGGACTTATTCTTGTGATAATACTTGCCTATATTGTTTCTCATGGGGGTGGTGTGGGTTGTTGGATCGAATGTTTTGTAGATCTTCTGGTGTGACCCTCTCCGGTATCTTTTGTTCTCGCAATTTGTCATTTGCCTCTCTGATGCATACTGGAGTTCGCCCACTGGCGGTTGTAAACTCAATAAAATTTGTTGTTAAAAAAAAATCGTCAAATTATGCAGCAGATGATGCATTATGTGGCAAATATTGCAGAGCCATCAGTTTATAGAAAACATTTGCAAACTAGGATATTTTGCCATTCATGTTTGAACGGCTCTTGTAGAAAAAGGGAGAAGTGCTGATGAAAGAAACTCCATGCTCGGTGACAAATGGCTTGTGATTCCACTTTTAAGTGGTTTTGGGGCATTTTGTGATTGGAAACATATCGCACTTTCTGAATGTCAATAACTCATATTATACCTTAAATAAATGTGTATCCATTGGTTGAATTAAATAACGTAATATGCTGTAACTGGGTAGTGAAATGCCCAACAAATACTAAAAATTGGAATGATTTGCTCTTTCTGGCCACACCTCTGACTCCGCCCACTGACCCAATTCTTGAGTTATTCTCGCCCTCTAATTATCCGCCCAGAGTTCCCCTACTGTTTTTTCCCCACTTCGACCACTGCCACAGAGACTGTGGCGGACTTTCAGGCAAGGATAAGTGCAGTGTCGCCAACATGCTGCGAACACCCCCGAGCATGAACGCAACACTAGATAACACGGCTGCAAAAACTGTGCAAATGGACACAATTGTACCCTATGTTTAGTATCAACAACTCCCACTGTCTCGGACATGCAACGTGAAAAACCTTGGAGGCTTCAAATACTTTCCAGCAGGTCACGAAAAAATAAATGTTGCTAGTTCATAGTACCCAAGTTTTAATACCTTTAGTAACTTGCACTCTATCCCCAGGTCCAAATCCTGCCCATTGTTTACAACTATTCTGCTACTGAAGACGAGCAATAGTAAAATCATCTCAGTTTACCATTCATTTTCACTTCATAATAGTTCACTAAGTCATTGAGAAGTTTCTTTGAAAGAAGATTATGGATTAGGCAGGGAATAGCTCCATTATTTCTGGCCTTGAGGCAGGCGTGCAAGGGAACGGGTCCATGTCCGGAAATGTTTTTGTCTTAAATTCCAGTGGAATAAATATTGGCAGTGACTAAATGGTGCACTGTTCGCTTGTTTTGTTTGATTCAGAGCATAATTGGATTCAGTAAACCACCAGATGTTAGTAAAAAAAAAAAAAGTTTAATCTGCAGCTGAACAACACACTATCAAAAATAGAATCGGTCCATTACTAAAAACCTGCAAGAATGAAATGAAGTAGGAATCATTTGATTCTTCAAGTGGCTTTGTAAATGGTCTTTGAGTTCTCCATGCACCATGGGAGAGCATCCGATGGGACAAACCATGTACTCTTTGCGGCTCAGCCTGCACAGATGTTCTGTCCTTCTGGGCGAGGACCCTGTTTGGTATGCCAAGCTGCTGCACATCCATTGTGCAGACACACGCCAGGATAAACTAAAAAAGCAGAGATCGGTGAGGATAGATCTAAAATCCAGCCCTTGGGGCAAGATAAGATCAGTTTCCCCAAGAGTAAGCAAAAATGACTACCAAAATATTGTGGAGGCAAGCAACAATAGGTAAGTATAGATTTATTATAATGAACTCCAAATATATGCATATTAACAACATATCTGTTCAATGCACCTAAAGTTAAGAATAGTAAATCTGTACTTGGCCTATATGCACTGACCTCCGTGATATTTTGGTTGTTGAAATTCTGGCTACAATATTTTGGTAGCACTATATTTTTGTGCTCGATATTCTGACACACGACCTTCATCAACCGTTGGCAAGGAGAGCAATCTGGCATTGCTGTAAGAGCTAAGACACAGCTCGTGGGATGAGGCTTTGCACAGCTGCCTGAAAACCACAGATTCAAGTCAGACAGGACCTACCCGGCCGGTCGCCTTTCCAAGGCTGATAAAACAAGAGTCGCTGAATCTGGATACTAAAGACACACATCACTAACCTCTTTTGTCACTTATATCTGGCTGGGAGCAGGCGTCAAAAGGGAAGGGACTCCACATATTCTTCAAACCTCCCGCCCCCATTTCAGATAATCACACTGTGGATACTTTCACACGTTAGAAAAGCTTAGTTCACCAGAATTGTATGTTTGGCAATTGTGTATTTGATTGCATTTTGAAAAGGTTGAACATAACTGTCATGTTTAAATAGGTCTATGTATTTTAAACATTGCAAATTTAATAGAATAATTGTAAAACATGGGGGGCAGTGATGTTGTTTATACTGGAGGCGCAGCATTAAAACGTTTGAAGGCTGCTGCTTTAGACAGTTGTGGTGTAGTGCTTTCTTTATTAATATTCCATTGTGATCATTTCAATAATTCTCACTCCCCACCGGCAGTATGTGCTCCCCAAGCACTTGCTCGGTAAGTGAATACATTTGATCAGTCCTCCTATTTTGATTACCAGTGTCGAGCTCAGTGGTGGCCATATTTCTAGTAGGGGTGAATATGAAGGCATTATGACTCACATGAAGCTCTCTGCGGTGGTGGCTATTCCTTGGTGAAAGTTAACTCACAGAAAGCTTTGTGTACCCTGAGAAATATTAATATACCAAGCTGAAGAAATTGTTTGACCTGGGTGGGTCATATGCCGGTCTCAGGGCCCACATGTTACCTGTTAATGCCTGTAAAAAGCAACAACATCCACAAATGTCTCCTTAAGACAAATAATAGGGAAGAACAATCAGAGTAATCCATCCTAGACTCATTTAACATGCCGTACATGAGCTGTGATTCTTTTTACTTTGCTGCAATAAACTTTGCAGTACCATAACCTTTGGCAGGTAATTTAAGATTCGGTCAACCGAAAATTGATGTAGCACGCTATTGAACAGTGATTTCCAATGGCACTAGGAATAGTACCTGTACTTTGAAATCTGTGGAAACTTTACAGTAGAGTTAGTTAACGTGCCGCTGTACAGCAATTTGTTTTTACCCAGTTTGATGCATGGATGGACGCTAAGACCCACAACCCATCAATTCAAATGTTTTTTTTTTTTTTAATAAAATGCTACAGGACAACCACTTCCCACTGAAGAAAGGGTTTTGTTTCCAGACGAAGTGAATCGCATGAGTAAGAGCCATTACTTTACTTAATGCAAAGGAAACATAAGAAGCGCACAGAGAGGAACCACTGACACCACACCAGTCTCAACTCAGAACCTTCATTCCAACAATCAGCACCACACTATCCAGTTTTCCAGCCATACCTGCACACACAAATGCCAGACACCTTCCCCCTTAAAACAACGACAGGCTAATGAAGAAAATGCCCAGATATAAGAAAAATACACGAATAGTAATAAAAGACAGATAAGAAATCGATTAAATGAAGCTCATAATGGTCCTGTCAAAAAGTAATGCGCAACTGTAAACAATATATAGAATAAACACGAATAACAGACATAAGAGAGATAAGTACATCACGGCAAATCCTTGCAGCAGTAACTAATCCGTAGCATAATCGCTATTGCATATAGGTAACTTCCCTTTCTTCCCTGCTCTTGTTACCCTATGGAGTCCCATTCTTCTACATGGATGTGTAACCCACTCCTTCCTGGGGGCTCACAACTACCACTGCCCCAGATCTCAGTAATGGGCTGAGCCGCATAAATAAAAAACAGAAATACATTATGGCCCCCATCCACCTGTGTTTCAAGACTGAAAAAAACAATGCTGAAAATAGGTACTTAAGCCATATCTTGAAACACCTCAATCACTCTGATAGTGTCAGACCATCAAGAGCTAACTTCGCCACCATCATTGGGTCTACTACTATGAGTTGAATATTCCAATATTTGGGTTTTCTATCGGCCCCGCAATCTCAACTGCGTCTGGCCCTCCAGCACTTTGCTGCTCACCTTCCAATCATCACTGCCACTGTTCCTATATTCCCTTTCTGGCCGCCGCCACAGACACAGACCCATACAAGCTAACCTCCCTTTTCACAATCTGAAAGAGACTCCCCACAGCTGAGTGGGGTGTAGCTCTGTATGCTGGTAAGGTTGACCGGGGAGACTTCCTCCAACACAAATTAAGATGTAATTGCAAATTGAATAGCTTCGTTAAGCACCTGATGTATATGCTAAACTTGCCCATTGACATCAAGGTGAAATAGAGCAAAATGTCCCCCCTCCAGACAAAATCCACATTTACTTTAAAGCCATTTGGACACTATTATCTAAACTTATTTCTTGAGGCACAGCTTCCTGAGCAAAAATATCCACCAAGAACTCAGTAATAAAAGTTGTTACACTGCCAACCTTTTTAATCCCAGGTGTCTTGGATAGTAATCAAAAACACAAATGTTTTATTCTGTGATACAACTGCATATGGTTCCATTATGTCAATGAAGAACTTGCACCAAGGACCTTAGAAAAAGTGAACTATGGAAACTAATCACACACATGAATGCGTTTTTTGAATCACTGTTGGTACAAACACTACATGTTTGTACTATCCACTTCATTATGCATTATGCATGAAGATTAGGTGACCAAATATGGTGTCTAATTCTACTTTTAGTGACAGACACTAAACAAAACGCTGCTTATCAGGGCCGGCTTTAGTGCTGGTGGTGCCCTGTGCGACAATGTTTTTTGGCGCCCCCCCAATGACCACCTCCACCACGGATTCTCTCACTAGCACCCTTAACAGTGACCAAGTCTCCATAACCACACACTCTCAGATGCATTGAATTAGTTATATAGTGCCACTCATACCAGTGTAGGGTGTCCAAGCACTTTGCATCTCACACACACATTACACAGAGACAATCAATCATACGTGTGTAAATCAGTGTATAGGAAATTTTACATAAGCCAAAGGACTAAAAGTGTAGGAGTCACATGTCATCCATACTGGTAGGCAGTATAGTTTAAGAGTGCTTGGTGTGGGGAAGCACAAACTCAGAGTCGAAAAAGAAACAGCATAGTTGGGAGTTTTCTTTAATAATAATCGATTTCTGGCCAAATTAACCCTTTTTGCAACATTAATCAATGTTCTAATAATGTATACTTTGCAGTGTGTATGCAGTTCTAGGATGAAAGTTAATAGCTCACTATTCTATATTAGGACTTTAAGTTATAAATTGCAAGTTACAAAAGGATGTCTCTTTTCAAAGCAGTAATCTGCTGATCTGTTTACATCATACTCACTCTGTAATCACCTTGGTACATGTTCTTTGCAGCAGGCATATTAACCCTCTGCACTAACTTCACCGAAGTCAAAACCTCAACTATACAAAATGCTGATCTCTCTCCAGGAAGATAATTAATCACAGGAGTTATCTTGACATTTGTGTGAGGCCTGGTAATTGCGGGGGAAAGAAACGCTGCAGCAGGTGCCTCAAAAGCATAATAAACTTTCAAACACGGCGCCCCCAGGAAGCCAGCACCCGGTGCGGTGGCACCGGTCGCACCGCCCTAAAGCCAGTCCTGCTGCTTATATCCTAACTAGTAAAAGCAACCCCACACTACCACTCTTCATCTTTGTCATCATCCTAAGACACGATCAGCCTGGGTATTGCTTTTTTCTTGGAACATGTTCAATTTATAACCAAATGACTGCATTTTAGCTGCCAAGAGGATAGCCACTCTCACTCTGAGAGTTTGCCACCTCCTCACCCCTGGGGAAAGAATGTTTAATAACTGCTTGTAATCCAGCTGGTGATGAACTTTGTGGCCCACATAAATGAGCAGAAATGTTCCACCTCCCAAAAGCACAGTAACATCTCTTTCGAAATAACTGAATAATTCCTTTCATTGATTTGAGAGTCCTGGAACCAAATGCTAAAATGAACTGAATGCCAGAATGCCTTTAGGAAAGGGTAGAGTCCAGACAATATTTACTGCGTCTTCAGCGCTAAAATACACTTCTCGCCAGCAACAAAAGTCTTCAAACCAGGAGAAATAATATTAGAATTCTTGATAGCTTAAAAGGATTCGTATTGTGCTTACTCCCAAGCAAACTTATCAATCTCTTTTCAGTAAGGGTCTACATGATTCTATTTTGTTTGAAAAATCCTTTACAAACTTTTACTAGAACCCAAAGAGCCTTAAAACACTAAACCAATTACTCTCTTGACAATGGATCTGGAGCAATATTACACTTAGTGCCCTAAGGACGCATCGGACTTGTCACCTGTGTTCTGTACCCCAGGGGCACTTTGTTATTACAGAAGACGTTGCAGATGCCTGCACAGCTTCTTCTGTATGGCACAGTCTAAAGGTGGAGCTCTCGCATTTGCTTGGTAGATTGGCCCCCAATCAAAAGAGAAAACACTTTGCCTCTGCATCGTAATACAGACGCTATTGAGGGGCACACTGACTGTGTGACACAGGCATGGTGCATAGTCAGAACGCCCTCCGAGGAGCCCCACAGACATCCCCCTGCAGGCAACCGCAGTCACTCTTTGGAAGGGGAACTCTGTCTATTTTTCAACTCCCGTTTGCGGCCGCAAAAAAGGGTCGTACATCTGGCCCTATATGTTTCAACTCAACTCAATACCTATTGTACTTCCTGTTTTCATCCAGACTTCATAAGTTATATTCTCAAAATTACACAATGCTTTTAGCATTATAAGAAAAGCAACACACTCATCAATAGTCTCCCATTCTTCTTGAGAGCATGAGTGGAACTGTTCAAGAAAATATTGACTTTCTTTTCGGACTTGTCCTGCATTTTCTGTGTAGCTTATTTTTAAGTGTCTAAGATTACAGCACATCGCCTTGGCAGGGTAAATGCTTGTATTTTAGTCTTTCCGCCCCCAAAAGTAATTTCAGAAGAGAAATTTTCTCTGGTGGCCTCAATCAAAACCTTCCAAATCTCAAATGTAAGCTTCAAAAAGATCAATCCACATTGCCCATGCCACAGAAGGTTAGCCTGGTTGTTGAAGAAATGGAGCTGGTGGTTGTATGATTCTCATTGTAAATTAACTTATTTGTGCTTGAATAAAACATGCACAAATTACCCAAAAATCATAAACAAACTAAAACAGTGGTTCTTAACTGGTAGTTGTGACCCCTGGGGGTCTATGACACCACATGAGGTTTGTAACTGTATAGAACAAGAATATCTGCAGCCTAATAAAGTATATAACCATAAAAAGCAAACTGTAAAATTAAACTTTTAAAATGGTTTCTAAAAGAATCTGAAATTGGATGCAAAAAAATTAAATTAGTATCCTTAGCTTGATTCGTGGGAGCAGCACAAGTACAGCAAACATATGTACAGAAAAAGTGATTGGTTGCTTCAATTGAATCACTCCTATGTGTTGACAAAACGCTAACATGCATTTGAAGCAAAGCAAGACAAAGTGGTGTGTTGGAGTCTAGCATTTCACTTTGTATTTAAGAAATAAAATTAATATCCTGTTTTCCTCATTACAAGTTCATGATATCCTAATGCATATATATTAAGGCAGACAGGACATCCGTCACATTTGTGAGAAAGTAGAATTCTGCCAATCTCTAAATCATGCCCTAATTTTGAAAATGTCCCATCTCGTAATTGAAATAATGAATGCATTTTTTGATGTTTACTTTTTTCTGTATTTTTACATATTGTTTTCAGACTCAAATCATAGACATTGCTTAGTCTGGGGGTCCCTGTCTTCCAGTTTTGGTTCGGTGGTGGTCCACATAAGCAAAAAGGTTTACGAACTGCTGAACAAAAACAATTAAAGTGATTGCCATCTCCACAGATGTTATATTTTTTTAAAAGCCAATGAATTAAAACCAATAGCAGGAACTCCAATTGGAATGAACTAAAGTAGAAGAGGAGGAAAGAGAAATGCCCTAAATAGTAGTTTGACTCTAGTGAAACCAGTGCTTAAATTGAGACGGTGGTTGCTCATGTGGCCCACCAGCACTCATTTTTTAGGGACGAGCACTCCTTTTTTTCTAACAGTTTTTGATCCAAAGCAAGAGAGACAAAAACACCAAAGAAGGAGGAAGAGAGAGCAGAACAAACAGTGACACGACGAGAAATCATGGATGAAAAGTACCTGCAAGAGAAAGAGGCAGGAAGTCTTTTGACGGTGGATTAAGGAGGAGTCAAGGCTATGCAGTTTTGGTATTCATCAACCCAACCTTCAATAGTGCTGCTTGTGTGCTCCTTAGCAAAACTTTGGGACCCAGCACTTATTCTTTTACAAATTAAGCACCGAGTGGAACTGAGTGGAACAGAACTAAAATCAACCACTAAATTTCCACAATATCTATTCTGGGAAATACTTAACTATGGGGGTTTGTGAGGAAGCCGAATACAGAGAGGTCTGGCCCAGGTATGAAAGGGGGACATTTTGGGTCGCCAGACACCAATTTAATGTGGTACACGGGGGGCAAGTATTAGGTGCAGAGAGTTTTTGCCCCACCCACTCTTATGATTCAGGGTATAATGTTTTTTTTTGTTTTGCCGGTGGCTTTTATGGCATTTGGGTGGCTTTGTGTTAGAACAGGTGTAGAGGGAAAGAAGGCAATGTTTGGTTGTCGCTTTAGAGGCAAGTGCATAGCGGTGGGCAGGTAAGTTGGCATGGTTTAACCAGGTTTATTGTTGTTAACAGTGGCAATCCAGGCCAGAAGAGAATGGGTAGGCAAGGTCAAGGTCACACCTGGACTAGGTAGTAATTTTAAGGTTCATTAGGAAGTTGGGATAGTTACAGGATAATAGTTGCTGTAGAAAGCAGCAGGGAAGGTTAAGGGTCCCAATTGCTGAGGGTCAGCTTAGGAGGAGGTACAGAATTGCAGGTTTACACTTGTGCGGAGTAGGGACTTTTAGCGGTGAGGGATGCAGCGCAAGACCAGGTTTAAAATTGTGATGTGCACCTGTTTCAATAAAAAGAAGCCTTATTCACACTATATTGGTGTCGGTGGTTTGTGCTGCCTCCCATATTCCCCAATACAGGCGTACTGCGCTCCCAACCAAGATAACATCTTTTAAGGGTCACCTATAACACAAGCACAAACAGGGCCGGCTTTAGAACTTGTGGCGCCCTGTGTGAAAATGCTTGCTGGCGCCCCTCGCCTCCCCCCCCAATGACCACCTCGCCACGGATTCCCTCACTACCACCATTTGACAATGCCCCCCAAGTCTCCATAACTACTATCTTTTAGATTCATTTAGTTTTATAGCACCACTCATGCCAGTTCAAGGTGTCAGAACACTTTACATCACACATATGTTGCACGGAGACAATCATACGTGTATAAATCAGTCCATAGGATATGTTACATATGACTGAGGCCTACAAGGTGTGGGTGTCACATGGCATCCTTGGTCTGAAAAAGCCCAAATTCAGAATTAAAAATGTAACACCAATGTAAGGGGTTTTCTTTAATAAGAATTGATTTCTACCCAAATGAACCCTTTTCGCAATATTAAGATAAGGAAAGACTGGGCAAAAAACTTGTAGCTATAATATATTCCTTGCAGTTGACAGTTAATAGCTAGCTCACTGCTCTATATTAGGATTTTAACTTTTAAACTGCAAGTAAAATAAGGATCTCTCTGAAAAAAGCGATAACCCATTGACCTATTTATATTATATGCACTTTGTGATGTGACTGGGACACATTCTTTGCAGCAGCCATATTAACCTTCTGCGCTATGATGAGTCAAACTTCCACTACCAGACGAAGCTCCGGTCTCTCTCCAGGAAGGACATTAATCACCAGAGTTATGGTGACATTTTTATTGATGCTTGAAAATTGCTGGGACAAGGAAGGTGGCATCTGGTGCCTTTAAAACAATAAATATGATGCCCCCACCCAAGTCAGCGCCCGGTGTGGTGGCACCGATCGCACCGCCCTTGCGCCGGCCCAGAGCACAAATGTTATTCAGGGAGTGCACATCACAAAATTACCACTGAGTGGTGCTGGCTCACATTGAAAAGGCTTCTGGAATTATGTTACTATGACAAAATCTTCACCACCACTTCGGACACAGTATCAATGAGGCAGAGCCAGGAACCCCGCAGTGCTGTCCAGATACCCGAACGACCAAAGGACAGCATCAGACAGCACCATAGAAGACAGGAACTCAAAGTAACAAACAACCTCACACACTAAAATACCCAGAGTGCACCACTTCTGTTCCTGCTCAGCCATGGCTGCCAACATTTAGAAACAAGCATTTGCAATGCAATCGGTCACGTATTTGTGAGAGCTAGAGCTATTTGCGTTGTTAATGACAATGTCTTTTCCCAATGTGTTTTGGTTTGCAGTGGAGTGGATGTATGTGGTCTGGAGTGGATTTTTTGTGGGTTGAATTGGAATTGTTAGCTGTGGAATTGTGTAGTGTATTTATGTAGTGAAGTTGTGTGGTATGGTGAATAGATAGGAGTAAGAGCTGCACATAATAGACAAAAGGAAGATAGAGAGGGATAGGTAGTTTGTGCACGTAGCGGTGAATGTACTTCAGACAGAGGAGAAGAAAGAGTGAGTGAGAAAGAAGGGGAGAGCAGGCCACAGTCGAATAAAGAGGGTGCGCCTGTGTACGCAGAAGACACCTGAAGAAGAAGAGGAGAGCGTGAATTTGAGGGAAGGACATTTTGAAAAAGGCACGAGAAAGTAAATGTACTCGAAGACCTGAAGTGAACCAATATGACAGAGACGGCAAGAGTGCATGAGAGAGAGAGTGCAAGTTTCCTTTCTATAGACAACCGATGCAGGTAGGGCAGAAACAGTGCATGCTTCCTTGCTATAGAGGACAGGTACAGGAAGGGTGGCACAGGTAGGGCAGAAACTTCTGCAACTGCTCAGCCGTGGCTGCCAACATTTAGAAACAAGCATTTGCAATGCAATCAGTCTTGAATTTGTGAGAGTTAGAGCTATTTGAGTTGTTAATGACATGATAAAGGAGAGAGCAGGCCACAGTCGAATAAAGAGGGTGTGCCTGTGTACGCAGAAGACACCTGAAGAAGAGGAGGAAAGCGTGAATTTGAGGGAAGGTTATTTTGAAAAGGCACAAGAAAGAAATTGTACTCAAAGACCAGAAGTGAACCAATATGACAGAGGCGGCAAGAGTGCATGATAGAGAGAGTGCAAGCTTCCTTCCTTTAGAGGACCGATACAGGTAGGGCAGAAACAATGCATGCTTCCTTTCTATAGAGGACAGGTACAGGTAGTGCAGAAACAGTACAAGTTTCCTTTCTATAGACAACCAATGCAGGTAGGGCAGAAACAGTGAACGCTTCCTCTCTATAGAGGACTGGTAAAGGTAGGGCAGCACATCACACATTTTATCACAAGACATGTACATGGAGCTCTGAGTATCCTTGCACAGGAGGTGATTACACCATCTGTACTGTTGTTTCCTTCTCTCAGTAAATAAATCCTCCCCTCTGCACTCATGTGTGTGTTTTTCCACAGTGTACACAACTGTGCACAAGACATCCCTGCCATTGCAGTATTGCTCCATGTGTACACTTGTGAGTACCACCTGCTTTCTAGGGAAAATTTCATTGGAGCCGTGTGCCAACTTCTTATGTCAGTAGAGGGTACCAGACACCAATGCATGGGTTAGAACAGGGCTATGCAGCCCCCGGGGAGGATTAATGCATTTCTGTAAGAGTTATTAAGAATATAAATGTTTAATAACAAGCATTGGAAAAGCCAGTAAGTCTGGCATAAGCCCCCAGCCTTCTGGCAATTCTTGTATTGTTGTGATTTTGCAAAACGTTATTGTTTTGGTATACGCTGGAAACTCATCAATGTGACAAGAGAACAATCATTTGCAAAAAAGAAAATAAAGTTTTTGGATGTCCAAAAAATACACATTACCATAGACGGGAAAGAAATAAAAAAAAAAAGTAAAGAAAAAGAAAGAAATGGAAAAAGAGCAGGATGGAAAGAAAAAGAAGAAAATGGAAAAAGAGCAGGAAGGAAAAGAGAAGGAATGAGAAAGAAAGACATAAGAAACAAGGAAAGAGAAAGAATGAATGAAAGACGGTGAAAGAAGGAATGGCAAAGAAAGAATGAAAAATGGAAAGAGAAACAAAGAATGAGAGATGGAGAGAAGGAAAGAGAAAAGCGTATGAAAGAGTGAAGGAAATGAGTAAAGAAAAGGAAATGGAAGGGAGAAAGAAGGAAGGAAATTTAAGAAAGCAAGAAAAGAAGGAAAGAGAAAGAATGAAGGAAAAAGGGAAAGAATGAAAGAAGGAAAAAGAGAGAAAAGAGAAGAAAAAAGAATGAAAGAAAGAAAAAGAGAGAAGAAAAGATGTAAGAAAGCAAGAAGGAAAGAAGGCAAGAAGGAAAAAAAGAAATTAGGGAGAAAGAAGGAAAGAAAGAAATAAGGGGAAAGCAAAAAAAGTAAAAAAAGAGGATAACTTAAAACAGAACGGTTTCAAATGGACAGACTCTATCTGATATACTGTGAAATAACAACAGGCTGAAAGTCCCTTTAAGTAAGTATATTATGCATATTTTAGTATAATCAAAAGGTCTTGGTTAACCCCAGACTTAAAAGTAAAACAAGTAGTGGTAAAATGAAAAGAATTAGCCCCCAGACCATAATACAGTCTACAAATATCTGCAGTGAACGCAGGTCCTGCTGTTGACTCTCCCTGTGATGCCTAAATGCCGTGATGCAAACCTTTGATACCGATAGTATGTCATTTTTAGGTCGAGCCTTGGCAGCGCATGCGCTGCTCTGCGAGGCATGCTGTATTCAGGCTTGGACGTGAAGCTCAGCCCACTCTCCACCCATCTTTTCAACTGGCTCCTGCTACTGTATTTTCTAAATGGTTGCTTCTGATTCGTTAATAGGCCTGTTAATCCCACCTTAGTAACGCCTTGTCTGCATTTGTAACCTTCCATGAGGACAGGACTTTTTACTTGTCTTGTTACACAGTCTGTTTTAGCTACAGTCTGTGAGCACTATTTTCTTTAAGGTCTTTAATTTAGCTGCTTTTGCAAGCACGACAGGCTCTCCCTAACTCACCCAGTTTTCAAGACAGCAAGGCACCTTTGTTTAGACAAGCCACGTCTGAAAGAAAAGTGCGTGGCCGACGTAAAAGTGAAAGCATGATATGGGGCGCTTTTACAAAAAAAAATATTTGTTTGACAACCTAAACAAATTCTTTTTTTTTTTGGTAAAATCATCCCATACCGTGCTTTCACTTTAATGGCAGCCGCGCACCTTTCTCTAGACGCTGGTCATCTAGAGAGAGGGACGTGGCTGCCATTAAAGTGAAAGCGCAGCATAGGGAGCTGAAATAAACAAGCATTTGGAATGGAACAGGTCTCACATCTGCGAGAGTTTAAGCTATTAGCATTGTAAATAAAAAACTTTTTATTTTTGTTTTAAAAACCAAAACATAATTAAAGGCATTGTCAATTACAATGCCAATAGCTCAAACTTGCGTAAATGCAAGATCTCTCGAATTGCAAATGCTTGTTCACAAAAGTGGCACATTACCTCAGAAGGTCTCTTTCCACTGGTGACCACAAACTTTACTGATATAGTTTAAGGTGAGTTTGTCACCCCGATTAAACATCTGCTTCAAATTGCATTTATATAGCGCTTACTACACCTGATGAGGCATCGAACAAATGAAGCAGAGGCCTGTTCCTTTAAGTGAAAAGAGGGCAGACAGTCTCTTGGTGCACCCATCACTGATCTGATCACGCCTAGGCCTGTCCCACCTTCACTCTTCTACTGCTGCTAAAGGTACCGCACAACTGGATGTCATGAAAAGTGCAGTGTGCCATTCCTGGGGTTTAGTCTGCCAAACTAATGCATTCTGGGAGATGTAGTCCTGGAGTAGATCAAATTGAACTTACAGCAAATGAGAACACAGATTTGTATAGGAAAAGACAGAGCTTGAGTGCTGCTTCCTTGGAAACATGGGGTCACCGAGTAACCGGAAATAGTGAGCGTGCAGTGCCAACTATGGAGTCATCAGTAGCACAAAATAGTGCACGTGCAGTGCCAACAATGGAGTCACCCAGTGACCCAAAATAGTGCAGTGTCAACCATGGAGTCATCCGGGAACCCAAAATAGTGCACGTTCCAACTATGGACTCACACAGTAACCCACATTATTGTACTGCAGTGTCAACCAAGGAGTCACCCAGTAACCCATATTGGTACTGTGTCAGCCAGTGAGTCACCCAGTAACTCGAAAAAATACATGTGCAGGGCAAACCCAAAATAGTGCACTGCCAACCAAGGAGTCATCAGTACCACAAACTAGTGTGTTTGTGTAGTGCCAACCATGGGTTCACTCGGTAACCCAAAATAGTACATATGCAGTGCCAACCATGGAGGATCCCAGTAACCCCAAAAATAGTGCACGTGCAGTGCCAGCCAGAGTCACCCAGTAACACAAAATAGTGCACGTGCAGGACCAATCAGTGCACACTTTAATTTACGGTATTGTAATTTGTAATGTGTAATTCAAAACATTTCTTAACATTATGTTTACTTTTTGCTTACGCAAAACTAGTTTTAACAGAAAGTGTCTCACCAGGAGTTTTTTTCAGCCTGTACCAGACTCTTTGTAGTATCCTGTTATTATTTTTGAGAGTAGGCCTTTGCATGAAAAAAGGTCATGAAATACCAGCAAATCTCATAACAAGCATTTGCAATGCAATAGGTCTCGCATTATTGAAAGTTTGAGCTATTGTAATTGCAAATAATAATGCAACGGCAATAGTTAATACTTTCAGTAATCCGAGACCTATTGCATTGCAATACACACACCCCCCCTAAAACAATAAAAGTATGTTTTGTCTCAAAAAGCACAGTCTGTCATTGTAGCCTCCAGCATAAAGGGAGCTACTTTGTGTCTAGATGTGTTTCTTGTGAAAAGAAAACACTGTCACTATAGTGAAGTGTCACCCCGTCACAACAACTTCTTTAATAATAAGTATCTGCATACCACCAGCGTTAAGGCCAACTATCCACCCCCACACATACACACCCCTACTCTCATCACCAGCGCCATCATCCTAGCATTGCGAGCATGTATTGAAGGTTTCCAGGCCACTTGCAGCTGCAGGGATTAATGCCCCCCTTTCGTACAGTGGCAGTGACCTGAACTGCATGAACCACCCCCACGTGACACCCCCGTCGTCTACACACTGACATTGATGCGGCGTGTGTACGGAACCTCTCAAAAATGTCTATAAAACGCAGGCTGTCACTTACCCTCTACTCTGCCTCAGAACCTCACTTCAGATGTATGCAATGAACAATTCACCTCCAAAATATATCACCCCCACCTTCCCTACACCCCCAGCAAAAAAAGAAATAGTCAGCAAACACCCAGACCAGTCTCTGCCACCCTCCATCAGGAAAATATATAAACCCCGCTCGCCTCTCAGGCGACCCTCTGGGTCCCTAGCCCATAATATGAATTTAAACAACCTCAACGTGCCCCCTCCACTCCCAATGCGTGAAAGTGACACCTTGTCTGCCCACGTTCAGCATAATTTATTTACAGACCCAGGGGTCACCATCTCTTCTAAGACACTTGTGAATGAGGAGTGTTGGTGTACGCAGAGTGGGTCGGGGTTTATAGCGAAAATAACTTGTTTTATACAGCGCTTCAAATCAAAGACGTGATGTCTCCAAGCGCTGTAAACAATAGGTGTTGCTTAACTCCAACTGTATGGCAGCTTAATGCTTCCCTATATAAGGACGAACTGCAGAGAAGGCCTTTTGAGGGATTCGAAGTCGTTACCTCCAGGTAACAGTATATATCAGTGGTAAGCATTTAAATCTCGATCATCCTGCTGATGGTCGTGTGGTTTATGGTCTTTGAAAACAGCGCGCACCTGGATATAAATAAAAGCGCAGAAATAATCGACTATGTGGCGAACAAGAAACCAGTGGATATGTTCTAATTTTCATAAGTAAACCAAGAATGGCGCCCGAAGGCTATGTGCAGAAATAACTCACAGTAAAGGCCCTATTGTCAAGAAAACATGAAGGAAATTCGGGGAGAGCAAGATAATTAACTTCCACTGCACGTGTGTGAATTTGTAGGCGCAAATAAGAAAATGTAGATTTTTCGAGAGTTTGGAACTGCTTTGTGCTGTGTGACGTGCTGGAAACGGGGAATTTTATTTCAGGTGGTTTTTAGTAAACGTGATTTAATCACTCAAACATATTTGGTACAACTCCCATACCCTTACAAGTTGAACGATCACGAAAGCTATCGCTATTGTAAAAAAACATGCCCGCGAGTGGTGTGCGCGCGCGCCACAAAAGCCATGTGGTTTCAATTATTGCGCCCGTGTCTGGGCACGATAATTGAAAACACATGTCAGCAATGCGCGTAATAGACACCAATAGGCCATGGGCGGAGCAATTCACCTGCCTTTGGCCTATTGCGTGCTCTCTTTAAACTAAACACGCACGCAAAGCCCAATCACGGAAGCCAAAAGGAAAAGCACACGCACGAGCGTGTGCAATTCCTAGGTACGTTTTCAGACCCCCCTACAAAAGGTGTCTCGCTGCGCGAACAGTGCTCCGCACAGCAACGCAGGCGCGAGACCTAAAAACGTACGTAATTTTACAAAGTCCTAGCCACTGCCAGCAGAGGGCACACCTCTCCTTGTCACCATTTATTACGAGTGCATATGTATTTTGAAGTCAGTGGTGAAGCTTGGTCGGGGGGGGAGCTTCAGATATTCAGACACTCACGTTGGCATATTATGTTAATTATTGAATGAGAACAGCACAAGAGAAAGGTTTAAGGCCCACTGGAAAGAGGGAGGAGTGCAGATTGTGAGAGGTCCTTAAGACACAGTATTTTGTTAAAATAACCATGTTTTAAGGCCTTCAAAACAGAGCCCAGAATGTGCGCATGAGTTTTTAAAAATCCCAGATGAAATCTGACTTGCACTTACCAGATCCGACTTAAAGCTCCTGAAACCAACTATTTATTAATTAATGCATTTATTAGGGGGGTGTAACACCCCTTACACCTCTCTCCCCTGAAGCTACGCCCCTGTTAACAGTATAAAAGGACCATGGTAATGGTTAGTGCTTTGAAGTAAGCGCAAGGAGACATGCGAGGCTGTCCAGAATATCCAAATCAATAAACAGTGTAGAGACCTTTATCGAGGCATTTCACCCATTAATTAATAAGCACATTTCATTCTGGGACTTGCAGTTTTTTTCCTTATTACATCCATTGGCTTAAAAGTGAACCACATAATGCGCTTTCTTGAGTTGTGGGAGAAGCACTCGTGATGTTTTAATACATGTCTTGCCAGGCTCACTGTTGTGTCGGAATGCTTTTTTCCCTGGTTGAATCATCCACCCGAGTATAACTCCCGAAGCTTCCCACGCCCCCGCCCCAGTGTCCTAGCTCCTTTGACACCACCCCCCCCCCTTCTCTAAAAAGTGACTTTTATCTTGCAATTGGGCTTTTCTGTTCCATCTGTTTTGTTCCTTTTCGGGTATCTGTACTGTGTACACCCAACGAGGCAAGGGCTACCAAGAGGAATGCGAGAAGGAGGAAGGGTGCGTAGATGAGGATGGAGCTTAGGAGAAATGAGAGGGGTGGAAAAATAGTGGGTGCAAAGGGGAGGGGGGTAAGAGACTGGACATAATTTTGATACGGCCTGGAAGACAAACAAGTAGATCATGTGAAAAAAATAAGACACCTGGTAAAACAGTGTACAGTCAACGCACGGCAACGTGAAGGTCTCATGTGAAAGGATGTCACAGAAGAAAGTAGGCAAAAGTGAAAGGAGGATACAATTTCAAGAGGTCAGACCTCGGTGGGGTGCAGGGGGCGTGCATGTACTGTTGTAGGAGGGGTTAGGTAGTGTGGGGAAGGGCACGGAGGGATTAAGAGCGGCGCGGCTGTGCAAAAAAATGAAGAAACCACAAGGTTAAATTCATGGCAGGAACAGGAGCAGAGGTAGGTCAACCTAAAAAGAAGAGCGCTTGAAGTTTGGGAAATAACGTGAAGCATGACTGCACATGTAGCAGGGGCATTCCTCATGGATGGAAGGATTCGAACATTCAAAAGGAGGGACTACTATGCCTATTGACCAATCACAAGCGTCCATTTATAAAGAACAGTAAGAGGAAGCCAACTGAAAAGAAGGCTGGTGCTTAAAGCCCACGTCACGCCTCGAAAAATCAACTCACCCACTCAAAATTGTAAGATTATCAGGTTTAGCTATTTTTAGCAGCTACTAGTCCCATCTGGCAAGTGAATGAAAGCTGGAAAGGAGCCTGTGTTCTGTTCATTCAGAAAGTGAATGAGCAATAAAGATGCCATTAAATCTTGTTTTTATCTTGACACATTTGCTGTCTGCTCAAGGAAAGCAGGCAAATGTCAGTTTGTCTTTTTACTAACTGCTGCTTGGAAAATTGAGTTTATGTTTTTTCTCTCTCACTATAGTTAGAGGTTTTTGTAAAGTGAGCTGTCTCAAGATCTAAGTTATTTTTCTCTAAAACATAACATTTAAATAAATAGCCTGTTAATTAACATTAACACATATTTCAGAATATATCCGGAATTATGAAAGCACATTTTTTTGTAATTAAGAAGTGCCAAAGAGTTAAATAGGAGCAAAACAAACCATTTAACTTTACTTGCTGATATACAAATTAAACATGTTTGCAGAAACTCTATTTCCAAACCTTCTTGTTTGTACACTATATCATTTTATTAGTAAAACCACATGTCAGTGGGAAAGTTTGTGGCCTTTTCAACGGAAAAGCTGCTGATCACAAATGACAGTGTGCTACCACTACATGCTTTAATTATGTATGATAGGTTCTAAACATGATTTGAGAAACATTCCTGCCCCCGCCCTGATGACAATGCTGTTAATGAACTAAGAGGCAAGTCAGGGGTCAGGTGTATCCTCTGGCTAGATTTGAATTATACGTGGAAAAAAGTTTTGTCTATTAATGTAAACAAAAGAGTTTTTTGTACAGCAGACATACTGATCTCGCACGTTTCAAAGGTGCTCTAATATGTGGTAATAAAGAAAATGGAAGTTCAATTATTTTAAATAGTTGCCCACGTTCACATCCTTTGAAACCAGTTTAGGGGTCAAGAGCATTTCAAGTTGGTAGAGTAGATTATTAGTCTCTAGACCTGCAGGTTTATGATTTTTCGAGGCCTGCACATCCAGGAACAGCATGCCTCGCAGAGCAGCACATACGCTGCCCAGGCTCGACCTAAAAAGAAAGAGGGATATTTTTCAGACATAATCGGTGGCTTTTATTGTCCCTATTGAATTATATTGACGCGGGGGCGATGTCAGGTGGGAGGAAGTTGATTTAGAGCCATTTTTTGCTTTAAACATCAGGAGTCTTCCGCCTGAATGGGGTCTGTTGGCATGTATGCTCTGCTTCCTCCAGGATTCACCAACTCCCTTCCTAATATGTCCTGCTCATCTGCAGCATTACAAAGAATTAAGTACACAGCAAAGTCAGCAAATTCCCATACCAAATGACTGGTCCCTTCTTGTATGTTATATGCAGTAGTGTGACATGACAGGACGAAGTACCCCTACTTCAAACCTAAAAAGAATTTAGATCAATGGGGAATATGAAACGTTCAACCTGAGGGAAATACATTGATTGCTGTGTGCATCTCTCACTGCTGGCCTTGGGCAAGAATGCTATCCCTTTTGACGGGGGAAAAATAATTACGCGATAAATGTATTATTCTAATAAACAATTATTGTAAAATACGGCCCTTCACACCCCCTTCAGAAAAGAACCTGTGTCCGCTACTTTATCAGCGCCCAGGGTTATGAGGAAATGAAATATACAGAGCCCAAGATCAGCTTGAGATAATCTTTAAAGCCTGAAGTGTACCGGTCTGTTGAGACACACCTTTATTGCATAAGCACCTCCCCCACCAACTTTGAAGTATGACCCTCAGCTGCAACATATACACACAAACACTGCAACATATAAACACATAAATGCCTCTCAAGCAACGCCTTGTGGAGACCGAGAGTTAAGAAAGTTGTTATCAAGTAGCACCCTGTTGGATTTGTTGGCTCCAAAGTGTATTCCTTCAATGCTTACTGAATCTAAAAATCATTAACCCTTCCAGTTACTATTCTTGTGACTCAATATGGTGCTTTATGTGGTCCAAGGAGCACACTAGATTATGCAAGTGGGAAGGTTTACTAATCAACCTACACAACATTCCAAGAGGTCTTCAAAGGAGACAGGGACAACCTAAAATCACACCAGAATTGAAACAAGCCACCAAATAGCAGCCTTGCTTTACAGTTCACCAAACACCGATTAAAGACCAACACATCAACACAAGCAGTTTGTTATTTCATTCCACGCACAACCCCAATAAGACAATCCATCAAAAACAATCCAAACACATTCACTTCAGCCAACCACACACACCAAGGGAAGAAACAAAGAACAAAAAGCTTGCAGTAGTAAACAGTCATGCAATTTGGCAGGCACTCATCATACCCACCCCGCATTCCTCCTCCTCATTATGCTCTGCAATACCACCCTCATACGCAGTCACTTTTCTCACACTGTCTTTTCAACAGCTCTTCATCACTCACTTGCATAGCTCCACTGTTTCCTTTGTTCAGCTCACCTCTACCAACTTTACTTCCTCCTGCCTACTCAAGTCTCTTTTCTGCAAAGCTACATGACATCTGTTACACTTTGACCCTTATTCATGATCAGCCAATTTGATCTCGCCTCTTTCACTAAAAAACGGAGCTGCACTTTTTAACATACCATCTAGATGTCTTAACCTTAAGCCTGCCTCCACATTTAAGTCAACCACTTTGCTTTACTGGACCTAATCCATCTCTTCACTTTCTTCTTGTACTCTTTCCTGCCTCTGGATTCTCCATTTTAACCAAGATAATAGCAAACGCATCCCAGCCTCATGTAATCTCATTAACTGGAATAAACACACACCAGAGACTTTGGGCCAGATGTACGACCCTTTTTTGCGGTCGCAAAGGGGAGATACTCCAGTTTGCGACCGCAAAAAAGGGTAATGGCATGTACAAATGCTATCTTGAGAGTCTCGCTATTAGGAAGGGGCGTCCTTTCCTAATAGCGAGTCACCATGCCATGTACTATTGTTTTGAAACCGCATGTGTGGCCGCAAAACACTTGCAGTTTACCACCTACTACAAGTAGGTGGTAAACCACTCGCAAACGGGAAGGGGTCCCTACGCGGCCTACTGGGGAAACGCCCGGTGCCCGCTACGGCCAGTCCAGCCCTGCTGTTGCCCGTGGTTGGGATTTATATGCAGAAGTTTTTAATTACACTCTTAGTCAGAAAAGACAGATGGTCACTGGATGTCAGTTGTACATCACTGGCAATTACAACAATGTCGGTAACCCTTCTTCAAACAAACCTGAGGTGAAACTTCAATGGAATGTCTGGTGGTAATTTAACTCATGAATATAGCCTCCCCTCATTGCGAAAAATAACCCACCAAGACCCTTGCAAATATTCCGTTTTCTTTCATGAAATGTATGGGATAGTGAAATTTAACCCAACATTTTTTTCATGTTTTACCCAACACATTCACATATTTCTACTTCCTTTTGCCTGCAATCAATTGCTTCACTTTCCATAACTGGTCCACAAGAATTCGGTCTTAGTTTTCCTTTTGTTAAAAGCTCACCTCACTGACCCTGAAGTGCTAACTGAATCAGTTTCCCCCTCACACCACTCAGTGGAAAACATTTATTTCTTTGTTCCAACACACTATTCTCAATAGATTTTTTTTTCTCGCTACCTTAAGAATTATTGTACAGGACTGCTCACCAGCTCTTCTCTCCTACCTCATTACGATCAGATGCAATCTCTAGAATAACTGTGTCTTCTCAGTTATCTCCAGAAACTGGTTTCACGAATACCACCTTCACGACATACCGCCACACCACTCGCACGGCTCGACTCAGGCGCTCCTTCTCTTCAGTCATCCATCCTTTCTTTCTCATCCTAACTTCTGCAAGGGATCTGTAGTGTTGGGGAGTAGGCCCCAAGCATGCACCAAAGGACCACACACACAGCAGTTTCGGTAGTGGTCTTCTAAACTGAGCCATAACAGGGCTCCATGGGCTTTTTATTCAATACGCCTGCCCGTACGCCATGCGCTCTCATACTCATACACGCGGAGTCTTCAAGTTCAGCCCCCCGTGCGTAACATACAATTGGTGAGGCCCAGCTCCTGGCGACACTACAGGAACCATGAAAGACAGGCCTTCGAACAAGGAAAATATTAACTTTATTATGACATGCCTACATTCCTTCAAACAATTATGCCAACCTTGGAACCCTGGAATCCATATTCTATTTTAAAATTAAAATAAAGTAATACGTGCTAAGTCTTGCAATATAAATATGACAATTCTCAGGTGACTTCAGAATCCAAACAGGACAAATGCCCGTCATTCAGAGAAGTATTTTTGAAGGCCAAGGTTGGCAACGCTGGTCTACTCACCACCACAGCGGGATGCATAAGAAGCCAGGAATAGACAGAGCCAGGAGCAGCATTCGCCAGCCTCGGATGAAGTAAGCAAACAGGGGCAGTACCATGTATCCAACTGCGAAACACACGCACACTCCTAGCGTGGAGTATATCACACGAGCAGATTTGCCAAGAATTTCTGATCCTGTTCAAAACAAGAGTAGCACACATTAGTATTTGACTTTTTTACAAGTGTTTTTAATCATAATCACCCAAATAAATAAAAACAAATGGAAAGTTCTCAACCGATGAGCTCTCTCTCTGGCAAATTGGGGCTTGATTTAGAGCCTGGCCGATGGGTTACTCCGTCACAACGATACAGTTATATCCCGTTCACCTTATTGCAAGTGCATTATATCATATGGCCCTTGTAACAGGACTGATAGGACTTTCATCTCATTATGACAGAGTAACCAGTTTGCTAAACTCAAAACCAGACCCTTAGTCACTTAATGGTCCGTGACTCGACATTTGGCTCGATTTCAACATCACCAATAAAAATGCGGCCCGGTGGTACTGAATGTACACCAGGTCACAGGTAGTTAGTATATAAAGGACGAATACGAATTATTTCTCCAGTATTTTCATGTCATTCAGCAGGATAGGTGAGCCCGGCAAACCCACCCCGAGGCACCCAGGAAGCCCACTAGCCCATGCTCCTGTGCACATACATGCATGTACACATTTCAGTAACGAAAACGCATTATGGCGATTGCAATGGTCATGAAGAGATTTTACCACTGCCTCTCATTGCAATTATTATATCACGGATACCAAAAGCAAAGCAACCAAGATACTTTAACTGTGAAACCCCCTTTTAGATGGCCACGGGGCAAGCCAGCGTTACTGGGAAAACAGTGGGGGTAGAGGCCTTTAACACCTGATGTCCCATGGCCCGACCTACTGTTGGTCCTGCGTAACTGGGCCAAATACTAGCCCTACAACACTTGAATCGGGCAATCCGAGGCTCTTCGGGCATAAGCTCATAACTCAAAATACCCACAATTACCCCAATATGTTGATTGTATTTACTTTGTGTAATAAAGCAGTATTTATTATCATTGTAAACACAGCACAATAAAACCACACAGTCGCCTCTCAAGGCTAGCGCCCTAGTGCTAAACCAACCGCAAGCCCTGCTGGTCCTCTCTACCTCCATTTCTCCTCTAGGCTAAAGACTGCATCCCTGCTTGATTTTGGAAGGTGATCCCCAAGTTCAGCTTGCCCTAGTGGTGCTCATCACAGCTCGACTTTAGTTTTGAAATGTCAGTCCCCTGGGCGGGAGACTGGCTAGCCCATACAAGCTCAAAACAGCCTGCGGCACTGCTTCAAAGTAACCCAACTACAACCTTCAGAAGTGTCCGGGAGCCTCTGTGCATCTCTCCTGTGCTCCAGCAATGACCAGCTCGCATGTTTCCTTCTGCCATTGGTGGGGTCAGCATGCAGAGGCGGTCGCAGACCGGGATGGCTTTCAGATGCAGCAGCTCCTTCTTCCCGGTTCATGCCGGTAAGGTACTGAAGCAGCTGCAATGCTGCAGAGCGGCTTCTGATTTGGCCCCCAAGTTCCTCTGCTGGTTGCAGAGACTTATCCAGCAAGGATGACAACCCCAACAGTCCTAGTGGCCCCCTCCTAGCATCTGGGGATCAAGGGTACGGTAAAGGTCCCATTGAGGTTGGATTATCTGACCAGTGGCCCACTCCTGGCATACGGGGGGGGGGGTCACAGACAATTGCCTCAGTTGCAATGGGCGATAGCCCTAACAGTCTCAGTGCAATTGGTGATGGCCCGAAAATTGTCAGTGGAATCCTCCTGGCATACGTTTGGTCACAGAAATGGGGGCTAGCCCCAGTGAGATCAGTGACACCAGGCAACAGACCTCAACTTCATAGCAGTCCCAATGAGAATGACCTACTTCTACCAGAGAGTGGACAGCTTTCATGTAACATTGGTACACAGTGGAGCAGGCACCTCACACTCCACTCACGCGGATCCACTCAACAGGACCCCCACTGGGCCTTGCTCCCCCCAGGCTCACCCTCCTCCTCACAAGCACACGGGTCTTTGCAGGGAAGCAGAAAGCTGGTGCTCCAGGCATAGGGCAGGTGTTCTTGGCTCCTGAGTGACAGGCCCTCACCTGAATGGCAAACTGACACACTTGTGTCCCCAGTCCTGGTTGCAACAACTTGAAGTCTTGGTGATCTCCTTTCTCCTAATGAACCATGCTTTTGAAATGAGTGAGGGACCCAGACACCCACCTTTGTAGTGCAAATCCAGACACATATGTGATCTAGTGTTAGAGTCATTGAAATTTGGGTTGCGGGTATCAGCTCCTTCACAGTGCTCTCTCTCCACTGCTCTTTATCAAAGGGACAGCCTGCCACAGACCCACAACACAAGCCAACAGAGTAATCAGGGATCACACCTGGGTGTCAGCCTATAGCGAAATATGCCTTATAAAGGTTCAAAGGCCTAAGCCTTTCTCTCTCTCAAGATTCCCTAGTCCACAGTGCAAAGCTTAGCAGATCCCATCATCTCCCGGACAATGAGCTCAGGCCCCACTGACCAGTAACTCTTCCTGGAATCAAATAGACCTTTGGTGTGCACAGAGGATGCTCTGCTCCCCTCCCTCAAGTATGTGTTCCAATCTCAGCCCTCAAGAATGTCAGCACTCCACATCTCTTGTCTGGGGGTTGCAGTCCTCACCTTCACAAATATCTGCAGGCCCTGGGCTTCCAAAATGGAGCCCACATTCATCCATGTTATGCACCATTCACTGGTACACACAAGCAAGCATCACACTCTGTACGTTGCTACACACAATGCATGCAAGAGTGAGTTAAATACAAAAGGAACAACACACAAAAAGGGCACCCCCCCAGACAATTACTTTTAGGTATAGGACAGGGGGGAAATAACCATTGTACCAATGATAAATATTCCCCATTAACTTGTTTTGCTTCTTGTTAGGTTTAATCATCAAATAAAATATTGACCCAGCTCAATTACTTAGTAAATTTATTTAGTTTGTCATCATTTTATCACTTTTATGACAATTTGTAAAATAAAAAGATTTGTGTAAGCATCACATTAAAAAAAACATAATTGGTTTATGATTTTTTTATATACAATAAACGACATAGGTTCATCATTCACAGCCCCACATTACTCAAAGCTTTCCCATACATACTATGCACACACACTCATACAAACTTATTCCAACTACTAATACGTCCCCAGAATGTCTTATTATCACAACATGGAGTGCATCCTCTTTTTCATCCGCAATTGTTGCGTCGTATCTGGGGACCCCCACAGACGGACAACACACATTTTGGTGGAATTATCGCCTTACAACTACCTTCTTCAGGATATAGATCAATCAATCTTCTTGCCACGCAAATGTGAAGTGTGTTCTAAATGCAATACAAGCATATTATGAGCCAAGGTCAAACATATAATATTGCTATTTCAAATATTCATTCACATGTCTTCATAAATAAAAACATCCTCAGCCTCCAATTTCTCTGAGTACTTCCGGTGTGTAATCATCAGGTTCTCCATGTACACCCATTGTGTAGCCTGCATTCACCAACTATGCATGTTGTGGATCCATAACTGGTTATAGCCCTGTGGCACATGGTTTTATAGATCCACCTCCTCTTTTTTCGGTGCACCATTGTGTGTTAATCTCCTAGGGCATATCTTTCCCCCATGTGATTACTATATTAAAGTGCATGCCTGAAAACATTCTATCATCTATTTGCCATACCTTTCATGGGTTCTCAGCACCTAATCATAGGATTAAAATGCAGTTTATGGAATTTCAAGGTCTCCAATTCTAGAAACTACAATATTAAGAGTCACTCTTAGCTATACACTAAGGTAAAATGAAATTACCAAAGAAATTAACTCTCAAAAGTGGTCTCAGTTCTCCCCTTTCTCTGAATCCCAATGTATTTTGCCTAGTGACAAATACGGTGGGTCCTCCGCTAAGGCGGAGGAGCATCGCTCCACTGAGCAGGCAAACAAGGAAAAAATAAAATGATAACTAACGTTTTATTTTCCGTCCTTGCTCAGCTGGGTAGAGGTGGGGCGGGGCTGCTCTGCTCACAGAGCAGGGCAGGAGTGGTTTACCCACTCCAAGTGTGCAAGACGCTTTGGCTGGCCATCTCGGGCTGGCCAAACTGTCATGCGCACTTTGCATGTTCTACACCAGGCTGCATTACAGCCTGGGCGCAGAACATGCCCAGCCTCCCATTCCCTGACTGAGCTCTGAACCACGCCGCTCAGACCAATCACAACGATGTGATTGGCTATGGGAGCCTGGGTGCCGGGTGCTTCCTGCCGTGGGAGGGGGCGAAGAGGAACGAGAGGTGAAGGCAGCAACAGGCAAGTGTTTTAAAAAGTGTTTTAATTCCCTTCCCCTTCCCTCGTGACTCGCCCCTCCCCCCCCCCCCCCACTGCCGTTAAATACCAGCCACCACTGTTGAGGTGTACACAGCCAGTAGCCTTTAAATAATTGGGCCCTACTCCAGCGACACAGGAAAAAAGCCTGTTCACAGTACTGATTACCACTGCACACAAAATGGGTATGCTGACTCATGTCATTTAACTTCAGGTGAGGGCAGCAGGGTAGTGTTTATTGCGCCCCTTCCAGTCTAACCAGGCCACATTACCATCAGACATGGCTAGGCCATGGCGCATACAAATGATCTGTGTTTCCCCATGATCAAAAATCATTACCAGGGTCCCAGATAGCCATGCAGATAACCATGCACTGGGGCACTCTGAATAGGGGTGCATGTCCATCATCCTGCAGGGAACTTTTCTGTCCCAACATTAATATGTGCATAATTTAATATAAGATTAAATGAAATAGGAGGCAGAACACATGCCCTCCAAGGCAGACTGAAAGCCACCGCCCATGACAAAAAGCATCCCCAGCTATACCCGACAAGACAGATGACCCCCAGGTAACTATGACGACTGCTGTTCATTTTCTGATCCTGCTGCTTTTGCATAAAGCCACAAAAGAGGGAAGTAATCGGTAGGAAATCTGTTACAAAAAAACTTTCATCCATCTTGGTAGTAATCTCTCTGTAAGGATTGTGTGAGGGGAAAGAGAAGTAAGCAGGGGCAGGGCGTTGAAAAATACAAAATATAATTTAAAAAGACACTTGCCTCTTAATGGCGGCCTTCTCGCCTCTGTTGTCTCTCCGCCGCTTCTCTCCCTGACTCCGAGTGCCGGAAGCAGGAAGCCCAGAGGCTCCCCTAAGCCAATCATGAGGCTGTTGTCACCTGCATGACAGCAGCGTTTTGATTGGTTTGAGCGACATGGTTGGGCGCTCAGGCAGGGAATGGGAGACGGTGCATATTATCCACCCAGGCTGTGCATTATAGCCTGGTGGAGAACAAACTAAGTGTGCATAACTGTTTGGCCGGCCAAAGATTGTGCACAAACTACTCCCTGTGACACCAGCCCCACCCCACCCTACCCTAGCCCTGTAGCTGTGAAAAATAAAATGATAATAACTGGGGACACCCCCCGCACCCACCAACCACGCACGCAACCTGGGAGTCATCCTCGACTCGAAACTCACCATGACCAAACAAGTCAACGCTGTCTCCTCCACCTGCTTCAACACCCTCCGTATGCTCCACAAGATCTACAGATGGATCCCGACAAACACAAGGAAAACAGTCACCCAGGCCCTAGTCAGCAGCAGACTCGACTATGGAAACGCCCTCTACGCCGGAGCCCCGACCAAGCTCATCAACAGACTGCAAAGAATCCAGAATGCCTCCGCACACCTGATCCTCGACGTCCCGCGCCGCGACCACATCACCCACCACCTGAGGAACCTGCACTGGCTCTCTGTCGACAAAAGAATCTCCTTCAAGCTCCTGATCCACGCACACAAGGCACTCTACAAGACCGGCCCAGCCTATCTCACCAGTCGCCTCTCCTTCTACGTGTTCAATAGGAAACTGAGCTCAACAGACCTCTCCCTGGCCACCGTCCCATGCATCCGTAGAACCACAGCCGGAGGCAAATCATTCTCCCACTGCACCGCCAAGACCTGGAACACCCTCCCCCTCATCCTACGACAAACCGAAGACCTGCAGGAGACAACTCAAGACCTGGCTGTTCGACTAGTAGCATCAGCTCCCCCCCTCTCCCCTACCTCAGCGCCTTGAAACCCTTGAGGGTATGTAGTGCGCTTTAAAAATTATTGATTGATTGAAAACGTTATCATCATTTTATTTTTCCTATTTACACTGTTCTGAGAGCAGCGGGGCGACGCTCCCACCGCCTTAGCGGAGTTGCCGCCCCAGGAAGAGCGGGCAAAGGAGTATACTTCCTGCGTGTCATATCCCATGAATCTCCACTCTGTGTGGAGCAGGGTAGGAAGATCACTTGACATGTGGGTACTAAGTCGCTGCCCGCTGACTACCTCTCACTGCTTGGGTCGTAAGCAGCAGCCTGCTTTCCATTCACACAGTGGTCTACAAAGGGAGAGTGGAGTGGAAAAGGCAAACATTGGTCCGTTTCCATTATTTAAATACACTTTAAGGGGAACATGCCATTTTTCCATTCAGAATATTCAGAACTGTGCTAGAGAGTGGTGCATCTGTAAGCACAGTAGGCCAGCCCCTACAATAAATAACTAGTAAAATAACAGCCTACTTTACCTTGAAACCAGAAATATCTGCAGCCTAATGCTGCTGATTCACACTGAAACAGAGGCACTGGTGGGAACACTGTGCAGACTGAGGGTCTGTGAGTGTTTTGTGTGTGTGCAGTTGCAGCACTGCACTTTGATCTTGCTAAGGTAGGCCAGGAAAGGTCTTGGTTCATTACTGGTGCAAAGGCAGACCTGCCCTGACCGCGCCCCTGCAGCGCCTGGAGGGATGCCATGGAGCTGCTCCAGAAACTGCCATTAGGGCAATGTTTAACCTTTCAAACCCAGCTATCACATTGAGCAAAAAAACTTGGTAAATCAGTGAACCAGACCTGTGCTTTCAGTCCAAAGGACCTCTGCACTGTAAATAAATAAACAACTGGCAGTGCCTACACTGTGGCAGCGGCAGTGCACCGCAGGCAATTTCGGTTGTGAGGCCGGTGTCAGTATTGCACAAACACCAGTAGCACAGTTGCCCAGGCACTTTACTTTGTCCTTTTGTCGGACTGGTACAGAAAATAGACACAGGCACCAAAATAAAGGAGACCCCATTAGTGAATTCGATAGCTAGAAAAGTGCCCGTGTCTGCAAACTGGGGAAGTTTTGAACTTGTAGAAGAGATACATTGTATAAGGGTTTTACAAGGTATGAATGGCTGCATGGATTTGTGCTTGCTGCTGACAATGTTTATTTTAATATCAGGGAAATCAAAAGGGAAAACCTACCTAGCAGCAGTGGTGGCCAGCATGTATGAAGGGTGGTGAGGCAAAAAAAAAAAAAAATTTACATTACCTTCTTGACGCAACGTCCTCCTCGCTCAGGTCATTTCCAGGCAGGCTCAAACGCGGGACCCAGGAAACTGCAGCAACCAATCCTGGTGCTGCTCTCATGCAGCATGAAAGAAGCGCCAGTATTGGAGAGAGGGGCCTCCTTCGGCGCTCCCTCAGACACTGGAGCCCTATGCTGTCTCTAACCCAGCTGTCAAAGACAGCTGGGTTACAGAGGTTTAAAATGTGCGTGTCTGGCTGGTCGTCGCAAGACGGCCAGCCAAGGAGACATGTGCACTTTAAACTTAGAGTACCCTGCCTATCACTGCTTTCTGCTGTTGCCTACATGGCAGCAACAGAAAGCCCAGCCCCCTGCTCAGCTCGGGACGGGGTATTGAAAAATAAATTGGTGATAAGTGAACTTTATTACCATTTTATTTTTCCATATCGGGGCCAATTTAGTTAGTGGGGCGATGCTCCTATGTTTTACCGGAGGATCCGCCCCTGCCCAGCAGATCATAAAACAGGCCCACAAACAGCTCAGAGGTGGCAAAATCAGTGCCAGGAACACAAGGGTAGATTGTCCTTATGGGTGTCAGATTTCCTTGATTTCTGTCTATATATTACTACACTAATATTGCATAATATTTGGTTATTAACTATTTGTGTATTAAATAGTGGATTACAATTAGCTGGAATATGACCCTCCCTGGCAGATAAGGCAAGTAAAAAATGCTTTAAAAAGTATATTGTGTGCATGCTTGTGAGTGAGAGTGTACTTATGTGAGAGCGAGTGTGTGTATGTGTGAATGTGTCTGCATGTGTAGGCATGTGTGTGAGTGAGAGTAAAGGTAAATGGGTCTGATGTAATTTCAGCTATCCCAGGCATTCTGGTGAATTGACGTTCATGCACTATAGGCCAGTACCCTGCTTTGTTCCCAGGAGACTAGCAGCATCCATCGCCTTGTGTGATCTGGCCATGTTACCCTGAAGAGGCTGAACAATGTATGGAAAACCACGCACACCTGGATTTATACAAATGTAGACAGGATGAGGCGTGCCTTAGAGGTGAACGTCACCTAAACCAGGAAGTGTAGACAAAATGAAGAATGCACTAATCGAGTTGAGTAGTGTCCCTCTAAGCACAGCCGAAATTGCAACGAAGTTGCAGAATAAACACTGTTCAAACTCAAAGGTAAAATAACAAGTTGTTCATTGTTGTCATATTCCTCGTTTTATTCACGGGATATGAAATTCATCAAAGTGATCAAGCCAAGGACTCGTGAAGTATACTCAATGCATTTCGGGTTTTACATAACCCTTCATCAGGAGTAGTCCCAAGAAGAATACAAAAAGGAGAGATGTGTCGACCTGTTGCGTCATGTAAATAATTAAATTAATGTCTGGTGAGTTAGAAACTAATCAAGAGAGGATCAGTGACTATGAAGAACGTGAGATAACAGCAGTAACCATTCAAAAACGAAACCTTATAGGGTGGCGGTTTATTGTGAAAAGAATAAAACAAGAAATAGCATGATTAAAAACAACGGTGCCGCGAGGACCAAGACAAAGTGATGTTGAATCAAGTGTGCGGTTGTTATGGAAAAATAAAACGAGAAATCACGTGATTAAAAACAACGGTGCCACAAGGATTTCAGAAAAAAGTGCTGTAAAGTCAAACGTGTGAAACATAACTGTTTGAACCTTAAGCCACAGAGCCATGCTGTTCCCCGGTGCGTAAAAAAGATAAAACCATGTGGTTGCAAGACATACCTGGTAGATTAAATAATCTGAGTAACCGAAGTTACAACAAGCGGTGAAAGTCAGCGTGTGTGCTTACAATCCTGCTCTAACGGGTGAGTCAGTTAGTAAAAGTGAAAAAGGACATGCCTTCAAATATCACAGACCAGGTAATAAAAAGTAAGAAAGGACCTAATAACATTGGAAAAAAGGTCAGCCATCTTGTGATGGTATTCATGGAGTGACATTGATACTGTATATGCGGAGATTAATGGATACTGATGTATGAAGTAATAACAAGAGGATAAAATGTTTGAAAAATAATAAAAAGAACAGAAGATAAATAGAAGATAAGCAACCAAATTAAAAGACAGGAATTTAAATGAAAAACGGTTTAACTGAGTTGGAAACGAATAAAGTTAAATGAGAAAAAAGGAATTTTTTGTTATAGAAGGCTGAAAAAGACTGAAAAAATAACCCTGAAGAGGCTGTCATCACTCCTGGCTTTTTGGACACTCTCAATAAAATAAAGAAAGTACCCAGAATCTTGTCTTTACTTGCACATAGGGCCTCATTAGGATGTCCCACCGACATCTGAAGCAGCGGTCAGACCGCCGAATTACAATGCAGTCGGTGCGACCGAATGGGTGAGGGACCGACCACTGCGGTTCCGGTGGGCTCAAGGAGCCTGTCAGCCCTGCGGTCGGAATGTAATCCCTACAGTGAGGGCGATGCCTGCTTAGGCACCGCCGTAGGAATTACAATGTCCCTTTCTGACGGCCTTTCAATTCCGGTCCGACCGCCATTGAAAGGCTGTCGGAAACTGACTTTGGAGGTCCCTAGCAGTGCCCCTGCCGCTCTGCAGCCTCTGCTATGAGGCCAGGGAGGCATAACAGGTGCCCCTACAAGCATCCATGCCCCATGTGGCAGGCACGGTGAGGTGCTTCCCACAGGGTGCAGGGATGTTTAAAAAACATGCCTTTTGGCATTCAGGCTTTTGCAGCAGCCCTTTTCTGGGCCGCAGCACAAGCCTCAATACAGAGGCATGTTTATCACTAATTTGGCGGACGGGACTGCTGACTACCTGTCGGCCAGTCCCTTTACCGCAACAATGCCTGTCAGACGCTCGTCCGACCTGCATCGTAATCAGGGCCAGTGTTTATCCATACAGACAATCGTGCAAGACCAGGCATAGAGAGGTTTACCACTGCCTCTCACAATCATATTCAGTCTGGTTGATGCAGTGCCAGATCAGGCCACAATAGTGCTTGACGCTACCCGGGCTTGTAGCAATGTGCCTGCCCCTTAGGCCTAGCTGTCTCGTCTACCACTCATCACCAGTCAGCACAGCCACAATGTGCAAGCTGTGCGCACCCCACTGTTGTGTTCCGAATACGAAAGACGAATCTCTGAGTCACAGGTGGGAAATTGTTGTTGATTATTTTAGCAATGTTGTTGTGGTCCAATGTTTGGCTAGTGGCTACACTGGCAGTAATAATTCATTCATAATTGCATATAACCCTGCATGCCTGGTGTGATCTCTTAGATGTGGGATCTAAACTCACATTTTTCTGTGGCAAGGCCCAAACCCATTATCTGGACCCTCATTAAGCGACTGTGCAACTTTAATTACACTGTAGAACCCACCTGTTTCAAATTTTACCAGGTAACCCTAGGGTGTACTGTAACGTGTGTTTTGCTTGTCACCAATATGGCTGGTATTTGTTTTTACAACATTGATGACAACCCTAGCCAGTTGTTTCAGATGGTGGGTACTAGCACTCATTTATGATGACCGGGACTTGATTTTCATCATCAAACTTTGACTCAGAGTAAAAAAGTGATAGGGAGACCGAAAAGAGAGAAAGAGGGAAAGGAAGGAAATCAGTGACTAAGGGAGAAAGCAGGAACTAAAAAGAACCTGAGAAAGTGAGGTAGAAATACAGGAAGTGGATGGTGGCACAATGTGGACTCAAGCCTACCCAACATTCGCTCTTCGGCAACCCCTGCATTTGGGACTGCTGGCAGTGGTTCAACAAGGGTTCACTGAATAATTATGAATACAGATGGCAGGGTTCTCACATCTTAGGGAAGCACTGATGGCCTAGACAGGCCACTTTCTAATTCCTGATTATGCAGAATATCTTTAGTGCTGATTGCTGTGATCAAGGCTTTTTCTGAAACGTGTCTGTTTACTGCATTGTGATGAATAAATAAGCACTTTAAACCCCTGGAATGCTCGTCTTCAAGTTCTTTCCATGAATGGTGCAAATTTGTGTGAGGGTCCACTCTCATGGATGGAGAGTCAGCAGTGGAAAGTGGAAATGAGTGATATATATATATATCCTACTGGGTGACGCCAGGAGGTATAGTTAGGACCTAGTTTCAATTGGAAAAGCGTTTTTTGTTTTGCTAATAACTTGGGTGCCATTTGACGAATCTTTACAAAATGTTCCATATTAGTATGCATCGGAGATGATCTGCTGTATGGATAGTGATTCGTCAAGCGGGGCCAAGAAAAAAGCGGGGGGTCCCAAAACGCATTTTCCTATAGGGATTTAGAACACAACTACAGCCCAAATGCTGGACGGAATTATACCAAATTTGGCAGAAAGCTAGCTCTTGGACCAGAAAGAGCCCTTTTTATGGTTTGGTGTAAATTTGTTCAGTAGTTTTTGAGTTACTAAAGAAAAAACACATTTGTATATCTAGCATCAGGGAGATGTAGTGCAGGGCCGCCCCCCGTGGCACCAACTAAGGCCATTAATTGCCTAGTAAGAGTCTGTTATTTGCCCAGGACCAGTGATTGAAGGCATTGGTGCCCTTTTACGACATTCTACGTATTAATTCTTGGAGTGTAGTTTTAACCCTGCCGGCTCCTTAGAGGAGAGGGTCTGTACTTTAGCGAGATGCTGGCTAGCTCGAGTGTGATTGCTTCTATCCCTTGCTGAGTTTGGGGATAAATTACTGACACCTGGTTCAAAGAACAACAGCTCAAAAACTAGTGATTTGTACTTGTTCTTTCTCATTGCAGAAGTCAATGATTAGATGCTCTTTTTAAATTCGATTTTTTTTTTACATAGCAGCATATATTAGAGCCAAGCTTTGTTTTGTTTGGCTTAATTTCATTAAGCAACTAATTTTGGGAGATGGCGGGTACAATTTAAATGCTAATTTTTTCCTCTATGATTGAACACATTTATTTCTCCTATTTGGGTAATACAGTACTCATGGTGGGTTCTTAGAGTACGTAAGTCACCCAATTTACTAGTAACAGCGCTTATCATATTTACTGGGAGAACTATTGAAAGAGAAACCAAAAAACGTGAGGGCACGGGGTTAAAAAAGCGACTGGAAACACTATACGTTGTCATATATTCACCATATTTGCTTTTTAAAATGTATTATTTATACAACAGTGCTGGACAATTGTTCTCGAGTGCCTGGCCATCATGGTGAAGAGAAAGGCGACTGATAAAATTGTCTGGCCCAGGGGGAGCTGAAAAACAACCCAGGCACTCTGCGGAGAATTGCACACTTGAAGAAATAAATGAATTAATCGAACAGGTGGAGGGATTACTTGCCCCAAAAAATAAGGTGGGGTACCCCTGGAAAGGGCAGAAAGGGGGCTACCAAGGGCAGGGCATCAAGTTGTATTTTAGCTAGCCAGAAACAACTTGCGTAGCCGGATGCGCCACTGTTGATACACATACTAAAACGCCCCCCCCCCTCCACTGGGAGTACTCCCCAAGACCCCCATCAGAGCCCTCCAAAAAAGCAGGCGATAAAATCACCTACCCTAGTTCAATCTGCAGTAGACATTGGGTGTACCAACTGGTTTGAAGTATTGGGCTCTTTAGAAGAATTCAAGCAAATTGAAAAAAAGTTACAGTTTCCCCAATGAGCACCCCAATAAATGAAAGGAGTCTTACAAATGTACAGCTTAAATTCACTCAGCAGCAACATTTCTAGCTTACGAGATTGCATGGGAAGGCGTTTCAATGCTCTTAACGATAAAATGGGCAAATTATTGGCCTTGGTATATAGCACACTACAGGGAATTAAAGACAAGGATCCCTATGATTTCCTTAACCAAGCTAATAACCTGAGAAGTAATCAAGCAGATGAGTCTGCAAAAAAGTTAGGAACCAGCAACCATGCTACAAATGAATCCGTGCTCCTTAGAGTGGCCAAGGTAAGACGGCACTAGCTTTGAAAAATAACTTCAATCCACCGCTAGAGTCCATCTGGGAACAACATCATGTGCAGAGGGGCCTAGGAACATCTGGCAATTATAACACACTAAAGTTTGCCCCATATAAACATAGAAAGAATAATGGAGCAACTTACTACGAACCCCTAAATAGGTGCCACAACAATGTCCAAAATATTTTGCAGGGTGCAAAGGAATCTCAAGACTCATTAATCAATAAGTTATATCATTGACTTAGAAAGGCCAGAGAATGCAAATCTGTCATGAGAGGATATACTGCATATGACTTAATTTAGTGATCCTTACTCACAATTCGACTATATTGGTCTGAAGCTCAGAAATTATGAGCTTGTTGAAGGTCTTGTATAATTAGAACATAGATTTAGGCCTGCTATAGGGTCACAAATCAGTCTCAAGCAGTGCTAATACTTTAAAATCCCAAAATCTGTAAGCAAGTTGCTCCCAACCAAGATGCCTGTTCAGAAACTGTCTGAAATGGACTGACTGCGGGAAATGCAGGGTAGGAGTGGCCCTCTCTTGGCACTGAAAGGCCATTTACCAGCCAACATTCGGAGGCCCGAGTCCCCAAACAAATCTTAAAATAATGGAACTAACAGTGGAACCCTTTTAATGCTTCAAAATGCATAACAGCAGCAAATGGCCAGAACCAAGTACCGATAACATATGGTGAATGGGGAAAGTCGTCCATAGAGGACAATTTAAAAATATTATTGTGGAATGTGGCAGGACGTAGAGCTAAGCTCTCAGATCCAGAATGGGGGATTTAATAGATAAAACAATATTGTCTTACTTCAGGAGATGTGTGCGACTGAGCCTGTATTTAGATCAGGGTATATTACATTTAATACTAATCCTGCACCGTCCACTGTGGAGAAAGCATCAGGTGGATTGTTGATCTGGTTGAGGTTAAATCTGTTTCCCATAGCAAAGATAACCACTTTGAAGTAGTGGTCCAACCGGAAGCATGGGTGGCCCATTTTGGAGACCTCTATGGGGCATGGCTCAAGGATACGGCCCTAGAAAAGGAGGATGCTGTTATAACCCTTATTAAGGAGGAGGATGGAAACAAAGTAAATGGGTATGCTGGCTCCAACGTGGAAGAAACGGCCCTGGCACTAAAATCACTGAAGAGGGAGAAAGCTCCCGGCCTCAATGGCAAGCCCGGAGACTTATATTTATCTCAGCCTGAAATTTGAATTCCCTATCTAAATGGATTGAGCAATGCCATCATGGGGTTGGGGGGACATTCCATTGTCCTCGCATGGCGCTGATATCATTCCAATTTACAAGAAGGAGAGAATGAATGACCCAGCCAACTATAGACCTATAAGTTTAATTGACAACAGCCAAAAATGTTTGTTAGGCAGGTTTTGTTACGACTCCAAACATGGATATCCGACCTTCCTGTCCTTGTGAACACCCAGGCAGGATTTAGAAATAAGATCAGCACCCTCGATAAGGACTTCCAAGACGATTTGTGGGAACTATGTCATCTTGAGGTGGGACCATCTATATGTTACTCTCATAGATTTGAGGGTGGCATTCGACCTGGATCGGAGGGAAAATCTTTGGAGGGTCTCGGAATTGTGTGGTATCCCTATGAATCGCTTATGAATTTTGAAGACTGTACAAGATGGAACTTTTGTACAAGATGGAACTTTTACACAAGTAAGATGGAATATGGGAGGAGATCTTACATCTAGGATACCTATAAATTGTGACATCCGACAAAGGTTGTGTGCTCGCACCCACACTTATTAGTCTACATATTAATGGTGTACTTGAGGGGCTGGGACAGTGCAACCACGAAGCCGCCATAAATCGACAGGTGTTAGTTGGTGTTCCTCTCCTTATGTTTGCTGATGACACGCTCCATATAACCAGAACACCAATGGGCCGCCATTCTGTGCTAGATTGTTTTACAGCATTTTGTACATCGGGGTCTAGAAAAAAATATACTAAGTCAAAATTTATGGCAATGAACCCCCATTGGTCCTTCAGAGGTAGGATGACGATAGACGGGGTTCTGCTGGAACAAGTGAGCCATTCTTCATCAAAGGGCATTAGCAATTGAAATGAAATTTAAAGCCAGTTCTGGGGGTTCTGTGGCTCCAGCTCTCGAAGTTATAGAGCTACTGCTATGGCAGCTGCCACTTACAGTGCTGAGCACTGAAGCTATGCTGATGCATCTCTGCTTGCAGAGATTGCAAATAAGTACATCAGGATGCTTTTTAACCTACCCCTGAGCACCCACTTAATACCTTTACGATTTGATTTAGCACTAAATTAAATCCATCTGCTAACAACCTTAAAACCTTTATTGTTTTGGGTGCACCTTTGGACAACCTTTGAGTTGGCAACCTATAGAGAAGCTTTGGTGGAGCTGAGTAGACTTGATGGACACGTGATCACCCCATTCCTCAGGAAAATAAAAGACTTGTGAAAAATGAATACATTTGAAGATGTTTGGAACTCCCCAGCAAAAATGATGAAAGGTGTTACTCAAAAAAATATAAGCAAGCTTACTGGGAGTCCATCTTGATGCAGATCTGAGGGGCGTATCAGTAAGTTTTTTATATTACAAGTGTTTCCCTAGCTTCGAGCCATACTTGAATAGAATTCAACTTTCCAGGTTGAATGTTTTTTATGCAAGGTTTAGAGTTGGTATTTTGCTACTGAGATCTTATACACTAAAATAGGATAAAGGGGCTGCTCGCCATCTTACTGTCCACACTGCCCATTGCTCCCGGTATGCACTGCCCTGTACGAGGTGGATTATTGCAGTATGTAAGCTTATTGGTGCGGTTCACTATTGGGAAGTTCTAAGGATTCTTAAAAGCGAGATGAAGGATCAGATTGTGTTTGCAGTCCCCCGGTTTTTATTTTGGGCTTGGAGAATTAGATATAAAAAAAAGTCTCTGCTTTGGCCACTTAAAATGGCTTACAAACTTTGTGATGCAGAGTAGATGTGTTTTTAAAATCTTGAATTTGCGCGTAGGTTTTAACTATTACTAAGTATTCTGAATCTAAGTATTCTGAATCAACAGTTTAAAAAAACGTTTTTTAGTATGTTCATGTATCTTATTTGCGCAGTATGGAAGAGTGTGTTTCAGGAGCTACCTTTGCACTTTATTTTTGATGCTGCTAAAACTAAATTGCATTTGCACTTTATTTGGATGTCTTTGGCTAGTATCATTATGATTTTTATGTTCTTCATATTGCACTCTTTGATGAAATAATTTTTACTTGCGAGTAGCTCTTGCACTGTATTAGACGTATCTGTCTTAAGGTACTCAGCAATTTTTATGTGCAGTCTGTCACTGTGATCTCAATGTGATGAATATATACTCTTTGTGACATCATTGATTACATCATCCAATGAGTGTGTTAGTTTGTTTCATAGTTTACATAGTGATGATTAATTACCATATTACTTTTTTATCTAATTATGTGCAGCCTGTGGCCAGCTAATTTGTATAAGTGTTTACAAAACACGTGTGTTACTAATGCACCACAGGTGTTTAGAGGTATTGAATATGTAACAAATCTTTGAATTGAAGAGTAATTCTGCGTGCAGGTTACAGTTGACAACTTGTCTTTATTATGTTCCACACATGTTTTTTGGTACTGTAGAAAACGTTTACAGCAGGGCAAATATTTTACAACCTACAGATATCATCTCAGCATGGCAATTTCTACTTAACATAGAAGACTGTGTGCACCGGGTACAACCCTATATACACATGTGCCTGTTTTGCTTCAGAAGATGGGCTAGCAGGAACGTTTTCACCAAAGAATGTAGGCTGCAGGTAGTAAAATCCTTAGCAACTTCAGACCTTGGTTATTTTAAGTGAATATTCGCTCTTTGGCCAAGTTTGGAATAGAATGTACACTGTTCATAGTAGATTATTTTTCATACTCTGCAGACAGTGTAACTATCATCAGAAATACACAACAAACAGTGTTTTACAGGGAAAACTCTCTACGTAGAATCAACAGTGTTAACAGCACCCACCTTTCTACTTATATACACTTCTTTTCTCAATCTAGGCTCAGTAACATTAAGGGGTTTGATACAGGTAAACACTGTCTGTAGTGGGACATTAGTTATGTAACAGTTGCATATAGTTTGAACACTATGTGCAGGATAGGTTACCCTTTCATCTGTGGTTAATAGTCAACATGAACTCGGCTACTCATGAAGTGTATGGTATAGGGTTAATGTTGCCATAACACAAGCTTGCTTTACCCATGACGGTTATTAGTATGATAGCAGTAATGATGCTTCATATTATTCTGAACAATTGGTCACTTTCATATGTCTAATACTCTACCCGTTTATAGAGCAATGTGCCGGCGGTGCCGGCAGAGAAAGTGCTATGTCACGACTGAGCATGTGAGCCGGCCTGGGAGATGGGGTACCTGAGGCCATTAATGGCTCAGGAAGGGGGTGCTGCGTGACCCCTTTCCCATTCTGAATAATTTCAGCCCCGTGGGTGGGCTCCACAGGGCGTGTCATGGCTCAAGGTGAGGGGCCACGCGGACCCCCTCCTCATATACATAAAATTTTGGCCCCTGGTGGGCCCCCCGCAACCCCCTCCACTTCATTATTGAAACCGCGTAATCAAGATGGCCCAAGGGAAATAAAGCTCCCAGGTCCAATCAGAACTCTCTTTTTTTAAGTGGCGTCCCCCTGAGTCTCTCTCTCGAGCCTCTCGCAGACCCAACCATCTGGATATACGTTATTTATTAACCTTAATTTCTCAAAAATGACTAAATTGATTCACATCATATCACAACAAGCATTTACAATGCAATGGTCTCGGCATTGGTAAAGTTAGAGCTATTGGCATTGCTCATGACAATGCCGTTTCTTTAAATGTTTTAAAAACAGAAACATAAACAAAAATAATGTCATGAGCAATGCCAATAGCTCTAACTTTACCAATGCCGAGACCATTGCATTGTAAATGCTTGTTTCATCTTACTACCTCCTACAGAATGCCGGTCCATCGGTCTGCCTCCCGGATTCTTACCCCATTTCTCCTCATGTGCATGTGATCCCTATTGGACAGTCCAGGTAGAGTGCAGTGCCTCTCTGCTCTGGGACCAGCTTCTTTGATGGTATCATGGTGACAGGGTCTAATATTCACTCCATATTGCACTTTCTTTCTGGCACCACTATGTGAAAGGTGAGGAGCCTTAAGGATGTGAATGCACTGTATCTACACTCTAGTTGTTTTCCTTTTTGCACCCTCTTGTGATCTTCCTATTACTCCATGTTGGTGGCACGTCTGTTTTGTTTTTTTTGTATCATGAACGTACCTTCCACCTGTATCACTTTCTCCTCAATGTTTTCTAGTTCATCGCTTCATCCCCATATAGTCTATACATGAATTGTTGTTCTTATGTTCCCCTGTTTGCCTCTCTTGATACTGCGCCCTGAAGAAGGTTAGACTCAATATTGGGGTCACACACCGAAACGCGCATCGGCACTGGAGTTCTTGTGTTTCTTTGCATCCCTCCAAGATTGTTTACATATAACATTTAACGTCTGTGTCAATAAATCATATATCAAAATGTCGATGTAACTGATGAAAATAAATTGTGTTGACGCCACTACCTAGTGAATCGGGATCCTGCGGCTTTCCAATATTGTTCACTTTGTTGTTGGAGAGCGGATTATTCACTAGATGTTATTATCTTAGTTTGCTCGCTGGATCTGTGTGTCTTTTAGGATATGTGGGAAAGAATGAGTATGCGTTGGTTCGAGTGAATGGTTGTGTGATATTTTACTGGTTGCGCCTGGTTTATTCATTTTCGGTATTTATTTCCTATTATTATGTTTCATTCTATTTATTACAATAAACTTGATGCAATTGATTTTCAATATATTTGTTGACTCAGTTTCACCATTCAAACATTTTTCTCTAATGAGTGTTTTCGTGTGGGGGGGTAAGGCTTCCTTTGTCTGTTCATACATATCAGTGAGGATTAGCACTGCTACAATAAGCTGCTAGGCAGTGGGGTTACTGTTTGCGAGCATTACTGTGCTTTCCCCTGCTTCCCCTCCCTACTTATCGGACTAGGGCCCCCTTCTGTGCGACTGATCTCGTTGGTCTCTAAAAGAACTGTCTGGAAGACACAGTGGACGGACGGACGGACGGACACAGACACACACAGACACAGACACACAGACACACAGACACACAGACAGACACACAGACACACACACAGACAGACACAGACACAGACACACACACACTTGCCCAGACACCGCACTACACAAAAAGACACACAAAAAGGAGAATGATTTAAACCAGCTGGAATGTGCCACACGTGATCTGTTTTTAAGGGTTTGAAACTCGGATCGCGCTAAGAGGATAATTCACATTTTCCAGCCGTAGTGAAGAAGGGACGTTTCACCCGTCTCCATAATTCTAAAACGCTGTAAGTCATCGGTAATTGTATCTCGTGTTTTGTGCACGTGCGCTGTAGTTTTGTAAAAGAGTTGCTGGCAGTGGCATGATCTGTGCGAGGGCACACACATTACCTGCCCACCTACCTGTGCAGCGAGAAACACAAACACAAACCGAGCGAGTCCTTAATGTGAAGGGCTGAGCGGGAGGCAGCGCAGGAGAGAGCACTCACGGGGGGTGAGAGATGTAAATACATGGGGGGGGGGCGCACGGCCGCTGAGGCTTGTGAAAAATTAAACTCGGCGCATTCAAACTGGCCTATTTCCACTTCAAAAGGGACTGCGCGCCCCACGCGGCTTCAAACACCGGCGCCCGCCAAGGCTTCTAGGAAGGAGCGAGAACCGCGGCTCCCGGGCCCCGAGCACGGGCCGCGCCGGCAGCCGCCGCTAATTACACCCGAGGGGGACTACTAACTAGGCGCTAGATCACTGATGGAGGGGCCGGGGAGGGAGGCTCGCGGCCTCGCGGAGGAGGGCACGGGGAGAGGCACCGTCAGGGCGGACTGGCAGGGCCCGAGTGCTCACTGGCAAGGATCTCAGGCAGAGCGGAGAGGGGAATCACAGAGCAGAAATGCCTCGGAGAAAGGCAGCCTCCTTTTCGGATTCGGGGGCGTGTTTTGCTGTTGTCTCCTCCTTGAGACTTTTCGCAAAAAACACGCCCCCCGATCCGAAAAGGACGGGGCATGATTGGAGTGACGGGACCTCTTCTCGTAAATGCTGGCCAGCCATTGGAGGCCAGCCAATGGAGAACAGGGCAGAAGAGGGGCGGGTTCAAGCCCCTCTTCTCCCAAGTCATTAAATCTCCGGACTTCCGGTCTGCCGACCGGATGGTCCCGAGACCTAAAAAGGACAATCTGTGGAACAAGATCTAGCTTCCTGCCAAATCTGGTGTAAGTTTGTTAAGCAACTTTTCCTGTAGCCTTGTCTAAAGAAATCTATGAAAGATGCATGAGGATTTTGCGTTTTCAGACCCCCCCCCCTTTTTTAGGTCTCGCCTGGCGTAAGACTGCGCAGACATGCGCAGTCTCGCTGGCGAGATTTAATGATTTTGAGGAGATTTCTGTAGTGGGCTTTAAGCCCCGCCCCTCTTTTCCATTGGCTGGCTTCACCGTTTATGCTAAACGGTGGCCAGCCATTGGAAAAGAGCGTCTAGTGACGTACACTTTTCTCTTTTAGAGCCGTCCCAGTTGGACTGGCTCGGTTCCTTTACGTCTGTGGTAAAAGGTTTTCTTATCTTTATGGGGCCATGTGTTTCAAACACATGGCCCCATAAAGACAAGAAAACCTTCCATGCATGGCCTGCCGCTGCCAACAACACTCCCCCTGCACCCCCACCACCCTCCAGCAGAACCTGCTGGGAACCGCGAAACCCAGTCCCCTGAGATTTGTAAACACCCACGACGACCCGCTATACAGACTGTCTGGAAATGGAGGCGGAGGATACGGACTCCGGGGCCAGATTCCTTCGCAGTGCATCGTGTGTCTGGTAGAGCTCAAGAGCAGCACCCTTTACTGTGGCCCCTTCATTGCCCAGGGGACCCCTCTGTGTGTCTGGCGAGGCCGAGCAGCAGCCACCAGGGCTTGAGGGGCCTCTCTGAGGGGAGCAGCGGCAGCCCCCTGCACGCCTGTTTTACTGCTTCGTGGACTCTGTCCATGCGAGTGCAGAGAAGCAGCGAGCGCCATGCACTGACTGGTCGTGCTACACTTCTGTATGGGGGACGTGAGCCGCGTCCTCAGCTGCCCTCTTGCTTTAGGGAGGATGTGCATTCCTCAGTGGTGGTGGTTCTTGTTGCTATTCACCACTGCTCAAGGTTAAAGTCCAATACAACATTTCTTTGGAGGTGGGCTCGTGTTGTCGCCGTATACAAAATATTTTTGGGTGGGGAGTGGTATGCGTGCGCCTGTGTGTTTACGCAGTTCGCCTGGATGCGTCTGTTTTTGGGGGTTTGAACATTGTTGTAGTGGACGTGTTTGTCACGCATGCTTTTTCGCCTCCTGCACCGCACCCTGTTGACCACTTATTGAGACACGTCTTCCTGATTTGTTTATTTATATTTCCATATGTACGTTAAAACCGTTCACGCACCTTGGCCACAAATGTGCCAATTTAGAAGGATGTTTTCACAGCGCGGTATAAGAATAACCAGAACTTACTCCGGTGTATTTCATGCCGGTAGGCTGAGGCACACTCCCGCTGGCAGGCATTATCTTCAGGGAGACAGGGACGCGGATAGCGCCTTGTTAGAGCAACCTGATAGGATCTGTTAGACGCTATACGATCCCTTAATATAGAAGTACACCGTGGATGCACATTACTGCCCCAGGGGGTGAGCTAGTTTATTTAAAGAAATAGTATTTTTTTGACTTCCCATATGTTCTCCCCATTGGTGCTTATGGGGTGCTGATAAGGCCGACCGAGTCTTATTGCCAGCGTTGTTTATTATTATGTACAATCTAAAGCTTTTCGGACCATTCTTTCGCGAGTAGCAATCGGATTTCGTGGTCCCGCCGAATTGTATGTATGTGTGTAGATATATATATATATATATATATATATATATATATATATATATATATATATATATATATATATCCTCCCCACATGGGCGCCCTGGCTCAGATATTGGGAAACCACGGGGTGAAAATTCATTAATTGGGAATCAGCTCGAAAATCTTGTGCTCTCTGCCGAGGCGTGTTTTTCTGTTCTCGAAGGTAGTCTCCTGTCAGGAGGAGGCGACGGCTTCCCTTGCTGTGTCTCGTTCATTGCAGGTGAATCATAGCTCTGTTTTGATAAGTCTACCATCGGCAGCGAGGAAGAGAGGCGATCGAGCTCGTCTCGACATCTTGGTGTTTACATCGCGGAGTGCCATTCGCTGCGCAGCCTCCATGCTCTCCCCTTACGTTTTCCATGGCAGGAGCCCCCTCCCTCCCCCTCCCACACATTGTTTTGAACGGAAGAGTAAGGAAGGTTGTGTGCACGCCCCCTTTACTGCCTGGTGGGTGGGGGTGGCCGAGGGAAGCCGTGGCGCCGCTGCTGTCGACATAAAACAAAAGCCCCTTTCCTTAGCCGCTTCAAAACACCGTTCCGCCATGCATGGATAAGGGAACTTATTGTAAAAGCTGTCCATTAATTCTAGTGACCTATTAGAATTGTTTATGCCACATCACAACTGTCTTTAGAGGGAACATCTAACGTGCTACCTGCAAAACTGTTCACCTCTCCTTGGAACCAGCACTATGTTGTGTCACCGTTGTCCTTCGTGTAGTACATGATTTTGAATTGCTTTTCTTCTGTTTGTTTATAAATGCGCTTTGTAGTAACTGGGCTGATGTGGGTTGCTGTTTAGGAGTATCGTACAATGATTTCGACTTTTTGTCACAGACATTTACATTGAAATGTAAAATCTCTATTTTGGTACAATATTGGACTTTGTAACATGAGTCGATGCCTCTCTCTACAGTTGTCTGGCAGCGAAGGGGATAGGAGGAGAAAAAGGCACAGAATCACGGGGGCAGCGAAGGGGACAGAAGGAGAAAACAAGCATTGAAAATGCAATAGGTCTCGCCTTTGATTAAGTTAAAGTCATTTGCTTTGCTAATGGTATTATATAGCAAAGCAAATGGCTTTAACTTAATAAAATGCGAGGCCTATTGCATTTTCAATGCTTGTTCTTGGTCTCCATTTGATGGATCACCCCAGAACTTTCCAAGCACAAACTAGTAAATAAGTAGCACCTATTTGGAAGAGTTCGTGGAGATTTGTCAAACAGAGGCAAAGTTATTAGCAACAGAAAAAAAGATTTATATTATATATTAACTGGTAAAAAACTAAAGGTTATAGGACGTTGTAGTTGGGAAACAGCATTAAAAAACATAGAAATTCACTGAACAAACCAAAGGTTACAAGGACATTATAGTTAGGAAAGAGAATAAAAAAAACCTTAGAAATTCACTAAAAAAGCAAAAGTTTAGGGATTTTATGTTGGGTTCAGATTTTACACACCAAAAAAACAGAGAAATTCAGCAGTTATAGTTATCTAAAGTAACTGTAACTCATGCCCTAAGGTAACAACCAAGATCTAGCTTTCTTCCAAATTTGGTGTACTTACATACATACAGTGGTTCAAGCTGCATGTCTAAAACCCCCGGGGATTTTTCTCAGCCCCCCCCTTAAAAAAAAAACGAAACGTTCAAGACAGCAGCTGATGTGATTGGCACACTAGTTTTGAACATTTTATGAAGATTTGTAAAATGGTGCCAAAGTTGTCAGCAACCAAAAAATATATATTTTCCTATGGAAAGTAGGTCCTAACTATAATCTCTCTCTCAATCTCTCTCTCTCAATCTCTCTCAATCTCTCTCTCTCAATCTCTCTCTCTCAATCTCTCTCTCTCAATCTCTCTCTCTCAATCTCTCTCTCTCAATCTCTCTCTCTCAATCTCTCTCAATCTCTCTCAATCTCTCTCTCTCAATCTCTCTCAATCTCTCTCTCTCAATCTCAATCTCTCTCAATCTCTCTCAATCTCTCTCTCAATCTCTCTCTCTCTCTCTCTCTCTCTCTCTCTCTCTCTCTCTCTCTCTCTCTCTCTCTCTCTCTCTCTCTCTCTCTCTCTCTCTCTCTCTCTCTCTCTCTCTCTCTCTCTCTCTCTCTCTCTCTCTCTCTCTCTCTCTCTCTCTCTCTCTCTCTCTCTCTCTCTCTCTCTCTCTCTCTCTCTCTCTCTCTCTCTCTCTCTCTCTCTCTCTCTCTCTCTCTCTCTCTCTCTCTCTCTCTCTCTCTCTCTCTCTCTCTCTCTCTCTCTCTCTCTCTCTATATATATATATATATATATATATATATTTATATTAATATTATCTACTGGCGGTCGCCAGTAGATAGTTATAGTTAGGACCCTGTTTCCATAGGAAAACCGCAACATTCTATTTTGAATAACTTTGGCGCCGGTCGACGAATCCTCGCCAAATTTTCAAAATAGGCGGGGCGCTGTGCTCCGCTCCTACCCTGAAAGTCTCGGGGGGATTCGTCAAGCGGGGGCTGAGATAAAAGGGGGGTCCCAAAACGCGTTTTTCCCATGCATTTTTCCATAGGACCTTTAGAAACAGCTACAGCCCGAACGGCTGAACAGAGTTAAATGAAATTTGGCAGAGAGGTAGTCCTCAGGTCAAGGAAGTGCCTTTTGTAGGTTTGGTGTAAATCTGTTCAGTAGATTCTGAGAAAATAGCCTTTAAATCAATATATATATCTGAGCCAGCTTACGGTGCGCTTACCGTACGCGTACTGTGACGTGCGCGAGCGCGATTCTGATTGGCTGTTAGATCTTACTAAACATTCGAATCGGTCGAAACCAGGAAGCGGCGGCCGCCATTTTCTCTCTTGGACTCTGACGGGGGGTTGAAAAACAAAGGGCAAAAACATGTAAAGGGGCTGTTTAGACAGCTCCCAAGCACCTAGCCATGTCGAGGGAGTCCCCAACGATCCCCCAGGTGAAAAAAGGCAATTTTAATTTTTTCGAAAATTTCGCCGATTACGAAAATCCACACTCTCCCCACCCCGTGTGCAAATGGTGCCCGAAGGGCACCATGTGTGCATGGCATATAACAACAAAGCCAAACATATATTTTACCTGTCACAACGATGCTCATCATATGTCCTCCATGTGCGCACGGTGCGCATCGTGCGTTCATGGCCCATCTAGCGTAACGTGGGCACGCGCGAAGCGCACCGTGCGCGCACGGAACGAACTGCGTTAAGTGGGCGCGCACGCCAAGAATGGCGTAAAGTAACTTAGCATTTAAAAAAACGTACAAATTCACTGAAAAAAACATAGGTTTCACACACGTTATAGTTAGGAATTAGCATTTAAAAAACCTTGCAAATTCACTGAAAAAACCATAGGTTTCACACATGTTATAGTTAGCTGGACATTTTACTGATAAAAAAAACCAATGAAATTCCCCCGTTATAGTTACTGTAGGCAACTATAACTCACGCGACCGTAATCCTCTGCTGATGACATATGTGTCTTTATGAAAAAAAAATATTTGTAATATATGTATAGCTAAAATTTAATGGAAGAAGACATGGGCAAATAAGTGTCTAAATACAGTATTAGCATCAGCAGAGGATTGCGGTCGCGTGAGTTATAGTTGCCTACAGTAACTATAACCGGGGAATTTCATTGGTTTTTTATCAGTAAAATGTCCAGCTAACTATAACATGTGTGAAACCTATGGTTTTTTCTGTGAATGAATATATATATATATATATATATATATATATATATATTCAATCAAAGCTCCTGGGTTTTCAGGAAAAAAATCCACACGCACTCCCTGGTATGGTGCAGTTCCAAATCAATTTAATAATATCCCAAGCATGGCAAGCAGGTTTACAGAACCCAACGCGTTTCAGTCAGCTTTGACCTTGTTCACGGGTAACAGTGATTTTTCACTCTTCTGTTTTTATACTAGTCACATGATGTTACATTTCGCATAGCCTTATGGTCCTTGTAGTTCAGCGACCATAGCGGGATTATTATTAACCATTTTGTCAGGTGTAAGATTCATATATTTTAAACACGTTTGTATAATCAATAATGCCCATGTATTAATTAAACATTTTAGTAATCCAATAGTCATATTGACTAATTTCTTTTAATCAACTTATACCTTGCACTTTAGCCCTCTAGTGGGCCGAGATTGAAAGTATCCACATATTTTATCTCTCTGGTGAGTGATATACTTTTTAAACTTTTTAAACAATATACTTTTAGTACACCTGATTCTGAGAAAATCAATTTTTATAACCATTTTCCTGTTGCTTCCAGGAAAAAAGAAAAACTTTAGATGAAAAAAAGGGGGGAGAAACACGGATTTCATAACGGGGTGTTTAAGACTGTGTTCAGATCATTTGATTCTCCTCATAGGTGTGAGTGAAAATGAAGGAGAAACATCAGGAGCACGCCCTAAATGTAATTTTTTAGGGGAAATGAGACTTGCGCTTCAACAACGAAATTGGGAGAAAAATATGGAAATACAACCAACAATGGGCAGAGGAAGGGGAAGAGGAAGAGGTCGTCCGAAAACAAACAAACCAGAAGAGGCAAGCGCCTCAACAGACCCCAAAAAATCAGGAACGTGGACCAGGAGTATGAGACAGAAAAAGAATTAATAATGGAGCAAGAACTAGAAGAATCTCAAGAACTTGAAGTCATCAACCTCTCTAAAAAAACCATTACAGAAACAGAATGTCAAATTCTAAAAAGAGGTCTTTCCTTCTGCCCGACCAATGAAATCAATGTGCCACAAACAAGAATTGATATATATAAATATATCAGAAAATTAAAATTGGCCAAAATCTTTGAAGAAAATCCCAAGACACCAAAAAACCAAGTTGAACAATTAACAATGGATTTGAAAGCAGGAGATGCGCATCATTTCCTCACTCTGATGGAATTAGATATGGACACTGGGGACCCGTTGAATGAACTGGAGACCTACTGCCCACAATTGGGAGAGGGCAGTAGTGGCAAGAAACCCAAATCCAAATACATTCCACAATTTCCAGCAGGAAACAAAATAGAAATATTTCATGAGGCTGTGGTAAAGGATCTATACCAACTGAACAATAAAAAACACAAGTACAACATAACATTGGAAGAACGCAAAGCACTACAAAAATTAAAATCAGACGATGATATTGTGATAAAAATGGCCGACAAAGGCGGAAATATTATCATACAAGACAAAGATCTCTATGCGGAAGAAGCCCATTTACAATTAAACAATACACAATTTTATGAAAGACTAAAAGAAAACCCAACCACACAAATCAAAAATGAAGTGGACATAAAACTAAAAGAATGGAGAGATAAACAGCTAATTGATCAAGATGAATTCAAATACCTCTCCACGGACAACCCGATAATGGCAACAATTTACTTTCTCCCCAAGATTCACAAAAATCCCACGAAACCACCAGGGAGACCAATCGTATCTGCGAAGGGTTCGCTATTAGAGCCAATCGCGAACTTTGTGGATAAATTTCTCTTTCCATATGTAAAAGAACTAACGTCATACTTAAGGGATACAAAAGACCTATTAAGAATTCTTGCAGAAATGGTATGGAAACCAACATATAAATTGATATCCATGGACGTCATCTCGTTGTATACCAATATCAACAACAAAATTGGATTAATGGCATGCAAATATTTCCTTAAGGAAAGGAATATCCACTACACAAATCACAATACTATGATAACAGATATGATCGAACTATGCCTAACAAAGAATGTTTTCTTATTTGGGGAAGAAATCTACTTACAAAAGAATGGAACCGCGATGGGTTTTTCTTTTAGCCCAAGCTACGCATGTCTCACAATGGGCTGGTGGGAGCAGAAAGTAGCTTGGGACAGTCAAAATGAACACCATGTGGAGCGAATAGTATCTTGGATGAGATACATCGATGATCTCCTTATAATCTGGGATGGATCGGAACAAGAATTTGAATCATACTTCAACATCCTAAACAACACAGATACGGATTTGCACTTCACATATAACATCAGTGACAACAGAATTGTGTTTCTTGACACAGAGATCTATGTCAAAGAGGGAAAGTTACAGACCACATTACACCGTAAAAGTACAGCCAGCAATGCTACCCTACATGCGGAGAGTTTCCATCAACCATCTCTAATAAGGAACATTCCCTATGGAGAACTATTAAGAATACGTCGAATCTGCTCTGATGACAGTGAATGGAGAAAACACAGTCAACAATCAATCAGGAGATTTAAAAAAACGTAATTACAACAACAAAATCTTATCGGATTGTCTAAAAAGAACTGAAAAACAAAAAAGGGAAGATATCATCAAAGACCATAAGCCCTGTGAGAAACAGGAAGAGAATCCCATTCGATTGATCACGACATTATCGACTCAATCTAAACAAATCGAACAGATTCTACGTAAACATTGGAACATATTGACACTGGACCCTACGATGGCAAAAATAGTGGGAAATCACCCAAAAATAACATACAGACGAGCCAAAAATCTCAAGGACGAGCTGGTACACAGTCACTTTGTAACAACAGTAAAACAACCAACGTGGCTACAACTGAAAGGGTTTTATAAATGCTCGACGTGTAAAGTATGTCAAATTGCGCAAAACATCAAAGTAATTAAAATGGCAAACAACAAGAAGTGGACAATCAACCAAATGATCAATTGTAAAAGCCAATATGTGGTATATATTATTGAATGTCCATGTAAGCTAAAATACATAGGAAGCACAGTGTGCGAACTGAAAAAACGTATTTTAGAACACGTAAGAGCAACGATTAATAAAGACCGCAGCTACGCAGTAGCGGAACACATGGAAAAATACCATTCAAGTGACTGGAAACAATTGAAATTTTATGCTGTCGAAACGGTGGGTTGTCATGTGAGAGGTGGCAACCGTGAAAAGACACTGAGACAAAAAGAATCACGCCACATCTTAGGGTTCAGGACTTTGACCCCGTATGGTTTGAATAAAGACGAGGAGATGCACTCACACCTATGAGGAGAATCAAATGATCTGAACACAGTCTTAAACACCCCGTTATGAAATCCGTGTTTCTCCCCCCTTTTTTTCATCTAAAGTTTTTCTTTTTTCCTGGAAGCAACAGGAAAATGGTTATAAAAATTGATTTTCTCAGAATCAGGTGTACTAAAAGTATATTGTTTAAAAAGTTTAAAAAGTATATCACTCACCAGAGAGATAAAATATGTGGATACTTTCAATCTCGGCCCACTAGAGGGCTAAAGTGCAAGGTATAAGTTGATTAAAAGAAATTAGTCAATATGACTATTGGATTACTAAAATGTTTAATTAATACATGCACTTATAATTTGGCATTATTGATTATACAAACGTGTTTAAAATATATGAATCTTACACCTGACAAAATGGTTAATAATAATCCCGCTATGGTCGCTGAACTACAAGGACCATAAGGCTATGCGAAATGTAACATCATGTGACTAGTATAAAAACAGAAGAGTGAAAAATCACTGTTACCCGTGAACAAGGTCAAAGCTGACTGAAACGCGTTGGGTTCTGTAAACCTGCTTGCCATGCTTGGGATATTATTAAATTGATTTGGAACTGCACCATACCAGGGAGTGCGTGTGGATTTTTTCCTGAAAACCCAGGAGCTTTGATTGAATCTTACAACGGCTGACTCTGCCGTCTCCACAATTCCCGCACCGCCAAGAGCGTCAAATGCCGCCAACAACGAGTCCTCGCTGTGAAAATATATATATATATATATATATATATATATATATATTTCCACAAAAATTCCCTCTGGTTGGAAGGACAAAACGCGCAGATCTACTGATGCCTGCATCCCGTATAGCAAAGTAACTAAGAAGAACATTTTTTAAAAAGCGCAAAAAGGTTGCTAAGAGTGCCGCGGGATATGCACCCACGAGGAGCGCTGCAAAAGCACGGTAACTGGGAACCGATGGTGTGGATATATATATATATATATATATATAAGTTACAGACCGGTCTGTGTTTCCATAGCAAATGCCTTTTGTTTGCTAGTAACTTTGATGAATCTTCAGGAAACCATCCCAAAAAAGTGCTCTAATTTGACTAGTTTCTTTATGGAAAGTTTTGAGGCAATCCGTAAATGGGACAAGGAAAAGGGGGGTCCCAAAAAGCAATAACCCCATGCATTTTCCCCAGACTTTTTTTAACATTGCTGCTGAAAACCTGCTAAACAGAATTACATCAAATTTGAGAGGAAGCTTGGTCTGGAAAACGTGCTCTTTGTGGTTTGATGTAAATGTGTTAACTGGTTTTTGAGATAATAAGATTAAAAAACATTTGCATATCTGGATGGTTGGGTTCCAGGGACTCTCACAATCCATAATTGTGTGGTAAACTCTGTATCTACAGAGTCACATGAATCCATTGGCCCTCATCAGTGCACATTGTTTCTATCATCAATTATTTCAGGAAAGGTAATCAAGACCTAAACACTCTTATTTCATTCAGTGTCCACTGTTAGCTGCACTTTGCTAATAACTGATTTGTCAAGCTTTTTTCTTTTTTTAAGTATTTCTATTAGAATTTTGCAATATTTAACATATATGCGATATATAGTAAGACATCATGGTACGAGACAGTTCACCATTTGGCAGCAATACCATAACTCAAGGTAGCACTCCTCAATGTTCAGGAGGAAAACCGGTTCCGACTACTCATCTCGTAGTCGAACTACACCATAGCGTACAATCAAATAATAATCCAACATATCACTGCCAACTTCAGACGATGACTATAGTTCCTAGTACATGTTCCACTAGCAGTTGTTCCCAATAACTGGAAAGTGGGTGTTACCATCACTAGTCCTGAATACAAGCATAGCATTTGTAGTTATCAACATGCTACTTCATTTAATAAACAATCCTTATTACGAACGGAATTGACAAACTGTAAAAAGAAAATAAATAAATAAACCTTGTGCAGAGGGGTGAAATAAATCAAATCAGACATGTTACATTTAGAGAGAAATCACAACATAAACGGACCTCATGTAGGGCAGGGGGAGGGTCCCGGACTGTAGTCAAAGCTACCATGCCACATCCTCAGGAGATTCCCATGCTACCATCACCTCCTTCCATTGTTCTGCTACTGGGTACTTCCTAATGCCCTTAGCCTCTTCCTAGCTGAGTGCTGCCTCCCGCCCCAGCCCACATGATAACGTCTCTATTTCAGGTCTCAAACTGAGACCCCCTCGAAGACTTCCATTCCATTGCAATTCTGGACTTTGTCAGGCCCAATGCGAGATCTATCATCCTGTTCCCCACTTTACGCTTATTTGTCAAGCTTTGTTTTCATTGATTTTATCAAGAATAAATATTTTTAAGAAATCTGCAAATCATCGAGCAAATTATGTACGAAATGTGACTTTATTCAGAAAATGTGAACAAAACCTAAACATTCTAATTCTAGTCAATGTCTATTTTCTTCTGCATGGGTATCATATGTAATATGGTCCGGTCGTGCCATCCCTGGATCTTTTGACAAGTACAAACACTGAACTGTTGGCCACATGATTTATGATGTCACCAGAATCCCTCAGTGGCAATATTCAACCATAATACACAATTACAAATGTTGTAAATCATCTTGCAGATGAGATCACATTACTCTTTCCACTTTGACAGACATGACTATGGAAGGAGTAGCTGTAATTGGTTTGATGTGAATATGTGTTGTTGTTTCAGTACATTTCACTTTCAATTGCTGTGATTTATTATAATAAATATTACAGGTCATAAGCATTGTATTTATTGTACAAGTTATAGATTATGATCCTAACCATTACTTGCAAATTTCAGGAGTTTTTCAGTATTCAATGGTGGACATAACTAAACTTTTACATCCAACCGTATGTGGTAGCCAACCCTCAATGAACAGCGTTCAGCCAAGGGCAGTGGAGCTGGACTCTGGACCTTGCTCCCTCCATCCCATCACAGGTGTAAAACCCCTGCTGCACACAGCTTTCAACTGTGTCTAGAGGGGTTAGCTGCATGTCTTGGCCACCAGTCTGACCTTGGACCCAAACCTCTGCGGGCAACCAACCTACGGCCTGCATTGGGTCGTGCACAGCACAAGGCATCCAAAGGCTTAACCTCCTTACAGCCTGCCAGTTTTCATGCAGATCCATCAAACAGCACCAATGTTATTTGTGAATTATGTTTTTGCCCTCTTTAACTTTGCCCATTCCAATGTACTATCATAACAATTGATATGCCCACAGAAAACTGAATATGGAGTTGACTGTGGAATTACATGCAGATTTTTCAAACTGCACGAAAAATTATTAACAAATGAACACATTTTCCTGAACCTTTGAGTTTGTCCCATTGTTAGATCTGCAACCTGGGATTAATGCACTGGGCTTAATGTGCCATACCAAAAGAAAAGTAAATATGTACATCTGTCAAATTTGTTGGATTTTTTTTTTTTTTTAAACGATTAGCAAATTAACACTTTATTTTGCATCCCTTGAACTGCCCCCCTTATGGATCTCCACGAAACTCAGCATAGCTAATGTAAATTAAATGCACTAATAATCTGCCATTTTTACCAAATTTTGTGCAGATCTGTGATGGTGCACTGAGGTGGTTAGCAAATCAAATATATTTTGACCTACTCCTTACCTTGGCACTCATTTCTCCCAGTGTGACCTGCGAGGAACTTGAGATTCCTGAACTGTGTGTGTGTAAATTGGTAACAGTTTCCCAGGTTTCATGTAGATTTATTACATAAATGATGGCTGTTTGACACCCTACTTTAAGTGTTCCTCTTGATTGAGCTGCACAGATTTGACCCTAGAGTTATAGCCAAGTCAATACACCTTTTAAACTATCAAGATTTCTCAGAAAAACAACTGAACACCAAATCAAGGAAGGATACTGTAACACCGCCGAGTAAAGTGCTACTTGCATGCCAAACATGGAAGGTAAAGTTACCCATTGTATTAGCGTTACATTGAATGTTTTATTTTGGTGCAGTTGTCACAAAATAGGTGCTTTTGTCAAAAGGAAGATGTTTGGATTATTTACAATCCGGAGAAATTATAACTAAGAATTTAGGGTTCTAGAGAAAAAACGTTTGCAGTGTTAAACACTAATTATTACATGTAGTAGTCAGAGAATTAAAGAGCTGTTTCCTGCAAGGTACAGCTAACAATGGCCCCTGACTGCATTAGAATGTTCAGTTTTCGATTACCTTTCACAATAAGAATGCTAATTATATATGTACATAAAGTAGAATGGTAAAGTTTAGCAGAGAGAAGCTTCTGCCTGAATGTTATAACATACAATGGAGCTTGGTCGTAATTTGAGTGCTCAGGGTTCCATTACTTTTAATGCTTTACTTTAAGGATGCTGAATTAACAAAGGTTTATTGTAAAGCTATCACCGTGTTTTGGGGCTGCCATTGCCTAAAAGCACTGCCATACTTACAGACTAATTAGTTGAAGGGAAGGAAATCAGGCTTAGACGAGGCTTCCATTAGATAAAATGTATATTTTCAAAAGAATATTGTCATTTCCGTGAAATATGGAAAACATTTCAAAGGTACGATTTCATACCTGTGAAATGTGAGTTTTGAAACCACTGACTAAAAAACTCTCATTGTCATTAGGACTGTGATAATAAACGAAAGCAGTGATTTACTCAGGGGCTAAGTCCCAGCCCACTAGGTCTACAAACAAGCATTGGCGTAGCCAACAGGTTCAGCATTTGGGACCTTATAAGTGTTTAGCAATGCAGCACATTATCATGGGTGCTGTGCCAGCAGGGATTGAAGAGCTATACAGTTACTACATACTGGTTCATGCAGTGTGATTCAGGAACACATGCTTGCCTCAGTAAACTATATGGACACATTCAAAGGCTTTTTAATGCACAGACAGAAAGACAAGTGCCTGGAAGCAAGCCAACAGCACTATAACAGTTTGTATGCGACTGCATCACTAGACTATTGAAGAGCCTATGAAAAGACGTAGTGATGTACTTTCCAGTGGTGGAGACATTACATTCCTCCACCCTCAGGGTTCTATACACCAGGCACTCTTTTCCAGAGCTTTACATTCAAAACACGGCTCGCACCATCCATTTACCAGCAAGCCCCTGGCCCGCCCTCTGTTCCAGCCCCCTGAGTATAGGAGCACTGGATATAGAAACAACAACAAAGTGCTCCCATTAGTCAGGTAGAGGGGAAATAATGAATAAATACGGACAGAGTTGGCGCTACTTAATCGCCATGCACCTAAAAACAAAAAATATAACCTGTCCTTGTGTAATGTAACTGGTGCTTTTGTAAAGCATTCCAATACCTTCGGGTCAGTTAACTTCCCACTCTATAAAAATATGCCAAAAATGATCTGATTTGTGTAATGCGACTATCACTCATGTAAAGTGCTCCAACACCTTTGGGTTGCTTGAGTTCACATTATATATTTAAAAAGGTCTCATAGTCCCTGGGGAGCTGCTATGAATGCACTTTGAAATTAGAGCTCTGAGAGAAGGAGGACGACAGGAAGAGGAAGCGGGGCAGGCATGCAGTAACATGGGAGGAGGTTGGAGGGATGAATGCTGCTCCCATTTGTCAGGTATAGGGGAAATAATGAATAAATGGGGGAGCGTACAACTCACTTAATCTCCATGCACCTAAAAAAAATAAAATGAACCTTACCCTGTGTAACGTACCTGGTGCTTTTGTAAAGCGCTTCAATACATTTGGGTCAGTCGAATTTGCGCTCCATTAAAATGCCCCCAAAAATGTATCTTGTGTAATGTAACTAGCGCTCATGAAAAGCACTCCAACATCTTCGGGTCACTCAAGTGTACATTATATGAACAACCATCAGAGAATATGTGATGGAAGTTGCCCAAGCCTTGCCTTTAACTGTGTTGCTAGGTTGTGTTGCTAAAAGTCCAGTGACCAAGGCTTGCTAAAGCAACAAGCAGCGAAAAGTGAGAGGTTATAGAGCAGGCACCAAAGATGGGCAAACAGTGACACGGGCTGAAATCAAAATAAAAAAATAGTCCACAAAATGAACACAAACACAGAAGCTTAATATCAACAGTAATTGGGTGGTGCTTTGTAGGAGGAAAGTGAACACAAAGAGGAAGGATTAACCAGTAGCAAGCAAGTGTTTTTGAACAACAATCAAAGGGACGAATAAAAAGGTGATGGACGAGCTGTAGGCCCACAGAGTGATTACAGCATGTCTCAAAGAGGTAGCGCCTGCGCTGCCTAGGCTCGACCTAAAAACTAGGAAGGATCATCATACTCTCCAGTGAGCTGTTTTCAACTATTACTTCTCAAATAAATAATGTGTCCTAAAGTTATCCATCTTTTGTGTTATTATAATGCATTTTGACTGTATCTAATTTTATTTGAGTAAAAATCTTTTTTTTAAAGTTTCATTCAGCATTGTGTTCACATATGTAAAACACTACATGTTAGAACCGGCGGTCTCTAGTTGGCAGAGGTATACACTTCTGACAAATAGGGACCAACCAACTCTAGTCAGGGAAAGGGGATTACACACTCAGATAACCCCTGCTACCCCCTTGGTAGCTTGGCAGAGCAGACAGGCTTATCTCAGAGGCAGTGTGTTAAGCATTTATGACCACATACAGTAATAGAGTGAATACACTACAGATGGACACGACACAGAAGTTATTATAAAAATAGTATTTTTATATAAGGCTTAGCACAAGACCAAATAACGACAAAAATATACCACAGTCTTAATAAATACTCTTTGGAAGGAAAAATAATAGTTCAAGTAAGGTTTCTTCTTGGCAAATAGTTCTTTAGCAAAGTATTCTTCTGAGCACAGTTCTTTGGCAACAATGTAACCCCCACAGGAGTCACACGACGTCGAGTCTACAAGATTCCCAAGGTTCGGCGTCGACCGCGAGGAGCGCTACGTCAAGCCTGGAGTCGCAACAGACCCCACAAGTACAGTACCTTGAGAAACGAAGAAAACGATGATCCACGGCGTCGAGATGTCGGCGTCGAGGTCGGCGTCGATCGTGCCTCGGAGTCGGGTCAATCCGCAGCGGTGTCGAGGGATGTCGGGCCGGAGCAGCGCTCACGGCGTCGAGAAGGGCGTCGAGTCGATGCGATCAGCAGCGGCGTCGGGACGGGGTCGCTTGGAGGTAGAGCCGATACTCACTCCTCACTGGCGTCGATACCGGCGTCGAGACGGGGTCACTGGGAGCCGGGGCCGATACCCACTGCTCACTGGCGTTGCTGCTGGCGTCGAGACTGCAGATTTTCCCTTGGGTACTGGAAACAACGCTTTCCAGCAATTCAGCAAATGGTGAAGTCCTTTGGCCCTGTGACTTCAGCAGGAGACTGGCACTCTTCCAGCCCTTGGAGATTTTCTAGCAAGTGTTCAGAGAGTACACACCAAGTTCCTCTCTCCTTGTTCCTTGGCAAAAATAAAGAAGCAGCTTTCAGGTTCCTCCACAGCAAAACAGCACTCTGGCAGAAAGGGGAGGCAAGTCCTTAGATCAGCAGGCTTCTTGTCCTTGGTACAGGTTTCCTTGTCAGAAGTGATCTGAGTTCTTGGTTCAGGGGTCCTTCTCTTATACCCCCTTTTCCCTTTGTTCCCTTTGTCCAAGCAGGGAGATTCCCACCATCTCAGGTTTGTTGTGGGTGTTGCCAGGCAGAGGCACCTGGCCTATTCACTGAGCAGGGCAGAGTCCTCAGCCGCCCAGCAGGAGGCGGAGCCAGTATTGTCGCTGGCAGGAGCAGGGCTATCAGTCGCCCAGCAGGAGGCGGAGCCAGTATTGTGTCAGGCAGGGCAGGCTACTCTTCCCTCACTCTATGTGTAAACGCCCCATTCACCCCACACTGACTCACTCAGACCTCTGGAGCCACCCAGCCCCTGACACACACACCAAACCAGCAGAGACCGGTAGATAGTTGGACAAGAAAATAGCCACTTTCTAAAAGTGCTATTTTCAAACATAGAATTTAAAAACCATCCATCCTAAAGGGTGTGTTATTAAATTCTGAGTTCAGGGATACTAAACTCGACTTGCTACCATGCTCCCTGAGTCAGATAGATTATAATGGAGTTAATAATCAGTCTGCCCAGTCTGGCCTATTGGAGGCAGGTAGCCCTTCAATAGTGAAAAACGAAAATGGCTGTAATTCACTATTAGGTCATGCCACACACATCAGGGCATGACCTACCTTTTACCAACAATGCACCCTGCCCTAGGGCCTACCATAGAGGTGTCTGAAATGTGGCAAAGTGAAGGTTTAGAGACTGGTAAGTAGGTTTCCTTACCAAGTCGACATGGCAGTCAGGGACTGCACGCAGGCGCTGCGGTGGCAGGCCTGAGACACATTTTACACGCTGCTTCCGTGGGTGGCACAACCAGTGCTGCAAGCCCACCAGCAGCAGTTAACTTACATGCCCTTGGCACCCGCAGTGCCCTAGACTAGGGTCTGAACAGTAAGTCAACCAAGCCAATCATGGTAACACCAATCAATGTAACAATTTAACATAGGGAGCACTTGCACTGTGGCACTGATCAGCAGTGGCACAGTGCCCAAAGCAATAATCCAGCAAAAACATCGTAAACAGAGGAGGCAAACAGAAAAAAATGGAGGAGAGACTCATGCCAATGATGCCAGGTCTAACACGTGTCCCCTCCAGCTGAAATGTGGGGAGAACTACCCTTCACCCAGGGAGTCCTCATCACTAAGGCGGAAAAATCTGGACAGACCATCAGCATTGGCGTGATCTGTACCAGGGCGGTGTTCCACCGTAAAGTCCATCCCCTGTAGGGAAATGGACCACCTCAACAGCTTTGGGTTCTCACCCCTCATCTGCATTAACCATCTGAGGGGCCTGTGGTCCGTCTGAACCCGGAAGTGAGACCCAAACAAGTAGGGTCTTAGCTTCTTCAGCGCCCAGACCACAGCAAATGCCTCACGCTCTATCGCACTCCACCTTTGTTCCCTGGGAAGTAACCTCCGGCTGATGAAGGCTACAGGTAAGTCTCGGCCCTCCTCATTCATCTGTGCTAGAACAGCCCCCACACCATGCTCTGAAGCGTCCGTCTGGACAATGAATTCTTTTGAAAAGTCGGGTGCCTGGAGGACCGGTGCTGTACACATTGCAGTTTTCAGGGTGTCAAAGGCTTTCTGACAGGCGTCAGTCCAGATCACAAGTCTCGGCTGCTTCCTGGAAGTCAGCGAGGTCAAGGGGTGCACAATGTTGCCATACCCCTTGACAAACCTCCTGTAGTAACCCGTGAGACCCAAGAAGGCTCTCACCTGAGTCTGGGTTTTGGGCGGTTCCCAAGCCAGGATGGTATCTATCTTGGGTTGCAGGGGGGCCACCTTGCCGCTCCCTACTTGGTGCCCCAAGTACACCACTGAACCCTGCCCAATCTGGCACTTACTAGCCTTGATTGTGAGGCCTGCTCTGCGCAGGGCCAACAACACTTCCTGGAGGTGGCGCAAGTGTTCCTCCCAGCTGGCGCTGAACACTGCTATATCGTCCAGGTAGGCGGCGCTGAAATCTTCCAGCCCGGCCAATACCTGGTTAACCAACCTCTGGAATGTGGCAGGGGCATTCTTCATCCCAAAGGGCATCACACGGAACTGGTAGTGCCCATCTGGTGTGGAGAATGCAGACCTCTCTTTTGCCCCATCAGTCAAGGCGATCTGCCAGTACCCAGACGTTAGATCAAACGTACTAAGGTACCGGGCAGCCCCCAACCGATCGATGAGCTCATCAGCTCTGGGGATGGGGTGCGCGTCGGTCTTGGTGACCGAATTGAGTCCTCGGTAATCCACACAGAACCGAAGTTCTGGTGAAGCACCAGGCGCTGCAGCCTTTGGGACCAAGACCACTGGGCTGGCCCAAGGACTGCTAGAGGACTCAACCACCCCTAAGGCAAACATCTTGGAGACCTCCTCCTTGATGTATGCTCTGACCTTGTCAGTCACCCTGTAGGCCTTGTGCCTCACAGGAGTGCTGTCCCCGGTGTCCACATCATGGACACACCACTGAGTGACACCAGGGATTAAGGAGAACAAATCAGGGAATTGTACCAACAGATGGCGACAATCTTGCTGCTGCTCAGGGGTCAGTGTGTCAGAGAGGACAACACCATCCACTGACCCATCTTTTTCTTTTGCACACAGGAGGTCAGGAAGAGGCTCACTCTCCTCCTCCATCCCAGCATCTGTGGCAAGGAGCATGCCCACTTCGGACCTTTCTAAGTGGGGCTTTAACCGGTTGACATGCAGGACCCTTAAGGGGTTCCTGGGAGATTTCAAGTCCACCAAGTAGGTGACATCGCTCTTCTTCTCCACAACCTCAAATGGTCCAGTCCACCTGTCCTTGAGCGCACAAGGTTCCACAGGGGCCATGACCCAAACTTTCTGACCAGGTTGAAGCTCAACCAGAGTGGCATTCTGATCGTACCACCGCTTCATCTCTTCCTGGCTGGCCTCCAGATTTGCCTGAGCAAGATCTCTGAAGCGCCGAGTCTGGTTCCTAAAGGCCAGCATGTAACTATATACATCCTGGGGAGGTTTCCTGGGAGATTGCTCCCAGCCTTCTTTGACCAGACTCAAAGGTCCTCTTACCGGGTGACCATACAAAAGCTCAAAGGGGCTGAACCCTAGAGACTTCTGTGGCACCTCACGGTAAGCAAACAGCAGGCATGGCAAGAGGACGTCCCATTTACGCCTCATCGGTTCTTCAAGACCCATGATCATGCCTTTTAGGGTCCGGTTGAATCTCTCAACCAGCCCATTACCTTGAGGGTGGTAAGGAGTGGTAAACTTGTAGGTTACCCCACACTCCTTCCACAGGGACTTCATATAATTCGAAATGAAGTTGGTGCCCCGGTCTGACACCACCTCTCTGGGGAACCCCATGCGGGAGAAAACACCCATCAGTGCCCGTCCCACCACGGGGGCCGTCACTGTTCGGAGAGGGATGGCTTCCGGGTACCGGGTGGCATGGTCCACCAAGACCAGGATAAACCTGTTGCCCATGGCTGTCTTGGGGTCCAGTGGCCCCACAATGTCAATTCCCACTCGCTCAAAGGGGGTACTGACGACGGGAAAAGGTTGGAGGGGAGCCTTCTGCTTCCGCCCACTTTTCCCACTTGCCTGGCAAGTTTGACAGGTCCTACAATGGATATCTGAATCCCTTCTCATCTGGGGCCAATAAAAATGGGTGACAAGCCTGTCATAGGTCTTGTCCTGCCCCAGATGTCCAGCTAACGGAACGTCATGAGCCAACCCCAGTAGGAAGGCTCTGAAGCGCTGGGGTACCACCAGCACACGGGCTGACCCAGGTTCAGCAGCCTTAGGCTCGCTATACAGGAGGTCGTTCTCCCAGTAGACCCAATGTGATCCTGACTGATCACCTGTCGTTTGGGCTGAGGCCTGCTGCCTCATACCCACAAGAGAAGGGCACACTTTCTGTTCAGCACAAAATTCCTCCCTGGAGGGACCACCATCCTGCTGCCAATGGGTCAGCTCGGGCAGGTCTCCCAGTTCGGCCACTTGTTCTCCTGTCGGTTCCAGGGCATCCCCCTCAGGGTCTGCTCCCTCCTGGACCGCGGGAACGATGGGGGACGGTTTCCCGCGCCCCCTGCCTCTTCTCTTCACGGTTGGGACCTGGGCCATACTTTCAGGCTCCGGGCCCCCATCAACACCCTTACTGACTGACATGGACCGGGTGGTCGCACACACCCACTCAGGCAGACCCAACATTTCCAGATGCGCTTTTCTCTCCACCTTAGCCCAAGGGGAGTCCTCCAAATCATTGCCCAAGAGACAATCAACAGGCATGGCGGGCCTCACAGCAACCTGAAGAGTACCTGAGACCCCCCCCCACTCAAAGGGAACTTGAGCTACCTCACACTGACTCTGTGAGTTGTCAGCAGCTACAACGGGGTAGAATGCATGAGGGACCACCTGCTCTCTGGACACCAAGTGACACTTGACAGCTGTCACACTCGCTCCGGTGTCTCTGAGAGCTTCCACCCTATGGCCATTAATGGTCACCCACTGCCTATATTTCTTAGTGTTACTAGGCAGAGGGGTTGGAGGGACCATTTCCACGTCTCCTAAAGAGACCAGGGACATTTCTGCGGGACCCCACCCACCGGGGGCACCCATCTCCTCCCCTCCCAGAGCTACACTCGCTACCTGACGAGGGGGTGCACGCGGCGGTGCATTCGAATCCTTCATGGGACACTGGGGATCATAATAACGGTGTCCCACCTGCTTACAGGCATAGCAGGTCATGGGGCCCCTGTGAACAGGTTTACCTGTCGGGGCCTCTGGCTTCTTTACAGGGGGAGGCTGGGAACCCTTCCCTTGGTTCCCTTGGGGACTACTTTGGGGCCCTTTCTGAAACTCCCTCTGTTTACCCCTGTCCCCCCCACTCTTCTGCTGGGGACCCTGCCCACCTTTGGCTGAGTCTCCCACTGGACCCTTGTGGACCCTGGTACTGACCCAGCGGTCCGCCTCCTCAGCAAGTTTTCTAGGGTTAGATAGCTTGCTATCAACAAGGTGCTGGCGTAGCTCTGGAAAACAGTTATTAGACAAGTGCTCCCAAGCAAACAAATCATAAAGAGCATCATAACTATCAACCTTGCTACCCTTTATCCAACCATCCATGGTTCTGCAGAAAAAAGACACATATTCAACCCACGTAGTACCAGGCAACTTCTTACATTCTCTAAAGGTTTGTCTGTACTTTTCTGGAGTTAAGCCATATCTCAGCATTAAAGCATCTTTCATATGAGTATAAGACATCCTATCCTCAGCAGGAAGGCTCAACAAGGTATCTCTCCCCTCGTTTGTAAAGCGGCTCCACAACCCCGTTCCCCAATCCTTCTCAGGGACCCGGTGGGCCAACAATGCTAACTCATATGCTTTAAACCATTGGCTAATATCTTCATTCTTACTGTAATCCTTGATCACATCTTTCGGAAAATAAAACCTACTTTCTGCAGGCACAGATGGAGTGCTGCCACCAGAGGGATTCAACTCTAAACTCTTAGTTTTAAGCTCCATCTCCCTCACCATCTTCTCACGTTCAAACGCTAATTTCTCTCTCTCAAAATCTAATCTTTTGCTCTCCATTTCAGCTTCTCTCTTGCTTCTTGCATTCTCTAATTCCAACTGCCCTCCTAATTTAAGTTTTGCCATTTCTAACTTGTACCCCCTCTCCTTCTCCCTGTCTTCTAATTCTTCGGGGGAAAGGCTCCTAGAGGACGCACTACTGCCTGGAGATGACACTGGCCCACCTGTGGGATCTTCCTCTTCCTCTTCTTCTTCCTCTTCCGGTACCACCACCGGATCAGAGGGATTTCTGGCCTCTAACCAGGCCTTCAGCGCTTTGAGGAAGCCCTCTTTCTTTGAGACACCTGTGGTAGGAACTTTAAACTGCTTGCAAAATCCTTTCAGATCTTTTAGCGTGTAGGAATCTATCTTCTCCTTATCGAATTCCCCCACAACATTCTCCACAGGTGTAGTAGCTCCGGCATTCTCCATGGTCAAAACTGGCAGTGTTTAAGAAAATAAGCTCCAGGAAAGCGGAGAACAAAAATAGAATATCCTACCAAACAGACTGTGGCTGCGTTATGGTCTGCTTTCACTATGTAGCGTACACTAATCACTGCACATAAGTCATAAATGCAAAGTTCAAATCCCACCGCTGCCACCAATGTTAGAACCGGCGGTCTCTAGTTGGCAGAGGTATACACTTCTGACAAATAGGGACCAACCAACTCTAGTCAGGGAAAGGGGATTACACACTCAGATAACCCCTGCTACCCCCTTGGTAGCTTGGCAGAGCAGACAGGCTTATCTCAGAGGCAGTGTGTTAAGCATTTATGACCACATAAAGTAATAGAGTGAATACACTACAGATGGACACGACACAGAAGTTATTATAAAAATAGTATTTTTATATAAGGCTTAGCACAAGACCAAATAACGACAAAAATATACCACAGTCTTAATAAATACTCTTTGGAAGGAAAAATAATAGTTCAAGTAAGGTTTCTTCTTGGCAAATAGTTCTTTAGCAAAGTATTCTTCTGAGCACAGTTCTTTGGCAACAATGTAACCCCCACAGGAGTCACACGACGTCGAGTCTACAAGATTCCCAAGGTTCGGCGTCGACCGCGAGGAGCGCTACGTCAAGCCTGGAGTCGCAACAGACCCCACAAGTACAGTACCTTGAGAAACGAAGAAAACGATGATCCACGGCGTCGAGATGTCGGCGTCGAGGTCGGCGTCGATCGTGCCTCGGAGTCGGGTCAATCCGCAGCGGTGTCGAGGGATGTCGGGCCGGAGCAGCGCTCACGGCGTCGAGAAGGGCGTCGAGTCGATGCGATCAGCAGCGGCGTCGGGACGGGGTCGCTTGGAGGTAGAGCCGATACTCACTCCTCACTGGCGTCGATACCGGCGTCGAGACGGGGTCACTGGGAGCCGGGGCCGATACCCACTGCTCACTGGCGTTGCTGCTGGCGTCGAGACTGCAGATTTTCCCTTGGGTACTGGAAACAACGCTTTCCAGCAATTCAGCAAATGGTGAAGTCCTTTGGCCCTGTGACTTCAGCAGGAGACTGGCACTCTTCCAGCCCTTGGAGATTTTCTAGCAAGTGTTCAGAGAGTACACACCAAGTTCCTCTCTCCTTGTTCCTTGGCAAAAATAAAGAAGCAGCTTTCAGGTTCCTCCACAGCAAAACAGCACTCTGGCAGAAAGGGGAGGCAAGTCCTTAGATCAGCAGGCTTCTTGTCCTTGGTACAGGTTTCCTTGTCAGAAGTGATCTGAGTTCTTGGTTCAGGGGTCCTTCTCTTATACCCCTTTTTCCCTTTGTTCCCTTTGTCCAAGCAGGGAGATTCCCACCATCTCAGGTTTGTTGTGGGTGTTGCCAGGCAGAGGCACCTGGCCTATTCACTGAGCAGGGCAGAGTCCTCAGCCGCCCAGCAGGAGGCGGAGCCAGTATTGTCGCTGGCAGGAGCAGGGCTATCAGTCGCCCAGCAGGAGGCGGAGCCAGTATTGTGTCAGGCAGGGCAGGCTACTCTTCCCTCACTCTATGTGTAAACGCCCCATTCACCCCACACTGACTCACTCAGACCTCTGGAGCCACCCAGCCCCTGACACACACACCAAACCAGCAGAGACCGGTAGATAGTTGTACAAGAAAATAGCCACTTTCTAAAAGTGCTATTTTCAAACATAGAATTTAAAAACCATCCATCCTAAAGGGTGTGTTATTAAATTCTGGGTTCAGGGATACTAAACTCGACTTGCTACCATGCTCCCTGAGTCAGATAGATTATAATGGAGTTAATAATCAGTCTGCCCAGTCTGGCCTATTGGAGGCAGGTAGCCCTTCAATAGTGAAAAACGAAAATGGCTGTAATTCACTATTAGGTCATGCCACACACATCAGGGCATGACCTACCTTTTACCAACAATGCACCCTGCCCTAGGGCCTACCATAGAGGTGTCTGAAATGTGGCAAAGTGAAGGTTTAGAGACTGGTAAGTAGGTTTCCTTACCAAGTCGACATGGCAGTCAGGGACTGCACGCAGGCGCTGCGGTGGCAGGCCTGAGACACATTTTACACGCTGCTTCCGTGGGTGGCACAACCAGTGCTGCAAGCCCACCAGCAGCAGTTAACTTACACGCCCTTGGCACCCGCAGTGCCCTAGACTAGGGTCTGAACAGTAAGTCAACCAAGCCAATCATGGTAACACCAATCAATGTAACAATTTAACATAGGGAGCACTTGCACTGTGGCACTGATCAGCAGTGGCACAGTGCCCAAAGCAATAATCCAGCAAAAACATCGTAAACAGAGGAGGCAAACAGAAAAAAATGGAGGAGAGACTCATGCCAATGATGCCAGGTCTAACACTACACAATGTACTTCACATCTTAAATCGGATGTAATCAACAGTTTAAATTGTGCATACCCAGTATAAACGCTGCCACGTAGTTGGAGATTTGTCCCATTCCAACTATGAGGAACACAATGGTGAACATCTCCCAGCTGTTCGAGAAGACCTGGACGATGCTAAAGCCAGTCTGGACTGCCATGGTTGCAAACAGCACCACTTTCCTGCCAAACCTTTAATGAAAGAGGGAATAAGTGTAAATATATGATCAGTTAAAAACCCAACAACTACTTTCTTCGATGTGATCCATATGCCATTGAAACAAAAATTATTTAAGCCACATAGTGCACATCTTTAAGCATTGTTTCTCTATATTTGTGTATTTTAGGTTCTGTTATAGAACAACCGCAAAGAACTTAAAGTTAGGTTTCGTTTATTGAGTACCCGCCAAGCTCCACATGATAAATAATGGAAGCTTCAAAACACTTAAAAAGCAAGGATTTTGCTAAAACCAAACTTGTAAAGATAAACAAGCCTTGTCCTATCTCTAGGCCAACATGGACTCTACAAGAGCTAGACATGTAATGCAGTAACTGGCTTACTTTAGTGGCAACAATGCAACCAAGCTTTATCAAATTGAAGATAGCATGCCGGGCATTCAAGATGCTCAGTGCTGCTGATCACTAGTTAGCAGTATGTCAAGCAGTTACACCCTGCAGTTAAGCAGTGTTTGATTTTCCAATGGAAAATCAATAGGATATGGTGCTTCCAGCTAATGCCTTGTGATGCTGTCATTAGGATGCTGCTTTGTAAGACAGGATCACAACTTGTTGGACTGGCAAAGCAAGAGATTTAGGTAGGAAGAGAGTAAGTCGACAGAGAGCTGGGAAGGAGTTAGACTAGGAACCAGGTGATAAAAGGTAGAGCACAGAAGAGATGGTGATAGAAAGAGGGCTTTCTTTGGTCTTTCTTTTGCCTCCCTTTTTGCAAATATACACCAGGGTACCCACATAGCACTTTCAATGCATCATCTTTAATCAATGATTTTGATTACACAGCAATACATGAGAAGACTCAGTTTTCTCCCTTGAGTTGGCCATCCAGGGGCTGACAATATTCTCATAAAGAAATCTGTTGAAACAAGTAGGTGAAAACAAAAACGATATAAATCTGAAAATACCTGGAGTAGAACAGACTTAGTTGTGGATACAATTGCAGGCACTCAATAGAGTAGGAATCATTTGGGCCACAGAACCAAGCAAAGACAACAATAGATTATGCTTCTAAACAGTGTCAATCAATAAATAAATAACTACCTTTGTTCGGTCCAATACAAGACCATAAAAGCACATGTTAAGACACACCACAAAATCACACCATATTAAAACCATTTGAAAATCAGATATTAATATCCATATTTATCTCCCAGCAACTTACATATAACTTTGTGATGCATATTGTTCCCTTATAATCAATGCTAGGGTTACAAAGTTAAAAACTGCAAAACAGATAATAGGGGACTTGAGGCGTTGTAAAAAGTCAAACCCTCTTGGTGTGTTTTGACAGAACTTCCACTAAGGATAGGATGAAGGATCCATACCCTAGGAAACGAATACAGTGTTCAAAATTACATAGTGCAAAGTTGATTGGCAAAAGATTCCATCGCAGGGCCAGTTCGGTAAAGAAACAAACCAGGATCCTATGATGGGGAAACGCCCCTAGATAGGGTATCATATTGACTCTAAACCTGGATAGATAAATCCTGTACTCTGCTTTCTTAGCTAATATTAGATAGGGCCACATGCCATTGGTAGATGACGGTTGAATGTAACATTGGATCGTTACCATGTCAAGTGCTTTCCTAAGTATCAGGTTTTCTTTGTTCTAAGTATGTTTTCTTGACCTGCACCTTGGAGTAGGAGTTGATATTTTCTATATTTTCCCAAAGATGACTGAATCCTATGTCTCGTGGGGTGTTTTTTTACATAACTAATCCAGGGGATGGCTTGCACATTACTTAGATTCAAGCAATCTCCCACTATACTGCATGTGAAGTTCAATTCAGGTGTTACCCAGATGGTAACCCATAGCAAGATGGGAGTCAGTCCTACCAGATCCTCTATAAAAACCCATCCCTACATCACTGTGTGGGATAAGGCTCATAGTAGATCTGGGTAAACCTAAGAGCCTGTTCAAAATCTATTCTCTACAGATTGTAGGGTTTTCACATAGGAATGCCCCAACACTCCTGCTCCATATGGGCCACCAACAGTGTCCTAGACTTTGGGCCCGATTACAATCTTGGCGAATGGGATCCTCCGTCACAAACGTGACGGATATCCCATCTGCCATATAACAAGTTCCATACGCTATAATGAAATTGTAATTTGGCGGACGGGATATCCGTCATTTTTGACGGAGTAACCCGGTCTGCCAAGATCCTAAACAGGCCCTTAGTGCTAACCAAGATGGTTTAATTGATTTAATGTTTAGGAGTACATTTTCTTTACATTGCTAGGGAAATGTGCAATAGTATTTCTTTCAATAATGAGTCACTGATTACAATAGTGCAGTAATGGCATGGGCTACAATAAAGTGACACAGGAAAGGGACACTGTGGAAATACCTCGCTCATGTGACATTAATAGGCTTAGACAAAATCCTAATTTCTTGAAACAAATTGATCTTCAAATGCATTTTGTGCTTGGAATCTAGTCAAAAAGATAATCTGGTGCCAAGTACAAAGAGATGCCATCAATTCCATCAAAAAAGAGTTTAAAATTACTGGGAACGTATGATGACAGACACACTTAATTTACTTGCACTAAAGGCTGGCTCACACTTAATAAAGCTGATAGGTCTCATACAGATGAATTAAACATTGAAGCAGGAACTAATGATATGACCTTGCATGATTGAGAAGTATAAGATCCTGTAATTGATTTGATTTATGGGATCCAGTTGCCAATTTGCTAAGAAAATATGCATGGCGGTGATTACTTCTCACACTTTACATAACACTCATTTACTCACTGCTTGCCATTTGTGTTCTTACAAAATCTAATATTACAGTCTATATTGGAAATACCTTCCCTGACTTATCGACCATGAATATAAATGTGGTGCAAGGCTGTTTATGACCATTTTGGTTAGTTTAAAGGGGAAACCCAGTAGAAACAAATGATCTAGTTGAGTTTACCCAATGGTCTACATGCCGTATCTATGGGACTCTGCTGCATTTGAGAATCATAAATTGCATATTCCACTGGAAGAATATAGTACTAAGGAATTTACGACATCTATCAATGTTAGCATGCTTATCTCACTGTTAGCACTGCAGTCATATAATAAAGATAGTTACTAAAATATTAATAAGAGAAGGCAAATAGGCACTGCCACTGAACTCCAAATATATATCGACAAGTTCATATTGATCACATTACCTAAAGTATGTACCCTACACAAACATCATCAGCCCATTTTAGACCCCATTTGGGTGCCATGAGGCAAGCAGGGGCCAGTGAGCCTCGAATGTGAGGGTTGAGGTTGTTTGCTTCTGATGTCCTGGGGTCGATTCTACAATAGCACTTTAAAATGGACCATGTCCAACCCCTCAATGAGAGCGATAGCGAGCTGTCACAGGCTTCTCAGCAAAGTAGTGAGGGGGTATTCAAGCTCAGAACTCATAGATTATACTACTGAATATAAGAATGTCCAGTCTGGTGCTCATGTTTACAAAAAGAACAGTGCTTTAGTATACATTAGAATGTAAAACTACACACTGCTCATGCAGGATGCACTTTAATGACTCTAGGCAAGATTCAGGCAATGCCATGCCTCAACCCGCTTTCTCCCTACCCCTCCTGGATCCATTCTGGTTTTCTGGGTCTAGATAGCATTCACATTATGGGGTAAAAGAAAGTAGTGCGGTTCAAGCTCAGGTGCAGTCTATATCACTCCCACTTCACTATCTGGGAAAACAACCTCATTCCAATCTTGTAAAAAGGCCAGATTGAAAATGTATCCTACAGGCTCCCATTATAGGGGAATTTCCGCTCCAACTGCCCAATGTCATCTACTCACAGCTTTGTAAACTACACTGAAGGCTGTTCAGAAAATAACTTTAAAACATGTATTTTCTCTTTCTCAGTTCTAAGCATGCACTGTGGTTTTGTTGCTCTGATCACTACATACTAGTCAGGATTACACTACCTCAAAACTCAATACCGAGTGTTTTGAAAAGGCTCAAAACTCTTATTAGGTAAACAAGTGGTGAACCTTTTAGGTGAAAATCATTATTGTAATGTCATTTCTGTTAGTTACCTATGCATGCATAAATGGGAAAGATGAATGGATTAGTCACACCGGTGAAAAATACAAACCTTTCTATGGTCTGGCTTGATAGTGCAGCTGTCGCCAGTCAATTATGTGAGCATTACTAGACGGGGGGTTTGGCTCCTCCCACATGTTGGGAGCTAAGAGTACATGTTTTTATTTGGCAGCCGTTGTGTGCTTTTACACAAAAGTGTTTGTCCTCCACACAGCTGTGATAATTTTGTTTGGTTATTTATCCAACTGACTAAGCTTGAACTTTCAGAGGCACAAACATGCCATTGGAATGCTGTTAAAGTGTTTTAGATCTCTAGATCATTTATGTAGCTTTTCTCTGGTAGCAGCACAGATGGGAGGAGGGCGTCATTAATGTACAGGGATTTATAGGTCTGGCTTGACAAAGCAACTGTTACCTGAACTTTAACCTACACCAATATTATGCAACAGTTCTTTTCTTCCACACAAATACATATATTTTCCAATGCTATTTACTTGCAATGCTTCACATTACCATACAACACACCTGCCATGCGCTTCTCATGTTTATAGCAGCCAGAGCAAGCAACTGTTATGCCAAGTGAGTAACACAGCCACACTGTGGATGCTGTTTCAGTAGCGTCTGGTCTCAGCGCTCAGTGGCGGGGTGGTGGGGAGGGAGGGAGCGGGCGAGGGTGTGACGAACGACAACAAAATGCAAATAAAAAAATAACTTACCTGCCCGTCCTGCCGCACCACCGCTCTTCTCCTCCTCGCCAGCACAGACTCCCAGAATCCCCTGGAGCCAATCCAGACACTGCTCTCATTCATAGGAGAAGCATCAGGATTGGCCTGAGAGCACTTGATTTGCGATCCCAGGGAGACTGAGAGCCTGTGACTGCTGTCTCCAACCCAGCAATACAGCTGGGATTTGAAAGAGCTTCACTCCGCATGACGCGTCAGGCCGGCCTGAGCCGGTCGGCCAGACAGTCATGGAAACTGAATCCCAGTGCTCACCACTCTCCCTCTGTGACTGCCCCCTCCCCCCCTCCCTGATGGCCCTGCCCCCAAAACTCACCCGCAGAAAAAACTAAAATGATAATAAACCTGGTTTATTATCATTTTATTTTTGCAGCTAATGGTAGGGATCTGGGGGGCTGTGCTCTATGGCTTCATTCAACTGTAGTCTCTACATATCTTCCTTGCCAGTTAACTGCACCAAACAAAGGCTGCCATTGAAGAGGCAACAAATTGCTTTGTCAGTTCATTATTGCAAATGTCTGTTATTGTAAACAGGAATGTCTTGTGTGGATGTGTCTACCTCATCGGCCAAACACAGAATGTCAAATGGCTGCAGTGCAGGTTTAAGATACTGGAAGTAATCTGTGGTGACTGTATCAACACGGATGATTTTTTGGGCCAGAAGTGGTCTCAGTCTGTATTTGGTATATTTAATGAAAACTGCACTCTGACAACAAGTGGCCGCTGTTCAATCATTAATCATGCCCAGTGGCATTCATAATTTCTCTTCCTATTATTCTCATTACAATTGACAAATAAAATCCACTCAACTGATCCATCTTCACCAAAACTGCTTACACAAAATGCATTCACATGTCTGAAAGTTTGATTCCAGGTTTAGGAATCTCTTCTCTATCTAAATCTTCCAAAAGGAGAAATCCAATCTTATCAGCTTCTACACGATTTTAGGTCATTGTTGATGGTGCAGTTTTCATTCAGAACTATTGCTAACAATACACTTAGGGTTCGATTACGATGTTGGTCGGAAAGCATTCCGGCCGAATAGGTCTCGGAATGGTTTCTGACCGAATCGGATTCAGGGAGTCCGACTGACTGATTACGATGCTTCCGAAACACCGTTCGGTCGGACTACCATTGACTTCAATGGGAGCCTGTGTTCCGACCGAATACACAGGCTCCCATTGAAGAAAGGGGTAGGTAGGGAAAATTGTGCACCCTGTGGCGGGCAACACATGGTGCCTGCCACATTGCATGGTTGTAAATAGGGGTCCCCTGGGTACCACCACGGGCCTCATTCGGAAGGCTCTGGTGAAGGGGGGCCTGCTACCCTAAGTCAGATTCTGATAGCCGATCCGTGTCGGAACACCCGATTCGGAAATGCTGTCCGAATCCGACATCGTAATATGTTGGTCGGAAAAGTGGTCTGTAGACTTGTACTTGTACGAACGACTTGGTTGCTCTGAATGCCACTCGGACCCGAGTCGGAAAGTCCGAGCACTTTCAGACTATCGCAATCGGTCGATCAGAAAGATTTCCAAATCGGTCAGAAAGACAGGTTCCGAATTAGATTCGGACGACGCAAATGCCATTCGGAGCCTTTCCGATCGACATCGTAATCAGCCCCATAGTGTGATCTCTTGGCCCATCTCTTTCCACCTTTAGCTTTTCTCGACAAGCCAATGTTTGATATTCACTGGAAAAATTGTCAATCACGTCTTGACTCTGCCAGTGGAATATTTATCTATCACCTACAGTTATTAGCTACTTGAATCCATTGTTCTGCCTCTGCTTGTGTTCGTAAATTGATCTGCATAAGGGACTACATCACCACTGTAGAAGCCCTCTCTGACCATTTCTGCTATCTCTCTCCTGTGTCTTTCTCGAATGTGCTAATGCTGCATGCATTAGTACATGAATCCTAGACATATTGACTGTGGTATTGCCTGTTTATGAGAGTTGTTCCCTACTCAGAAAAACTGGAAACCAAACCTAGTGGAAAGAGCTCTTTATCGGACAATTCTATATGAAGACCATGAGACTGAGTATGTCAGCTTGGATGTAACTCTCCTGGTCAATCTTTCCTTATTTCCCCTATTAGTGAACCACTGATTACATCCCTGTAAGAAACTGGGTTCTTAGTTGAGAGGGGTGAGATTCCCCCTCAAGTAATAAACACAATGCTTGTCAGGGTGAACAATAAAAGAAACTAAAAAATCCTGTGCTTAGCCCTCTGGTAGCTTTACAGAAAGCAGTCAGGCTTAACTTAGAAACAATGTGTAAAGTACTTACGTAGTACTTAATAATAAAATGTAAACAAAAATATCAACCCAATTTAGAAAAATAAAGTACATTTTAACAAATACGACACCAAAACAACCAAAATCCAATACATAGAACCGGAGTTATGAATTTTTCATTTTCAGATTACAATATCTCCAAAAAGCACAAAGCGGCACTCAAGGATACTTGATCACGCTGGAAAGGGTCGAAGTCACAAGTTGAGATCCAACAGCAATGGAGCACGGGTCGGACACAGGGACCAGGTTTGTCCCAGTGAAGAGTTTACCTGCTCACACCGTCTTAGCCCACGCAAGGAGCCTAAGCCAGAGATTTGCGTCAGTGGAAGCCACAAGGAGATTGTTGTTGTGTGAAGAGCAGGTCGCCGCTTGAGCTTAGCACTGAAAGGAAACATGGGCAGTTCACTTTTGACGCAAAAAGCAAGTTCCCATCAGGGCTTCTCTTTGGCGGGAGACACAGGCGGTTCATTGCTGCCACAAAGAGTCTGCTTGTGATGACGTAGAGGTCAAAACGTCTGGGTTTTCACCTGTACTTCAGTCTTTGCAGTTTGGAAATAGGAGAAGTACACACTGTGCCAGCCATCGGTCCACGGCCTGGTAGTGTACCTCTTGAGGATCGGGACTCACTCCAGCAGAGGTCAGCAGCTGGGCAGTTGTAGAGAAGACCTCTGGAATGGTTGTATGCGATTTCATAGAAAAAAAGCCTTCATTGAAAACCATTACTGAGAAACCATTTTACTTACACTGTTTTAATAGAAATTTGCAGGATGAATGGCATTTACAGTGTTAGAGAAAACAAATTCATAGAATGTCTTTTCTCTAAATTGTCTTTTTTTCAAAGGGGTATATGTGATGGTTGACAGTTGTACTTTCCAGAAATTGTTTAGTCCGAGTTATTTATTTCAGTGCTTTATTTCAGGGAACATTATTTCAGAATATTACCATTTACTTTTTTAATTTGCAACCTCCTCATCACCCTAAACACCACCCATCGCTGACCCCTTTCACAACTCCTAAATGCTATCTATCACAGACCCCTAAAATGCCACCCATGCCTGAACCTAAAATGACTCAACACCTAAACTACACCCATTCCAGTCCCCTAAGTTCCCTGCATCCCAGAACTTTAAAATCTCTTTCTCCACCCACCCCTGCACCCTAAAGTCACTCACTACCCATAAACTCCACCCATTCCTGAATTCTAAAAGCCCCTTTCTATGCCTAATCCCCATCCATTTCTCTACCCTTAAAATCCCTCACCACCACTAAACTACCTCACCGTCCCTAACTATCACTTACCCCTGAACCCTTAAAACCCAATCACCACCCATTCAACCCATCCCTGAACTCTAACAACCATTTTCTACATCTAAACCAAGGCCGGATCCTCCATTAGGGCGGAGGAGCGTCGCCCCACTGCTTTCTCGCAGTGCAAGAAGCAGAAACATAAAATGGTATTTTAAATACCATTTTATGTTTCTGCTTCTCGTACTGTGAGAAAGCAGAAGGGTATGCCTGGTTGGGGGCGGGCGGGCGGGCAGATTGGCGAGGAGTGGCTTGCCCAATGCTGTGCACCCTGACTCTTTGATCCACCCTCTGGGGCCGACCAAACCAGTCATGCGCACTCTGTATTTTCTCTATGTCGCCTACATAGAAAATGGCCTGCCCATAGGCGCCCGGCTGGGCGCCGTCCTCACCAATCACAACACTGCCCTTGTAGAATTGTGTTAGGCTTAGGTGAGGGGATGGAGGCTGCCTTCTTCCTGTTCCTGCCAGAGGTTGGAGAGCAGGAAAGAAGCAGGAAAACGCAGGACCCAGCCAGGAGCGAACCCCCAAGTGACCCCCCCACTTGCCCCCATCCGCGAGTCATGCCGGTTGCAACTGATCCAAACTACACCCATCCCTCAATTATTAAAACCCCTCACACCCTGTACTCGGCCCATTCCCAAACACAAAAAACCTTCATCAACCCTAACTTCTACTGATTGCTGATCCCCAAAGAACCCACACACCCGTAAAGTTCACCCATCCCTGAACCCTACAGAACCCTTTCTACACTTGAACTCTCTGCATCCATGATCCAAAGAACATATTGTCACCCCTAAGCATCACCCATCCTTGACTAACTCTATCTACCGTTAAACTCCACCCAAGTTTAATGTACTTTTGGATTTTTTCTTGAAATTCTCTTTCTTTAAAATGTTTCCTTTAATTTTCAATTTAATAGCATTTTCTTTGAACAGACTTTTCTTAAAATTGGTCTTTCATGGTTTGGTTTCCTCCAGTGTGGTCTCTCAGTTTTTGTTTTTAATTAATTCCCATACATCACTCTGGATGTTTGTTGTGCCCCTTCAGCTCAAAAAGGAGGTCACCCAACTAACATTTGGAGCCACTTCTGGTTATACCGGGTTCATAGAAAGCTGGTCCAATCTTCCTTCTTCAGACAACAGGGCAGTACTTCTTTTGAATCTTCTACAGGTCCAGGATTGTTCTCCTGAGTTGCTCTGGGGGTGCTGCCTTTATACCCAGTGCCAGCCTTTGTGTGGGGGTCCCTCTCTTGGTCTACCCGTAAACTGGTTCTCGTCAGTTTCGCCACTTCCCCTGGGTTTGGCTCCAAACTGTCTAGGGTAACAAGGGGCATGCAGGCCAGGGGTCTGCTGTATTTTCCAGTGACAGATCAGGCAGCTTTAGAAGCCAAAAAGGGGGTGGACACTCAAGAAGGGCTGAGTACAACCCTCAAGGCCATCCTGCTCAGGAGAGGAACACCCTTACCCACAACCCAGGCCCCTTTGTTCCCTCTCTGGAGGGAATACAAATTTCACCATGTTAGAGACATTATCAGTCATGTTACCAAGCACATTTGGTTTAGACAGAAAAATGCCAACTTTCTAAAAGTGTTTATTTTCAGAAAACTATCTTAAAATCCGACTTTACCATTAATTCCAAATCAAATGAGTGGAAGAAGTATATCTCTAGCTGTTTCTGATCACTTATTAAGGGTAATAAGGCAATTCAGTGTTCATCTAAGGGAGAGGTAGCCTTGCTACAGAGAAAAACGTCTTTGGGAGTTTTTCAATGGCAGAATATTTTAAAATTAAATACACATTTCCATCTTCTTAAATGCAATGCACTCTGCCCTAGGAAAATGTAGGACCTGCCTTGAAGGTGACTTATAAGTATCAAAAAGGAAAATTTAGGCCTAGCAAAATGTTTATTTTGCCAGGTCGAATGGCAGTTTAAAACTGCACACACAGGATTGGAATGGCAGGCCTGTCAACCTGTTTTGCAGGGCTACTTTACGCAATGGCACATGGAATGCTGCAGCTCACTTGTAGCATTTAATTTACAGGCACAGAGTACATGCAGTGCCATTTACTAGGGAGTCACAAGTAAATTATGGGTATACCAATTTTACCAAGTTCACATAACACTTTACCACAGGTTAGCAGGAGAAAAGTGCGCTAAGTCCTAAAAGTCAACAAAAACGGGGTCAGCAAAGCAGGGTAGGGAAGGCAACAAGTCTGGGGAATACCACACCAAAGGTGTCTGGTCTAAATATCGAATGTGAGGAAATTCAGCATTTCACAGTTTGTCTTTTATGCCTTCCACTCACTTTGGGAGTTGAGCTGGGCCTCCAGGGAGAGATTATAGCAAATTCTTCAATCACAACCAACTTTTTCTCCACAGTGACTGCTTTAGGCATGGTCAGTTCAATTACTTGTTTGTTCTACTATGGGCCATGTAATGTATACGGTCATTCTTCCTCCACCGCACAGGTAGTCGCTCCAGTCCAAAGGGAATCTTTCCAAGGTGTTCGAAAGGAAGTGAATTTCTTCTGGAGTCCACCCAGAGTACCTTTATTTTAGGGCCAGGTTTTTATCCATGGAGATGGACACTATTCTTACCTTAAGGCACTGGTTCTTAACCTTTTGACTTCTGTGGGCCACCACTGAATCATAACTGGAAGCCGGGCACCCCCTGTGTTATTATTGGAAGCCGGGGAACCCCGGCCATAGCAATTTCTATGATATGTACCTCAGAACAATACACAAAAAATAGGTATACATGAAACAAATGTTCAAATATGGACTTATTTTGTATTACATTCACAACCAAATATAGAAAACGTTTTGCTTCTTTATTTGTATATACATTATTAACTTTAACTGATTAATTGTAATAATTTTTAATTTTGTAAACCAGTTGGAGACCCCCTGAGTAGGTGCCACTGATCCCAGGAGTACTTGGACCACAGGTTAAGAACCACTGCCTTAAGGCATGAAGGATACTCTTAGGGAACCTCCAGCAGTTTGTCATTTTTAGATGTTAGTCGAAATTCTCTCTTAGCCTCTGATTACATAACACTGCTCCATCATGAGCACAGCGGTCCCAACTTTCCATCCACGGCATCCAATCAGAGCACTCCGCTCTCAGGCACACTCACTACTCCGTCCAGAGGTCCAGCTCAGCTTACGGGTCCACAAATACAGCCTCCCATTCCACAAAGAAGTTTCCACACCACGTTAGTGTTGATAACACGTTCCTAGCATCTGCTTATTTTTATGAGCTCAACCTTTAATGCATCCAGAGTTCCTGCTGTGTAGTAGTCTCCATGCCACACCCTGTTGGCTTCACTGTGGTTGTACAGTAAACTAAACACACCACAATCTTCCAACAGGAAACTACTTTATTACTTGTGTGCTTAAACAAATATTTAGGCACGTGTTAAAACTACTGCTTTATAGTTAGATCATTAAAATGAAGAGTTTGGGGATCCAGGTACAGGGCTCTTCGTGGTGCGGGGAGGTGGGGGGGGGGGGGGGAAAGAGGTCGATGCGTGGAGCAGAATTCCAGAGTCACTGAGAAACATCCGGCTGCATCTTCCTGTGGTTATTGCCACAGATTTCTCTTCCCATTTGTTTAAAAAAATGTTCTAAAGAATTGCTTCCACAACCTTTACAGAATGTCAACAGCAGTGTTGCAAACCATCACTCACTTGCTGTCATGTTCAGCAAAGAATCAGAGATATACAGACTTTGGAATGAAATATAATTTTTAAATTCTTTCCTAAACATATCATTTTGCACTACGCTAAGGCCTCCGCCAATAATGTCCACCTTACAAACTGCAAGAGTTTCTGTCCGCATTGGAGGTACGCACACGCGGTATTACGGCAAGTGGTAACAATGTACAGTATTTTGAAGTCCTCCAGGAAAAACCTAGAAGAATTTACCTGAGCAAAAATGTCCAGAATTCCTATTTCTGCATAATATGTGCTCACCAAATCAAGGTGACAAAAGAACTAAAATGGCGGTCAAGCATTTCCAATGGGTGCTCCTAACTCATGGCCTGCCCTGAAGGGCACCACACATCATCTCAGCTTCGAATGCCTATTGAAAACTTGACTCTCGCCAAAGAACTACAGGTAAATGCTTCTCTACAGACTGGGATACGTATCATAAAAGAAAAGTTCATAACATTACATATAAATTGTGACTAGGGGTTGGTGAATCATTGTATTCCACCTCCTCTGCCAGAGTCAAAAGCATTTAATTCCACTTTTCTCCTTCCTCAGCCCAAAGGTGACTTTCCATGACTGCATCAGAATTCAAGTAGTTTTTTTTTTGTTTACATTTTTTTATTGAGAGTTTTATTTTCCATGGTACAACATTATGCATTTGCAAATCAGACGTTATGTTAAGTGCACACAGGCAGTCAGGCAATAAAAGTGTGTCAGGGTAGAATCGGTGGAGCTTATGCGGTGTTAAGTATGCGCGGTGTAGAATATTGAATTGAATGTTTTTGAATTGTGCGTTCCGCGAAACTTTCTTTGGGTACTCTAGGGTCTTTTCCCATTCTTGGTCATTGAGCACACAACCTATCTTGTCTTCCCATTTTTGGCGTAGGGCCTGTAAAGGGGCCGTAATCGGTTCCCTTATTGCTTTATAGTGCCAGGTGACTAGGTGTCTGCCTCTTCCTATACGGAGGATTGTATGTAGCACTGGGTGCGTCGGTGGTTCCCCCTCAGTAAGATCCCAACATTGTCATGCGCTGTCTACTAACCGTCTGTGCACAAGGAATTGCCCGGGGGGAGATCGTAGCTATCCCGCATTTGGGCATATGTTTTCAGCTGCCATCCTCAAACAGAGCCTCTATCTCTGTTACCTCGTTCTCCGTCCATATCTTCAGAATTCTAGTAGTTGTGCCATTCTGACCAAAACACTGAACCTCAAACTTTTAATGGAATGTCCTAGCTCACTAGGGCTTGAACTCCATTCAATCTTGTGCTAAGTGGAGTGGAGAATAAGAACTGGACTTTTCTACCCATCCCTGGAGGTAAATTTGATTGTGGCCAGTATAAATTGAATTGTTTCTAGCTAATGAAACAGGTTATATAATGATACACTTCATGAACCGTCTCTATTGATATTACAGTTGATTGAACATTGACGAGTTATCAAATTCCATCACGGAACGGGCCAGCTGAATGAGAGAAGTGGTCAGCTCAGCAGCCTGGTCGCCATACATCATGTATGCTACCTACCAGCACACATTTGTTTTTGGATCCTCCAGAATGGTCATACATGATTGTTATATTCTGTTTTGAACATAATTTAATTGTATACAAATAATATAATATGTATTAGTAATTCAGCATAGGGCATCTTTTGTATGACATTCCACGTTCCATTTCGATCGCTATTGAGGAAGATTCCCCTAGTAGTCAGATGTTTTACTGAGGATCAACACGAAGGATGTATGCCGTGCTGCTAATAAATCAACTAATTATATTGGATACGGACTACTTCTTTACAATGGCGACGAAGGGAAGTCTACCGCTCACTCTTGTCTAAAGCTGCAGCACGGTAACGGAGTGAATGCGGTAACCTACGCTGGATTGAAGCCTTTTCTGATTTAACACTCGTTAAAGAATTTTATTGATTCGATACCGGAATTATTCTGGAGCGTATTGACATTCAGTGCACATACAGTGTACAACTAAGAAAGGTACGTGGATTTTTGGAACAATTTCTCACATTAAAATGTCAACGGAATCTCACTGACCACGAGACAGTTTCCGTCGCGAGGACTATCCAAATCTACGGCGTTGCATGAGACACCTCTCGTCAACGAAGACGCCGGTATTCCATTGTGCGCAACTTCCTGGTTGCGTGAGTAATCTTATGTCAGCGCGCATGCGTACAATGTACTGGCAGTGATCTTCCGTCTGCGCATTGTTCCTGCGTGCTACATCACTAAGGACAGGGATCGTACAAATTCCCATGGCAACAAGCCAAACAAGTCCGTAAATTACCGTATATCAGCTACAGAGCACGTTTTCAGACCGTTTCTTCATACGAATTGCATGGATTTTATAATAAACGATGCACATCCACTACAGATGTATGTAAGTACACTTACTATATAAAGTGATTCATTCGATCAATTCTATTGTCAACAAAACAATATATTATTATACAAATTATCAACTATACGGTTCTGAGTTAAAAATAAGTTATTAACAGACAGTATTTTACCATATATAAAAAAAAATAAGGTATAGTACAGTATGCAATTTGAACCGCCAGCAACATTTTTACAAACAAAAGGAGACCCACCTATTCCATGGTCGAGGTGGAAGGAAGAGTTCATAAACTATATGAAAGCAATAGATGGTGAACGTATGGGTGCGGAAAGAAAAAAAAGCATTTTTTTGCATTGTCTAGGTTCAGAAGGGTAAGATATTTTCAGAGCACTTCCTCAAGTTACCACAACAAATGGAAGTGGGGACAATATGAACGTATATGTGGAAGCCTTGGCAAGAATGGAAAAAAGGTTCAAAAAAGTCACCAACATCGCTTTAAACAGATTCAAGTTTTATACTAGGGAACAAAATGAAGCAGAATCGTTTGATGATTTTTTAACCGCACTGAGATCTTTGAGTTTACATTGCAATTTTGGCGGATTCACTGACGAAATGATACGTGATCAGATTATTGTACATGTCCGAAATAGGAAAACTCAAGAAAAACTATGGGTCATGGGTGGCCCCAATTTAGAAGAAGGTATCGCCACAGCGAAATCTACTGAACAGTCCGAGAAATGGATAGATATCGTAAACAAAAAATCTAATTCTTCAACCAAAGAGGAGGAAATTTGTGCGATCAAACCGAAAGTTGAGATGAAAAATGGAAATACGCATGAATATAGATCAAAACCAATCATTAATTATTCCAACAAGAAGCCAGACTATGGCAATGGTTCCTCTTTTTGTTATAGATGTGGCAGTAAACTTCACATTGCATCGTTTTCAGGCTGTCCTGCTGTCAACAAAGAATGTAGAGTTTGTGGTAGGGTCGGTCATTTCAGTAATGTATGCAGAGATGTGAAACGACTGTCCAATCGCACACGCAATAACATTACCAACAGTTCAGAATCCCACAAAGTCACCAGTGTCAACGAATCTCCGGAACAAGACAAAGGGTTTGTGGTGTCAATTATAAACAAAGATCCCGACATCAATCTGAAATCGCCTACTTGTATTTTCAGCATCATGGAGACTGATATCAAATTAATGGTAGATTCGGGATCACCGTGGACAATTATTACAAAAAAATATTTTGATGAGATTTTGATGGATGTTTGTGATTATGATATGTTACAATCTTCTGATATTCATGCTGAAAGTTTTGATGGTTCTAAGATTGATATAGAAGGTTTTCTGCATGTCACCTTAGGTTTTAAAGGAAGGTTAGTTCAAATTAAACTTTACATTGCCATCAAAGGGGTGAATGTATTGGGATGGCGTGACTAATGGAGGTTAGGCATAATCCTGAAGCCACGTTCGGAAGAACCTGTTTCTTTAGGCAAGGATAGTATTAATTATATCGCCATTACCAATCCACAAGATAGTTGTAAAGGAAAAGAAACAAGGATTATTGAAACCTATGGTAAAGTCTTTTGTGACAAATTGGGCAAACTGAAGAATTTTACACACAAAATTGTCTTAAAAGGCCAATGCCATACCTGTAAAACAAAAGTTGAGAGGAGTTCCCATTAATATAAGGGAGGAATTAAAAGAAATGTTGAAAGATCTAGCTGATGAGGGTATTATTGAACCCATAGAGTCATCTGAGTGGGTTTCACCCATTGTTTTGGTACGCAAACCAGACCAAAAACTTAGAGTATGTGTGGACTTGAGGGTCTTAAATACAAATATTGTGATAGACTGTCATCCACTCCCAAATATTAATGAAGTGGTGTCCATGTTGGATGGTGCAAAAGTCTTTTCTACGTTAGACTTAAGATCTGCATACCACCAAATAGAACTTACAGAGGAATCAAAGAAATTAACTGCATTCATTACTCCACAAGGCCTGTTTCAGTACACCAGAATGCCATTTGGTTTGGCATCGGCAGCATCTGTATTCCAAAGAGTCATGTTCCAAATTTTTAGGGACATAGATGGGTATGTTAAATGCTTCCAGGATGATATATTGATTTTCTCAAAGAATGTTGAGGAACATGAATCACATTTAAATGAGGTGTGTAAAAGGTTAAATAGTCATGGTCTGACTTTGAAAGCCCATAAGTGCAAACTTTTTAAACAATCTGTGGAGTATTTAGGACATACACTATCTGGTGAGGGTGTTATACCAAAAAGGTCCAATGTTGACGCTATAATTAATGCTCCTACCCCTGTAAATAAAGATCAATTATTATCATTGGCAGGGATGTGCGAATATTATAGCAAATTCATAGAAAATTTTGCAACCAAGATGGAACCATTACGAAAATTGCTAAGGAAAAATGTCACATTCTCTTGGGAAAATGATCAACAAAACGCTTTTGAGAACATAAAAAAAGATGTGGTTAATGCACCCACGTTAAAACCATTCAGGATAAATAAAGAGTGCATTATTACGGTCGATGCTAGCCTCTATGGTTTAGGCAGTGTGTTATCTCAAAGGGAAGGTATGCATGAATGGAATGTTGCATTCGCATCAAGAACTTTGAATGAAACAGAACGTAAATATTCTGTCATCGAAAAAGAACTACTCGCGTGTGTATGGGCAGTGGAACACTACAGAATTTATGTGTGGGGAAGTAAGTTTCTACTCAGAACAGATCACACACCTTTAGTTACTATTCTGTCTACAGGTGGAGGTTGGAATTCAACTGCAAGAATTTCTAGGTTAGTGTCAAGACTTCAAGAATATAGTTTCAAGACTGAATATGTGCCAGGAAAAAATAAATGTTACTGCAGATTTCCTATCACGTTTACCATGCAATCACGATGACGTTAATGTCGTCAAAGAAATAGATTTTGTTGTAAGCATAAATGATTTTGTTGCTCCACAGTTCCAAGACATCACAGAAAAATGTTGGTCCGAATGTGAAAAGGAAGATGACAGGTGGAATGATCTAAGAAGAGGTATTATAGAGGGGTGGTCTAACAAAGGTCAAGTAAGGCCAGATTTGATATCATTTTACAATGTTTCAGATCAATTAGAACTTGAAGGGAGTTTAATTCTTAAAGGTGGAAAATGTGTGCCACCCAGAGGGGTTCAGGAAACTATTCTTAAGATCGCTCATAAAACTCATCCAGGTATTTCTGCAATGAAAAGGTTAATTAGGAATTATTTTTGGTGGCCAGGTATGGATAGTGTCATTGATCGTACAGTCAGGGAATGTAATGAATGTATATCCAGTGAAAGAATGTTGAAGGTGAATGTTCCACCCATGAAAATTGTACCTTGGCCAAAAGAACCTTGGCAGAAAATTGCGTTCGATATATCGGGACCATTTTGTAATTTGCCTGAGAATTCGAGATTTGCTTTAGTCATTGTTGACTATCATTCAAAATGGCCTGAAGTCAAGTTTGTGTCAAAAGCCACTACCAGTGCTGTAATTTGTTTTTTTCAAGAAGTGTTTGCACGTGAAGGGTGTCCTGCAAATTTAGTAACTGACAATGGTGTACAACTTACATCGCATGAAATGAATACTTTTATTAACAATTGTGGGATCAAGCACAAATTTACTTCCTTATACGAACCACACGAAAATGGGCAAGTGGAAAGGTTCAATAGAGTACTTAAAACTTTTGTTTCAGATTCTTTAAAATATGGAAATGATTGGTTGGGTGCTTTAAGAGAACGGTTATGGGTTTATAGAATAACTCCACATACCACTACTGGCGTTAGTCCGTTTAAATTATTAAAAGGGAGAGATCCTGCATCTAGTCTATGTCCATGGTGGTTCAAAGATAAATGTAAAGCTTTGGCAAAGGACAATGAATGCGTGCATGTCACTGCGGAGAGAGTGGGAAGTAAACAACTAATGACAAAAAAATGGTATGATAACAAATGGAAAGTGAAAATGCACAATTTTAAGATTGGAGATTGGGTTAGAGTTTTAAGACCTGGATTTGTTAATAAGGAACTCGGAAAGTTTGGTAAGGCAATACAAATTAAAAAAGTTTTTTCTAACAGTGTTATTACCCAAGATGGGAAAGTTTGGAATGTTAGAAGACTAGCCAAATGTCCTATCCAAAATTCTAGTCAAAGTTCTGGTACTAGAGATGACAGTCATGATCTAAATCCTTCACCTTACTTGCATCTCAAGGATACAATATCATCAAGAGTCAAAATCCATAATCGTATAAAAAATGTTCCTAAAAGATTTCATGATTTTGTGTAAAGTTAAAGGTTATGGTAAGCTTAAGATTTTTGTGTGTATCTTCCTTCTATGGAATTTATTTATTTATTTATATTTTTATTTGTGATTATTTTATTGATGGGGGAGATGTGTTATATTCTGTTTTGTACATAATTTAATTGTATACAAATAATATAATATGTATTAGTAATTCAGCATAGGGCATCTTTTGTATGACATTCCACGTTCCATTTGGATCGCTGGTGTGGAAGATTCCACTAGTAGTCAGATGTTTTACTGAGGATCAACACGAAGGATGTATGCCGTGCTGCTAATAAATCAACTAATTATATTGGATACTGACTACTTCTTTACAATGATGAACACAGAGGGCACGATTCATAGGTGTTTTCCAGATGCAAGTCTAATTGACTGCATGGGAAAACAATGGCGTATGCATACACAATGTACTTGTGATTCAGAAAAAAACATGAAACAGTTTGGAGTCAGCTCCCTTATAACTGCTTACATTTACATTATTTACTAAGTCTGAACTATGCAATTGTAACACAAAAAACGTTTTTTATAATTGAGCAAACCTCCATAGTTTATAACCATGGGTAAAAAACTTCACATATCTTAGTTTATGATAGTAACTGATGCCAGGTCTTCATGTGAGATCTTGATACATCTGGATCTGTGGTGGTGCATTTTCTTCTCACAGTCAATAGGGATCAGTCCACAAAGGCACAGAAAGATTGAGCACAGTACTTTGCAGACTGTACTGGCAAGAACCGGAAGCCAATGAATGGATCTGAAGAGGAAACGAATGAGTTCTCATTTCCGAATGCCAAAATAAGGCAACTCTGATTTTTTTTTTATACAACGATGTCACTTGGTTTGGTAGGCGGGCAAATTTAAACGTAGTCAATTCGCTTTGCCCAGTATCAAGTTGTTGAATCTGTATGATCACTGTATGATCTTCGTTTTGACTAAAGAGTAAAATGTAGAGTGGACATTTACGCCAATCGGGCAAAAATGATGGATCTCATATACGCATGAATACTAAGGTCAGTATCCTACGGTATTCTTAGGCAGAACAGAGGATGTGGCTTAACGGCTAGAGCAGCTAACTTAGAAGTTGAGGAACCGGGTTCGAGTTTGGCGGGAGGTTCAAACATCCTGTGATTCTGGGAAAATCACTTAATCTACCCGTGCCTAAAAATTAATGAGTCCGATTAATGCAGCTGGTGCTCATGAAAAGAGCTCCGATACCTTTGGGGTGAGTTACTGCTATATAAAACTGCAACAAAAAAAACCTGCCCTTTATAATACATATAGACATCTCTCAGTCTGCAGCAATTTAGTTTAAACCTTCACTGGCTCCCTCCACCTGGTAGCACTGCAAATAGAATGTCCTTTCCAATATGTACCAAACACTCCATGGAGCCAAGGAAATCAACACTGTCCAACATTCATTTCAATGTACAACATGGCTGTTATAGAGGCTATTCCCTACCAACTCCAGAAATAGGATCTGACTGTCTCAGTACCTATTGCATTATCCCTAGACTAATGGCTAAATGGGCAATGAGGTTGAGTCAGCTCCAATTTAGCCACAGTGGCTACAGATATCTTTAGTATATTTGGCTTCTTCCAATCTAGCACTCCTCAGTAATCTCAGAGGGGGCGGGGTGTCTGCGGCTCCTGAGACTTTCCTATGCTGAGCTGCAATACCAAAAAGAGGCCCCAACGTTATGGCAGCACATTTCTGATCTTCATGCATGGCATCCAACACTCCCCGTACAGGGTAGCTGCTACCAGGCATCGCTCTATCCACACGGTAACCTGCAACCTATATTCTGTCATCTTACCTCTTTGGACGGAACCATTAAGTCGCATTACTTAGTTTGGGACAGCACAATCAGAGGACATCCCTTGGCACTGTAAGATATACTTGGCACAAGTGGGAGCTAGGCCTTATCCAAAGGCCAATACCAATGACAACAGTATTCTCTCCAGCCAGTGCAAGCTCTTGTAAATCCTGCTAAAGGAACTGTCCTCACAACTCACAAAATAGTGCAAAACATACTATTAAGGCAATGTGCACCAGTCAGTTTTGACCAGATAGTTTTGACACCCAGGAAAATCCTGTGTCACCTTGAAAATATTCAATTTTGTAGCCAAACAGAATATTGTCATCGCAATGATCCTCCTCTGCTGGTTTAATGGCATCCAGAACTCTAGCACACAGAGCCCTCTCTCCCAAATGTATCTGCTCAGTGGCAGGAATACAGAACTTTATAGTCCAAGCCCTACAACGGCAACATCATTATCATCTTCATGAAATTTATATAGCGCTTAATGCACTGGGGTATTCAAGTGCTCAGCCTCCCATTCTATGGCAGCAGTTCCCCTCTTTAGGTGGACTTGTTTGGGAGATGAAACTTTTCCATACTGGCCTTGTGGGACCAGTTGCCCGCCTCTCTGTGCTGTATCACAGATCATACCTCCTTCAGCAAAGCCTTGATGACTCTTCTTTTTCAAAGGTTCTTCCTTGCTATTTCTTAGAGCATTATTGGAAATGTCCTGGTGTCAAGATGCACTGGGGTGAACACGCACTTACATGTACCTCATTCATTTGTTCAGTCATTCATTTATTCACTCAATCAAGCGCCTCATGCAAAGAGAGGGAAGACATTCCAAGACTTCATTGCATTTCTAAATGGTAGGAAGCTGATCCAGGAAATTATTCCATAGTGTGCTCGCTGGGCTAGAGGAACAATGGTCTCTGCTCAAAAACAATTGCCCCAAGGAAGATGCTTCTCACTAGAGCGTAGTATCCATCTCGGACCTCAGAAGGAAGATAGTGACCTTTAAGTCCCCTGACGCATTTCCCTAGCTAGTCATGCGCTTCAAAGCGAGATCCTTAAGCTTGATCCTGGCCTACACAGGGAACCAATGCAATGATCTTCGAGCGGGGTAAAGCACCCTCGATGTAGGGCGAACAGCTTCACTTCAGAAAACCTGGATACGTCCCTGTCAGAGGGACACAGAACCTCCTTTCGAGTGTGTTGTATCAGCATTCGAACTGCTAGCTGTGAGGGAACAGCTGAAGTCTTCACTGTTGACCATCCACCCCCACCATCGCCGCCACCTACTGGTATAAGTAGGTAAAGACACAAGGCGATTGGTTGAGCGGTGCCTGTTAAGGCGCTCCATTGGTGCAGTAAAAGCTTGAATTAGTAGAATACCTTTTAGAGGCTAACAGATCACTTTTTGTCCACAAATACCTTTTCCACCTTTGGACAAACATTTAGGAACATGGCCATCATACAGTGCACATGGTTTACCTGTCCGACAGCTGTCCAGAAATAAAAGATCCCACAAGAACGCCAGCAAAAAATAACGAGGTAGTTAATGGTCCCTTCCAGTCTTCATCACAAACCAGATTCCACTGCAGAAGTAAACAAAGAATATGTATAGTTTTATTGTCATAATTCCCCCTTCTCTACAACATATGTGGTCCCGACACCTCTGGGTTGTCCTCACAATCCCAATGTCTCGGTGGGATGAGGCAGATCTGCACAGGTTCAGTATATTAGAGAATTCTGTTTTTTATGGAAGCAGTTACTCTCATTTACAAGAGGTTAAAAAAACAAGATTTTCAATTTTAACAAAACAGGCATTTCTAGGAAGAAATATGTATAATGTTAACTGATAGACTGCCATGAAGTCCATTCGAAGTAATGCCATTCATTTACCTTGAGTAGAACCTGGTCATCATAGAGTGGTTGCAAAAAATTGCAGTTGCAGATCTCATGGTACTCAGGCAGCAAACATTTCCCGATGAGTTGATTCCTGAAACTCTGGTTCATTAGGAGCAGAGATAGTGCAGGGTCTCTGTGTTCTCCTTCTCCGATTGCCTGAAATGACTAGACATTCTGAGGCCCATGAACTCCTAATAGGCCGGCCTCGGTACAAGAGGCTCAGGTCCTCCCAAGGCCCAACAAATAGTCAAGGGCATCCATTTGTGTTCATTTTATTGTTTTATGTGTGCCCGGAGTATGTGTTTTCTGCATCACCGACTCACTTGCATGAAACCAAGCTATGACTTGGGATATGAAGGCCCAGATTTACTAACGCTTTGTGATGGGTTTGTGTCACAAAGGTGATGCAAACTCAGCGCAAAGTGTTGTGGTGGGATTTACTTTCCAATGCATATCTGTGCGTTACTTTGCATTTCTTTGCTTCAAGACGGCATAACATGGGCAGCACTTGGGCATTTCCATGCAACCACCCATGGATTTTGATGCAAATCCCTATCTACTAACATTTGTAGACGAGGGGTTGCGCCAAAAAAATGAAGACTCCTGGAGACAGGAGTAAGAGTGGATCATGTTTTAAAAGTCTCCTCATTTTCTCAACTTTGCATGTGTGTGATGCTACAAAGCGCACCTACAAAGTGGGGCAAATATTAAAGCATAGTGTTTGTACTGGAAGAATCCGCCTCCAGTACAAAATCCATGCTAGACAGAATGCACACATCCTTGCACTATGGTTTAAGTGCGCCAGCGCTAGGGGAGAGAAAAACAGGGCCATACCTTAGTAGATATGGCAATATTTGGCACTCACATTTTGATGCAATAAAGTAATCAAATTTGGTTCCTGCTTGGCGTTGTACCAAAGCCTAGTAAGTATGCCCCTTTGTGTCTGTGTGACTTGGCAGTGACAATGTGGGTGCCCCCGGGGCCTGTCATCGCCCGGCCTGCGCGTGACGGTTAGCAGGTGGTTCTATTCAGAGGAAAAACAAGCCTGCTCTCCTTGTGGTAGAGGCAGAACAGCAGCTGCTGTAACCCTAGCTAACTACAGTCAGGGAACGTACTCACACTCGGCAGTAATGAAAGATTCGTTTGAAACGGATACCTACAGGCCCTATAGTCATATCCTTAACTTTACAAGCAAAAAACACTCATCAATTTGTCAATAAGGACTATGAAAACCCTTAAGGCACTCCACGTCAGCTAGCGATTTCCTGTATGCGTTTCACGTGCTTACTTTGGCATAAGAATATTGGCTTTTCCCAGATGATTCTTTTCTTTAGACTTTTTTTCATGCAAAATATGAGTCTTCTGTAGCACCTACTGTGAACTGAGTCACTCACCTCTAAGCCAACTTTTGACGCGTCCATTCAAATGAAGCATTCGATATGGATGCTCAAAATCTTATTGGGCAAGTAGCAAAAATGGAACCACCCCAAGTAATTTGTTCCCACAAATCCTTCCACCTAGCCAGCAGTGCACATAGATAGGAGCTCAGTGAGGAGGAGAGCTGTTGCTATGACGTCCATTTCACATCCACAAATTAATAGCAGGCTATGCAACAACAGTCCACTACAACTGAAGGTATGCGCTCTCTTAGTAGTAGGAAGTGTATAGTCAAATATAGCAACATTGGGGCTGGGTAGCTTCACAGGACGAGCTCACTAGATCCAACATCACTAAAGATATATTACTGTCACTTTTTAGACAAGGCCATGTTTGACAGACATTGTCAAAGTTAAAACTGCAGACATGTAAAAATCCTTTGATGGTTTTTGCTCGCTTGCTCAATGGCCCACCCAGGCTTACTTACCTCTCCTGGATCCGGAATCCTCAAGCCAGGCTTGTTTCGGGTGCAGAATTTACAGCTCGTTGCCTGTCACTTTTATACTCCAGGGTGACAACTATGTGTGAGTTCTAATGTCTTAAGCGAGATAATCATGTAATTTTAGTCACGTTATATTTCACGATTCGATTTCCACTTACTCTGATTTTGCCAGGGCTAAGGTTTCTGTGATGTTCCTTCTTGTTATATCTTGCTAGATCATTGTATTCAAAACTCACAAGTTGACACGATTTTGTCACTGCCAATGGGTCAATGGACGTGCCATGAAATCAGATGATGCTGGCCGGTGCACTGAAAGTAAGCGAATGCGGGTAGACCACAGAACAACCTTCTTCGATAACGCACACAAACGGAACAAGGCAAAGCTGGTGCATTCCTTGCAAGTGGAGACATGTCTAACTGATATTAGTGTGACACTACTCTTCAAGGCCAAGACAAAAGTAATTAGAACATTGAAATGTTGGGAGCTCCATTGACGACAATGGAGTGCTACATGCTTTTACGGGCCGGTAAAGGCCCTCAAAGCAACAATCCAATGTTGTTTCGAAAGGCCTCTCAGAGCCCGAGGGAATTTAAACCCCTCGAACTTTGTTTAATTTATTAGAACATTCATCCCTCTAGTGGCAGAATGTTCTAATAGCCTTATAGCCCTTCGTAGCTGGTCTATACCTGCTATTACAGTCCCGCTCCCTTGTTAAAGTCCCTCGCCTTCGGCTCGGGCCTTTAACGCTGGAGCGGGCCTTTAATAGCCGGTGTAGCCCGCTACGGCGGTCTATAAGGCTATAGTAGAACACTGCGCATGGAGCTGCCTTGTGTCATTCTTTGTTGGGTTGGCGTTACATGGGTGGAGAATAGGCGTTTCCATGCATCCACCCATGTATTTTCACGAAATCCAGAATTACAAAGACTTGCAAACTAAGGTTAGCGCCAAAATGGTGCGCATTCCCGACAGAGGCATATTTAGGAGAAATATCTTTATTTCTCCTTGTTACTTCCTCCTACCATGTAAAGCACAATTTGCCTCTAATGATTGTTTTTCCTCAGGAAGGTATCCTTTATTGCACAAAAACAATCCTGCCTGTAACACAGGCCCTTTTGCACCATCGTACAGGGGTACCTGCGTTGACACTAGGTAGCCTCAAGTGTACCAGCGCAGGGAGAGAGCTGAAAAGCATAAATCTTAGTAAATATAGCACTTTTCAGCTCTCTCCTATTCATGCATTGTTGCACAGCAACGTGCCTAGCTGCACCGCGTTACGTGAGTTCTAAGTAAATCTGCCCCTCAGTGCCAAGGACTACTATGGTAATATGTCCTTTTTGAGACACAAGAATATGTCATTTTTAGGTCTCGCTGAGCCCAGCGCATGCACTGGCTCGGAGAGACATTTTGTATGTGGGATTTTCAAAGTGTTGCCTGTGGCCTAAAGCTTGCGTGCACGCGAGCGTGCACGCGCGGAGCCGACAATCACAGCTGCGCGCGCACCACTCGCGTGCTTGCCACACAGCGCGTCCTCGCGATCACTTTCGCTTTGATCGCGATTACTTTCGCCGTTACTTTTACGGCTGCACGGCCAATGCTTGTATTCTTTTTTTGCTGATGCTGCACAGATTTAGCAAACAGCATTACAATGCCAATACGTCTGCAATGCCAACCAAAAGGTGAGGCCTATTGGCTCTGCCAATGGTTGCTTTTTGTTGGTTTGCACGTTTATACCCTCGCATGTAAGCATTTCACAAACGTCTTCCTCCATCACGTCTGGAAAGCTGTTAGTGCGGCAGGTTTCCAGAATTAACCAGGAAATATTTTGTGAATTTCTGAATTAAGTAAAGCCCAAGTTTTAGAAATTCCTGAGATTGTAAACCTCAGATGCAGATTCCTGATTTCTGCAAGAATATGGCCCTGTATTTTCTCAGTCTTGTTTTCACACAACAATCCCTTTATTAAACATAGGCTAGATCAGCGATGAGGTCGTTCTTATGAATCTTTAAATTATGACTGGTCGCGTTTACCTCCTCCACACGTTGAATTTTTTTAAATATATTTATCGCATTCAGTAAACTATTTTTTCTTTTTCGTTGAGCACTCTGTGGTAGCGCATATCTTTTATTGCCCGTCCCCTCGTGTAATGCTTGCTTCGCCCTCAAAAACTCGCCCCATCTTCCCGCGCGCAGGTTTCCAAGTATAACCGGAAACATTGCGTGTAAACGACTTAAACTGACCCTTTTGGGATCACCTTTGGGCCTTCAAAGTCGCCTCTGATTGCACAAAGATTCGGTCGGCGTTGCACTCGATGTGTTGGAGGTGCGCACTCTGTGTCACCTGAAGTGGTAACCATACCATTCCGTGGGATGAACACTGCTCGCTGCAGATGCCAAGTTGTGCGTCCCAGCATAGGTGCATTATACAGGTCAGGGGAGCACACTTTGTGCCCGAGCCATGGATACGATGAGAGTGTTTTTTTTTCAGATTAACACTTTGATCGGTTCGGTGACCTGGAAAGATTTTAGGAAGTATTAAAAGGTGGAGATGAAGCAGTTTTGACAACTGCGTTGATTTGGGGTATCTCAACTAAAAAGAAAACGGCTAATATAGCCATAAACTGCGCCCTGGAGATGCACACTCACTGCACTGAAGGCGCACGTGCTGTGCGTGCCACCCGAGGAGGTGCACAGACTCACTCTTGGCGTGTAGACTCTGCGAGACATTAACGGAGATGCACGTGCCGCGGATTGTCACTCCCAGAGGTGCAAAGACTCTGGGTGCCATCCTGGGAAGCACACCTCGTGGGCTCTAGAGTGGCAAGATGGGTCTCAGAAGCAAACACCCAAGATACCTTTGAGGTGCACACCGGGTGCCCTGAAGGGTCACGCATTGTGCCCTGGCGGTGCACGCGATGCGAGGCTACTGTCTCAGCTTTGAAGTTGAACATACTCAGCCCCAGGTTTACATAAATTATGCCTTAACAGAGCACACTTGGCACTACAAATGCACGCACAGGGCCCTGACCTGAGCATGCAGCACTGTGGAGTGATGTGCACAGGGTCACACAGATCATGGTTCCCAGTCCTGGAGCGACATAGACCTGGATATGTGCACACTGTGGACCTCAGTCCAACCCACCACAGGTGGGCGACTGACCCCTCAGGGCCTCACGCCATCTACCATGCACCCCCACCCCCTCACTCCTTAAGTAATGGGGACGCAGACCTTCCTGGAGGCTAAATGGTTGCAGTTTGACATAAATATGGATCATGAATAATCACAAATCAACGGTCATTAATATGATCCAAACATCATGGAAATCGTTAACATCCCACTTGGCATATCCTCGTCATCAGAGATCCTAAATCACTTAAAAGTTCGTCCCTGATCGTGTTACTCCATCACCATAAGTCCTCCTATCCCACATCTGACTTCCTTTGTGACCCCTAACCTCAGAGACGGCAACAGTTTTGCCCCCTCTGAGGCCAGGGGTCGCAAAGGAAGTGCCAGGAGTAGCAGGGAACAAGCCAGAGGTCACAGCTGCGACCCCTGACTACCTCAAAATGAAGTCCATGGGTACCACCCCACCTGATCCTACTGCCTGTGACCCTCTGGTCAAACTCTCAGGGGCAACAGCTCCTCTGGGGTGTCTTTTTGTATTGCTGGCACCCTTGCCCTTTTGTTTTTACAATCGACTGCTGAGTGGAACCCCCCACAACTGTTACAAATGCGTTTGAATTTGCAAGATTGGCACCACTTACATGAATCTTTGTTGTATTTCCAACATGCTGTCACACGGCCTTTCCCCAACCTTTCTCCAGGGGAGGGGCTATTTCAGTTGCTCTGCTGATGGCCCCCCTGTTTACCTCTATAACTGTTCTCTCAAAAATTCAGCTCCTGCACGCTTACCCCTTCACGCGCTGCCACCGTGTGTGAAGCCCATTACGTCCTGTTGGTACTAGTCTCTGATGGGCTAGGTTTGCATTTTTTCCCTAAAGTCCTCATTGTATCACAGCAATGCCTCAACCTGATACGTGTGCTGTGCTTCATGGACCTTTTTCTCATAAAGAAAGAGGGCAGCCATGCTCTGGGGGAACTTCTCTTCAACTACGCATGCCATTGTTCTAAATGCTTGGAACCAGTTATCAGTAGTCTGCTCTATTTTAGGTTTGCGCCTGCCTGGCTTGTCCTCGTCCTTCTTGTCCTGCGTCGTTAAGTCTAATCCCGCTTGCCGCACTTCCAATAATTAGAAAATGTCAATAAATTCCTTGCGGCAAATCCTCTCCTTCATGGTCAGGGGAATGAGGCTAGCCTGCCCTGTTACCCCTGCACAATCATAGGGGGGTCCCCAGGTGACAGCCTAATATATGTCCGGTTTCCAACCAGCTACGCCGGTTTTAGCCTCACTGGCCCAGGCTTTTGTGGGGTCTGCGCTGCCCACCTGACTGTCCCGTGGTCCTTCCGACCCTGTCTCTTTGGTGGGTTCCCCATGGTAGCCACTGGTTGTAACCTAACTGTTGTTAATGCTATCTACCCTGTCCAGTTGCTTGTGCTGATCTCTTGAGGCTGCCCCGATATTGCTGGTTCCTTGGTTGCTACTTCCTGCCGCTTTCACAGTTATGGGGGGCGCATCCAGCTCCTTGTTATGAGGGTCCGTCACTTCCTGTGTATGGCCCTGTGCTGTTCTTGTGGTACCCTTGGGCCCCTGACCTTATCAACACCCCCACCCAATAAACCACATGATGCAAAGTAAGGGGGAGGTGTGCCTCCCATTCTTTGCAAGGACCACCATGCTGCCCCAGCGTACGGGGTGGTGGCGGCTGGAAACCTCAGTTTAGCCACCTAATGCATTGGGGCCACTGTGATGGGGCCAGGCACCTGGAGCCCATGCATGGCATCTTCGATGTTGCTCAAGGGGACCCTGTGATTCCGGGGTGGCCTGCTGCATGTATTGGTCATGCCCTTTGCCACCACAGTGCCATCCTGCCTTTTCACCCCTACTTCCCTCACGCTGCAGCTCTCCTGAGGCTCACCATGTCTATTCTGCTAGTCGCTGTACTCATGGGACTCCTCCCTGTTGGGCACTGCCGTGCAGCCTCCAAGCACCCTCCGGCAGCTACCCTCATGAGCCTCAGGCTTTCTTCATAGCTATTGCTGTGGCTGTGGCTGGCCAGTGGTCCAAAGGAGGTTTAGCCCTTCCTTAGGGGTTCCGCCTTCCTGGCTGCATGCCCCCTTCACTTTGGTTCCTGCTCTTTTGAGCTGCTGCTGCTCGTTGAGTGCTGGTGACATCTGGTCCATGGCTGCCTGATGCACTTGCTGCTTCTCCCTCTCTTGACACTCACTTGTTTGTCTTGCCCAGTTTGCAGGGGTTATAGCACCTGTTCCAGGACCCAGCTGGGTATCCACTGCCCTGCACTTTCTCTTGCCTGCTTGATAATCCGCTGAAGTCAATTAGCAACGTGCTGTGCCCTTTCTCTCACTGGGACGCCGGCTGGCCCTCTGGTGATTGGTCCCGTTGCGGCACTGAGCGAAACTCCACCTCCTGCTCCTTGTCGCCATCTGTTGCATCCTCCCTGAAGCGCGCAGGTTTGCAGCACATTCTCTCTGCTGCCCGCTTGCTGTGTTGACTGCAGCCATTGCTGGTCCCCCGTACACCATGTGTGGGTTTACTCCTCCTGCAATCAAATTGAGTCCTGTAAGAGAAGCTTGAGTAGCAGTCCAATGGCAATTGCAACACTCCTGTTATGCGATGTCCTCACCAGCTCAACATTTTCAGCAATGGTACAACACTTCAAGTGATGTTACTCTGAGGGGACTCAGATTCCGGCTGTTTGGTTGCATGCTGACCCTGCCCTCTCCTCTTTTATTGGCGGTTTCAAACGGTGCCGGCCAATACCACCTTACCATTTCCACTGGTTTGCGGCTGCCAGCCCCTGATGACTCCCATCACTGGTCAAGTTGCACCACCATTGCCTGCAGTTCTTAATGTGAACACACTGTGGATCAAGCCGAGGCGGGGGTGGGGGGCACAAGTTGCCAATGGAAGCACAAGCAAACGCAACCTACTTGATCACTTTAGGTGCATACATTGAGACCAATTCACACAAAAAAATAAAAATATGGGTGGATATACTTTTACAGTTGCTTTTCAATTCACAAGCGTTCCCTAAAGTACACCTAAAAAGCTTTTTTGCAGCTGTAATAATGAGAATTTCATGCAGCATCTGCTGCGAGCTCGTATTCTTGCTGTGTGGAAATCTACACAGTGTACGCTGCAGCATGGGGGAATGGAGCCAGCTGTGCAGATCCATATTTACATTTTTCGGGAGGGAATATATTTTTCCACATGGAGGAAGCAAGGGAAGAGCATATATTTTACAAATGATTCGCGCAATTTGATGGTACACATACTTCTAAAACTGAACTTGGACAAAACAGAGGTGGTGATGGTCAAAAACAAACTGCATTGCGAGAGTCCCTCCTTTTGGCCTCAGGAGCTCGAATCCCTTCCTATTCCCAACAAGCATTGGCATAGCCAATAGGTCTCGCCGTTGGCACCTTATAAGTGTTTAGCCATGCAACGGTTAATGTTGTTGCACCAAGGATTTTGTGCTGCATAACTAAATACTTATAAGGTCCCAAAAGCGAGACCTATTGGCTATGCCAATGCTTGTTGTTGTAGTCGCTTGAGTGTTGTAGTGCAGCCAGTACCATAGAGCCCTTGACAACAGTGATTCGCTCTTTTTAACTCTTCTGAAGTGCTCAAAGGCTCTCAGGGGGGAAATGACTGGATGCTTAATATTTGTGGGTAAATGCCTATTATGGCTCCAAAACCAAGCAACAGCTCCGCCAAGGGGGTTAGCTTGTATGTGCATTTTTACTGGTGCGGGGTCGTACACTGGTCGCACGTCTTCTCACTATTCCTGATGCATTAAGGAAAATACAGTTCAAGGTAGTCCATGGCTCACCACTAACCACTGACCTTAGTGTTACACTAAATCTGTTATTTCTGGGTTTCGTTGTGGTATAGATGTTAACATTTCAATAGAATCATTCCGATAACATGTGAGTAGCAGGATAATGAGAGAATCTGACTTCAACTTGCTTCTGCCACGAACTGTCACCAAACGATATTTAACTCGGGCAATAAACATAAATTCAATGGAATTTAAAAATTAAGATGGATAACATATGATGACTTACTAATCACTGTAAACAGTGGGGTAACGAAAGTTTAAGGGGCCCCCGTGCAATGTACACAGAGGGGACCCTGCTCCGGATTTTATCCGAAGCGCTCAGACCCGAGCGCTGTGCTGAGGGGGGCCCCTGCAGCTGGGAGGCCCCCAAGCACCGTGGGGGATGCGGGGGCCTGTGTTACGCCCCTGGCTGTAAATCTCTTGACTTTTGCTTGAAAGCTCTCTGTATTTTGCTCATTGGTGGCCTCAAACTTACAAATCAGCTCTTGGTTTCTGGCTCCCCTGCAGAATTCTAGATGATGCTAGATGTAAGGGGCACCCAAAGTGTTCCTTGGCACAGTATTTAAGTAGGCAAACTCCACACCCAGGATATTGGGTTACTGCCATCTGGTGGCAGTGGTGGCTGCAGCATTAATGTACTTGGAGGTCCCTTTTTTTTACTGTACACTGTACCCTTGAATGTGAGGTCTTCATATGTCCAGTGTGTAAACTCATTCATCATCGAGTGTTTGCGTGTGCAAGTGCATCTCCGCGCAAGCAGCCATAAATATGTGCCTGCGAGAGGGTGTGTTTGTGTGAAGATAAAATGGTGCATCCATTTGCAAAGGTACTGGATCTTTGGTGGCCTGCCACCTTTGTAGACAGTGTCAAGGTAGAGAAAGGTCTGTCCAACTGCAATAACCTACCTGCTCAAGGACCGGCTTGTTAATCAGAATAACCTCTTGCAAAAGGAGCCAGCAATGGTCGGGGGGCTGGTGCCCCATTTTACCCTAGACATCGTGGATACTGCCTGAGGACCCAGGAAAAGCAACCACGAAGGAACCGCGCCAAGATGCAAAGAGAATTGCTGTGATGAGACACAAAGGTGAACCAGCAGCGAGACGTAGCAGTGACACTGCCTCTCAGGCTGTGAAGCCTGTACCAATGACAGAAATGTTTTTGTAGGCACAAAGAAGCCCCAAATGTGCCCTGTCTGTGCTTTCTCTCGATCGGGGCAAATGGTCCATCCATGTCCTGGTTGGTGAGATATTGGTTCCTTTTGGAGCCTCCCAATTCTGTGTCCCTAGACCACCACCCTTCCCAAAATAAGCATCAGATAAGTAGGGACCCACTTTCAGCCAGCTGCTCCCTGTTTCCCTGGACATTGGAAGTAATCCGTGTTTACAACTGACCTACCAGGGCTGCTTGACCTTGAAAGAAATCTACATGTGTCTGGGTTGTTTCAAGATACAGGCCCACACACACCCCGCGCTGCAGGGACACCAAAGATTTGCAAGTACAGCTGCTCACATCGAAGACACTGGCCCCTGGACATTTCTGAATGAGCCCATACCAATAGTGAAAACCACAAAAGGGTCAAAAGCCCCAAGGAACCAGTTATGAAAAGATCTTTTCTAAAATCTTGCCACTGACCCTACCTTTATTGATTTTCCCAGTTGGGTGGCCAAACTGGGATTTTAAAGCACACTTGGAGGCAGGGAATGAAGTGTACTGAGCTATCTGACCCAAAGAAACAGTGAGACTGTTGTACCAGACTGGGTTGGCACCTCTTATTACACCAGGGCAGTATACTGAATGGCAGTTGAAAGGTTATATTCAGAGGACGTCATATTCACTCAGAGGACAACGGATACTTTTCAGTTCTTCACAATAAACCATTGTTCTAGTCATCAATAGGTTATTCCTACTTCAGGTTTCTCAGCTTTACCACCTTGTCTGGGGTACTATCCTGGCTCCTTTAATGGTGGAAAATTATTGTGTTCATTGTTGTGTTTATGTTTAACTGCTTTAAATTTTAAACTGCTTTAAATTTTAAAGAAAGTAACAACAAACATGGCCCGAGTCTGGCAAGCAGCGAGAGCTTTTGCATTCAAAATACAAGCATGACAAGACCATCAAATAAATGTGCTATTAAATGATAGAGTTCGGCACAGTATATGTCCTGGATTGCTTTTTTTGTATGAAGTTTGTACTTTTATGATTTTAATTAATCGAATAAAGTGTTTTGACTGACTGATAGAGTTCGGTCTTTAAAAAAGAGTTAGAAAGTGTCACTTCAAGCTTTGTTTTCCACCCTATTGAAGAATAAGGGTCTGGTTTAGATCTCACCGGATGGGTTACTCTGTCACAACGGTGACGTATATCCTGTGCGGACGGGATATGCGTCACGGCTGTGACAGAGTAACCCGTCCGCGGAGATGGAAATCAGGCCCAGAATCTGTATGTTGCACTCACCTCTATCGTCCACTGACAGCGTTACTAAATCTTTTTTTCAGCTAATGCACAGCACTGCAAACACTAATCAAATAGCAGAAATCCATTTACAAAAGGCTACTCTAACCAAACAGATTGTAGCTAAAAATTAAACACGTCTCTTCACATTTCCCAATTAATAATTTTCTGCATGATGTGTCCAAGCAGCACAACCAGATTATCTCAATAAAACCATGGGTGTAACCTTCCATGACACATGACTTCATGAGTTTATCATCACTCCACCCAGCCGTAATTATAGAATTAGTCATTTCCAGTCATGGCAGATGGTTAGAACAAAGTGAACAAATAGCGTATTCGAACTACCAAATTAGCGAACATGGCCTTTAGAAAACAGCTGACTCTCAAGCATTAGTAGACATGACTGAGGGAAAGGCGCTAGTAAGCTTTTATGACTTCTTATCAAGTCCTTACAGTCCTTTCTGTATCCCAGGTCTGGGCTCTGGTCCATGATTCATTAAAAGTGACCACGAATTCAGGATATTAAGTGTGCCCTATCATGAGATACATTTTGAGAAGAGAGTAACCTGCAAGCTACTCACCCACGCCTACAAATCCCTCCACAACATCGGACCCAAATACCACAACAAGAGTCTCTTTCCAAGTACTCAAAAGAAACCTCTGCTCCGCCAACCTAACCCTAGCAGAAACCCTGCGCATCCGCAAAACCAGAGCAGGTGGAAGAGCCTTCTCCTACGTCGCAGCCAAGGCCTGTAACAAGCACCCAGTCAACATCAGATGCTTTCCTAACCTGCACACGTTCAGGAAGAGCCTCAAAACCTGGCTTTTCGGCTGACCTGGAGCTGCACCAACCCATTCCCCCTCCCCCCAAGCGCCTAGGGACCCTCTCGGGTGAGTAGCGTGCTCTAAAATCCTCTGATCAATTGATTGATCATATAATGAATGGAAATATCTCTTATTTGCATATTCAATGATTTTCTTAAAAAAATACGACACATTTGGGGACCCTAGGGCAGAACTGAATGCTCTTTGGCAAACATTTATGAACAGCAATGGGAATTTAACATCCACCTGAAATTTGGTAGTCTGAGGGGCCGATTCACAAAAACTTTTATGAGTACGGGAAGTAGCATTACAGGAATAGTTTTTTACGTGCTCTGACATGTCTTTGTAAATAAGATCTGAAACGTCAAAAAGTACACAGTCCATTCTATTATTACTAATTGCATATGAATATTCCAATTGTATGCCCATTTTGGTTAGTTTGGGACTGATTCACTAAGGTATGGAAAAGTGCATAAAACACAACTACTGGAATATGCTTTTATGCACTCTTACATGACTGTGTAGTGGCTCTTGTGTTTCGTTCTTTGTTTAGTGACTGAAACTATTTGGAACAGTTCATCAACTTATCCTGATTTGTGTTGTAACACAAAACACTGTAGGGTATTTGTTGCACATCAAAACTGAGATACCTTTAGAAAATCAAAGACATCAGAGAAATAGCCCTCTGGAAAATCAGTGGTAATGATGTACGCAAGAATTGACCTGCAAGAAGATTTCTATCTGTAACTAGCAATCACTGACAAATGTGACTTTTCCACTGATATACATTGCATTATAGAAGGTAGTTAAACCCACTTCACCACCACCTAACCAACATGGAACACAGTATTCTTTTTTTTATTACAAACTCTCATAGTGGTGCTGTCCAAATTCTAGCAAAGACACCCTGTAGTTCCCCGATAGTATGAATATCTAAATATCAAATCTGAAAGACAAGTAAACTTATAGCAAGTACCTCAGTGGGATAGTTGCAAGGATGTCTTTCCAAAGACTCCACCGTTTTCAGCATGGGTTTCTGTTAAGCCTGAATGCAACTGGTGCAAGAGAAGCCCATTCAAGATGGCAGTCATAGGAAATGGATCAAGTAAAGGAATCTAATTGAAGATCGTCGTGCAAAACATTTCCAGAAGGGAATATCCTCTCAGTTCCTCAGTGCCACTGTGATGTCTCAGGCACTAAATTTGGATAAATTACAACAGCATTTTTATCTTTGATTTCCTTTTTATGTCGTAGTCCAGTAATGTCCTATACCACGCACCAGTGATTTTTTTGACATGTTCCATTGACATGTAATCGGGAATTCTAATGAAATCTGGTCCATCCCAATAGGAATGCCTGGTTTGATTGAGCCATTACCATGGTCAACTTTGAGCGCCACCAGCAATATGGCACTTAAAAACCTGCAGTAGAAATCCGGCAGGGGCCCCAAGCTCCGGGGGGCCCCCTCAGCACAGCACTATGGCCAGAGAGCTCCTGATTGAGCCCGGAGGGGCCCCCTCAAGTTTCGTTACGCCAGTGCCATCCATATCATCTACGGCACATCTCAGGGTGTTCCTCTTCTCTAGGTTTAAGTGATCTTAAATCATTTCCATGATGGAAAGTGGTCGGTTCGAAGTATGGTAATGCACAGAAACATGCATAAGATAGTTTCAGACGCAAACCTAAGTTTAGGTGAATAGGCCCCTAAGTGATGTGGTTCCATTTCTCTTTTTTATTGGTTTCTTTAACAACAGTACAGGTATTGTACACATTTCCATCATAGGCATGGAAAAAACCAATATCATCCAAGTTCATTGAGCCCCTCTATCCTCCCATCTGGTTCAGACTCTCAGTGAACATCTGTTGTTTTTCAGTCTTGTCCATTAAGGCCCAACCCAGCCGCAATAGACCCCAATTTTAAGAAAATTTCCTCATGCATCCATGCATTTTGTAAATCATCTTTTCTCCTGATGAGCAGCTGTTCATTCCCCTACGCCATTCCATTAAAGAAGAGAGATCATCGCTGGTTGATTTACCCATTTCGTGACACTTGGCCACTAGAGATCCTAATCCTACTGGGGTCTTGCTACCAATAATTCCCTTTCAACCACCATGATTCTTCGTATGGTCTAGTTCCACCACTGCCAATTCCCTCTGAATTTGTTGCCAATAAGTCTCAATTTTAGGGCATGACCATATAACATGCAGGAACATACCTTGCATGTTTGCACAATGTGGGCAGCGAGGGGGAGGAAGTTCTCACCATCTGCCGCAGTCTGGCCTGATGGTAGCATATTCTGCAAAAGTATTTGAATTGTATGAGCTTCAGATGGGAGGCAATGCTCAAGGAGCATGAGGTTAACTTTGCTTTGCTTCTACTCATTCATCATCCTCAAAAGGCCCAGGGTCTTCTTCCCCTTCCTCCCTTAAGTGTAGAGGATGGTCTGGCGCATTTAGAATTATTTATAGATTTATAGATCCTATATATACACTTCTTACCCAGATTCTTCATCATTACTTTAATTTCCAGCGGGTTAAATTCAGACACTGCTACTGTACAGATTTCCCTTCTGGGCCCACTTAGGTTCTCCCTTAGGTTTGCATCTTAGATGTTTTAGGCTGCCTCAGCTCTGCATAACCACATATAATGCATTCGCTTTTGCAACATCATTCTGGGAATATGTGTTACATGTTGTTTGTTATTCAGGGACTCTTTTGGGGACTTAGTCAATACATCTGGTACAAGAGGCACCTTAATGCACATGCTGGATTATGCCCGCACCGGGCCCCTTAGTATGAAGGGGCCACATGGCATGTGTTAGCGGAGTAAACACCATACTCTCTCACCTGAAATTTGAATGCTAAGGAGCTACTACCATTATATAATGGCCTAGTGAGGCTCAAATAGATACTTAACTCAATATGTTTTGCGTACCTTGATGGCTGTCCCAGTGCAGGCAGCTCTAGCAGGACAGCCACAGTTGCCTTTTGGACTTCATTATTAATGAAATTATAGGTAAGGTTCCCACGAAATGTGATGCAATTCCATTTTTGATAGCTCAAAGAGTGAACCAAATTGAAGCTGTGTTTCCGCTCATGTGACCACAAAATAAACATAGAATATTAACTAAGCTTACCCCTTGGGATGGTTCCCCAAATAGGTGACTGCACCATTTGGGGCACAGTCTTTGTTGCAGTCTATACCATAACACATGGTCCTCCATTTATGTCAGTCTTGCCTGAGGTGTAGAAACAAATAGAAAATGAACATGGGCAGCTTCTGCCCTGGATTTGGGGGATTAACCTGTGGTCTCCTCAATTATTCTAGCCAACATTAAAGGCGAAGCAGCATCTTTGGCTATAAGCCAACAGCTCACACAGGTTGCACCAGTCGACCAGAAAAGTGAGCTACCTATATTTACTGCGGAGGTGTACACCTCTATAGGTCGTGATAATTTGGAGGCAAGACCAAATAAACCACATCTTGGCAAACCTGGTTCTGACAAGGACACTGCCAAGAAGAACCCAGAGTTTGCTAAATAACGATGGGACGAAACCAAACCTAAAGAAAAAGCTTGGTCTCGAGGAGGTTCTCCGCAACAGGAGCCCTCTGACAGATGCTAGAATTTTTCTGATAGCACAATTGAAGCCATTTGATAGGTATCAGCATTTTGATACTCATCCTTCTTGTTCCTTTTCAGAACTCATTGGATAAACAATACAGGAGAGGTGGGCATACTGAGCACAAACAGGACCAGTACGTGTAACCGAAAAAGGACACACAAACCTTGTTCGACGTAAAGATAAAGAAGAAAGAAAAACATCCACTGTTTAATCTCCAATTTCAGAAAAAGAAAGTAGCAGCTCTTATCGCGAAATATACCACTAACACTGAGAACTCTCCTCCTGAACAGGAGGTGGGTGGTGACTCTCCTCAACAGCGTGGCAGGGTTTACTATAGTGCGTCAAACTCTCTAGGAGTTTCTGGCGGCAAAACCAACTGATAAATATACTACAGTTGAAACATCAGATCGGCGCTTTTGCTCTCCAGATAGATTATATGATTTGGATATACAAATTGAGGGAGAAATACAGCAAACCATGCAAGTAATATTCTGAGAAAATTTTACATTATCATATCACACTCTCTTGGTGGAGGTCAATTGTTCCACAGAGTTTATACGCACATTGCCACAAGGTGAGGATGGAATAATACGGTCCTTTTCTGAGCTTGTCCCTCATTAAGTCAAACATGTCTATGCATCTGAATGGGCTCTTTCACAAGCCCTGGCGTTATACAGCAATCATGTCGGGTGGAATAAGGATTCGACTTATCATATCAGAGCCAATGGCTGCAAGTAAAACCACAATACCCAATTAAATGGTATGCTAATGCTCCTGTTTGAGAAATACTCTCAAAATTAGAATACCAGGGTGTCAACGAGCCCTGTATCACCCAAATGAATAACCCTCTTTTTCCGGTGGCAAAGCCAGACCACTCATATCTCATATATACTACAGACATTTGTACAGTCATACACACACATTTGCAATACAAAATACACATAGTACGGCACTTATGAATAATATAGTCTGTAAAAAATATAAAACAACCATGGATCTTTCCAATGGGTTTCTCTGCAAAAGTACAACACCTGATAGCAGGGATTGGACCACTTTCTCAGCGCTAGACTCTCAATGTCGCTTTTGCAGACTACCTATGGGGTATAAGAACAATCCAGGACTGTTTGCTGCACCCGTTGTGTCAATTCTACATGATATTGATCCAGACGCATTGTACTACATAGATGATATCTACCTCATGCACGATGAGTTAAATACACATTTAGCCATGGTGGATAGCATAATATTGGGATTTGCGGCACATGGCTACAAATTCAACTTTAAGAAACCAAATATAGCATTTCTAAGTGTCCTGTTTCTTGGATACAAACTTACCCATGAGGTGAAGAGCCTTGCACCATGCTTCCTAGATAAGTGTCCTGTGCTACAACGTCCTAATAAACTTAGGAAACTACAATCGTTATTAGGATTCCTTCATTTGGCAGCAATTACATTCCTGATTATGCACAATGCATTAAGCCATTACATGAATTAATTCATCTAGCCTTTTCCCGTTTACATTGGATATGAGATCATACAGACATACCCAGATCACGACCATCTGACTTGCTTACTACACGACACTTACATACATGTGTCAATACCACAAACCTAGTCATCCATATAGTCGAGGGTGCCATTGGCTCTACATATGTCACCTTTAATGAAGGTGAGACAGTGCCAATAGCATATAAATTGCATTTATATTCCAATGCGCAAATGTATCTTGCATTCACTGAAATAATACTGACTGCAGTTCAAATGGCTGCCATTAAAGAGTGGCCACTTGCACAACGGAAACGCATTATTGTCATTACTCCCGTTTCACAAAAGCGTCTCTAATGCAAAAACCCTACATCCATGTTGGATACAATGGGCAACATCCTTAATGGCTATGTACGTAGACTTTGTCTTTAACCCATCTTTACAAATGCAAGAATTTCGTAATATGAGCACGTCTATCCCATGCCTAGCAATATTTTGCCTCTTGAACAGTAAAAATATATTGTTTATACTGATGTCACCAAGCACCAATATTCAGCGGTGTGCACCTCTGGACATGATGTAATATTGGTTTGTCAATTTCAACCACAAAAAAACTTGCACACAGTACTTATGTGACTGTACTGGACAGCTGGCTCAACTGAAAGCATTACTACTTGCACTAGAATATATGGATCCTGAATTCCCCACTGTGTGATTCGTATTATTGTGTCCAGTCTTTTAATGACAATTTGCATCATTGGCACCAGAAAGGTTTTGGAGTTTTTAAAGGAAACACTATAAATCATAAATTGCTTTGGATGAAGGTAGCAGACCTCAAAAGAGTTTACCGCAGGCTCATGTAATTCATACATGGAGTCATCAGCGTTTTGGAATACCTATTTTTGGGAATTCTTTGGCAGATGGAGCTGCCAAATCTGCAGTTTTTACTGCAACAGTTGCTGCGATTACTCATTCTTATATGAGGGTAGATGATGATGATATACTGGCTGCTGTTCATGCTACATGAGACGGCACCCCTTTGCCTATGGGCTTTCCAGCTAAATATAGTTATCATTTAAGCGAACAAATTGTTCCCTTTGCTACAATTCCAGATGTTGGCAATAGTGTAACTCCCAACCAAGACTACTGGCTAGCTTTTCTGATAGCTGCACATGAAGGTGTTGCTTCAGCACACGCTGGTATCGGCCAGAATTTAGTTATTACAACAGCGTTATAGGTGGCACGGCCTATACAAACAGGTCAAGAAATAGGTCTTGTGACATTTGTCAACAGATTAAGAGTTCCACCGTGGCTCGTCTGCAGCTGACACATCTATTGATTTCCAACAAACTGTTGAGCTGCATTTATTTGGACTATACTGATCCTCTGAATTCCGATGATGCTTTTAAATTTATCCTACTTGCAGTTGATTGTTGCTCAAGGTTCTTCTGGATGTGGTCACAATGTTCGGCTGACGCTCACACTGTTATTAAAGATTTGAAAGTCTTTATTGGAACATATGCATGCACTACATTCCACTCAGACCAGGGCCCTGCTTTCGCCTCGGACAAGTACAGGGATTCTATGGCTTCCCTGGGTGGAGAGGTGCATTACTCTTACCCCTACCATACTTTGGTGGTTGAGAGGAAGAACTGTGACTTCAAGCAATCCATCACTTATAAGGGATAAAAAAGAGCACTTAATAATCTCCCTAAATGATCTCTGGGTGGCCGGACACCATATGAAGTCCTTTTTGGCATCAAAATGTATGTTACAGACCTTGACAGTCTCAACATCATGGTAGCAGCCTTGCCCTTTGATCTAAATGATCGTTCTGCTGTCTTATAGGATTTGCAAGACTTCAGTGACGGCCAAGCTAACGAACAGTTAAAGACGTCTATCTCTACCGGAATCAAGGAGCAACCAGCACCTTCCGGCTGGATTTCACAAGTTGGGGATCTTGTTCATGAAAGGATTGCGGTAAAGAAGGAGTTTGGTCCATCATACCATGCACTAGTGCCAGTCCTTGGCGTTCAAGGTACAAGAACTGCTCACTGGTTGTAAAAACAATTGTTTTGTCTCCATTGATCAAGACAAATTACATCATGTGGCCAATTCTAAGCAGCAGGCCACGAGGACTCCTTGGTAGTTCCACAACTCCTCTCGCTACCACGCAGGAATTTCCTCTACAGCGAGTGCTCCAGACCACAGGCGGCCGGCAAGGCTCTGAGGGTGCTCGTGTAACAATGGCATCGCCAACATGGATGCCAGTAAAACAAAAAGGTATTTACTGAGTGACTACGTATTATGTCTTAAGAGAGGACCTCCTCAGGACCTACAAACTAATCATGGTCATCTAGGCGGCCCTCTGGTTGGCTGTCCGCCGCCTCGGTGTCTTCTCTCCCACATCGTCTCGTTTCGGGCGGTTGGGGAGCTCTTTGAGTGTCTTCTGTAGTGTCTTCGTGTCTGAAAAAATTCTAGACGAGCTGTCAATGGTAACACGAAGCCTGGCCGGGTATAGCATGGCGTAGGCGATGTTTTGGTCTCAAAGGTATCGCTTGAGTGTACTAAATTGCCGCCTCGCTTCCTGTACCTTGATCGTAAAGTCAGGATAGAGCAAGATCCTGGAGCCCTCGTATTGAAGCTCTCCCAGTTTTCTGGCATGACGCAGGGCAGAGTCTCTGTCTCAATAATTAAGCAATTTGGCTATTGGGCGTGGAGGTGCGCACAAATATTTCCGGGAAGGTGTCTCGACTCAGTAGGGTGATAAGGAGTTTCTCAATGAACTGCTGAGCATTGCCGATTGAGGTTGCTGATTGAGGTTGACTCTGGAAGGCCCATGATGCGACTATTACTCCAATGGGAGCGGGCCTCCAAATCCAAAGCAATTTGAGTGCCCTCACCATTTGTTTCTGCACCACATCTGTTTCGATTGAGCCTCCTCGACCTCGGTGATCCTGCGCTCCGACATGTCTATTCGTTCTGCCCGTTCATCCAACCGTTCCATCATCCATGCGGAAGACCAGGGAATCAATCTTCCCGTCGATCGCCGACAGGCTTTTCTGCAAGGCCGCAAACATTTGTTTGACCTCACTCGGCTCTTCCTCCGGGGTCTCTGCCTGGGAGTCTGCAGAACTGGCCCCCTCCACCTCCTTCGTTCTAGTGCGCTTTGGGTCGAACAGGAGCTTTGTTTGTGTTTTGTCCACTCTCCCCATGGTGTGGGCCGCTATAGGGGGGAGGGGGGAGCAACACAGTTATGGGAGTATCTACAGGGTGTAGGAGGTTGGAGTAGTAATAAATTGCAGTCTCCCGGTTCACGATCCATGAGGCATCCGGCTGTAGTGATTAAGCTGTACAGGTTTCCCCTGGGGTATGCCGCTTCTGGAGGTGCATTGTATAATGTAGGCCTACGTAGGGCAGGCAGGAAGGTGGAAACGTGGCTGAGGAGAGCAGGATCTCACCGCCTCTCGTGCCAGTGTACTGGTGAGGGGGATGAAGGCTTCGTCGCTGGAGAGCGATCTGCGAGGGAAAGCACCCCAAGGCGCAGCCATCCATGGCGTCCGGCCCAGGAGGGTGATGATCCCCACCGAGACCCGATCACAGGCACGCGATGTAGAGGGTGTATTAGCGCGAAACGCTATGCCAGCCAGCGTAATAATCACAAAAAGAATATGTCCCCAGGCTCACTCACTACCACGATAAGTGGGCAGTTCCAGGCTTACGGGTGTTTTAGTGCCCTCCATCCTCCAGCTAAGCCTCTGCAGCCAGCCCCAGCCAGGACAGTTTTCTTCAGTTGCGGTGGTGGGGTCACACCCCACACGTGGGAACCAGGGTACTGATCCGGTCTCCCACCACAGGGGGCCACAGAGTCTCGCCGGTCACAGCAGGCTGAAGGCGAAGGAAGCGTCTCAAGGCCAGGGGGCTCCAGCTCTCCAGCCGCAGGGCGAGAGCAGGGCAGGCTGGGAATCGGCCGCGGTGGAGCACAAGGGGCCGCGCGCCACCAGATGACACCAGTGTCCGATGCGCAGCCGCGGGCCCTGAACCATCAGCGGCCCTCGACACCAGGACCCAGCAGTCACCCGCACTCCGTTCCGTCTCAGGCCCCCATGCCGGGCCGCCCCCATTGGGCCCGCTCCAGCTCAGCGCCGCCTCTGGAGTGATCCCGGCTTCAGATCTCGGCAGCCACACAGAGGGGGCACGGCCGCAGGCAGAAGCGACGGGGGTCCCGCCCCGCAGGAGCGGCGGGCGCCAGGAGGCTCCAGCATCTCCAGCAGCGAACCCAGACCGGGGAGCATCGGAGACGTGACCGTGCCTGTCCTTCACAGCCAGGGCCTCACGTCGTGTCGCAGGCGGACCGGAGCAGCCTCCTCCTCAAGAAAGGTGTCGGCAGAGAGGTAAGGTGCAAAGCCGTTCAGAGCCGTAGTGAATATGCAGGCAGCATCCTCGACTGCGGAGATATTTTGCGTGTGGTGCTGGTGGCTCGCGGAGCTCTTCTATGTCGTGGCCATCTGGTGCTGCGGCACGCTCCGCCCCCTTATACACTGTCTACAGTTAAACAACATCTCTCTCTCTTGTCTATTCCTACTCCAACATTAATATACTGTGGAAAATATTGGACTTGGAGGGTTTCACATTCACTATTCCCACTCCAAACTTAACAACATGGGGGAAGCGATTGGACTTTGAGGAGTTGAAGTTTAGTTTACCACTCCAAACTCATCACATTGGAGAAAGTGATAGACTTTAGGGGGGGTTACATTTTGTATTCCCACTCAAAACGTGACGACAATGGATAAAGTCTTGGACATTTGGGGTTCAGATTTGCTATTCCCACTCAACAGTTAACCAAATTAGGGCATGTGTTGAACTTTGGTGGGGTCAAATTTACTATTTCCACTCCAAATGTAACCACTCTGGGGAAAGTGTTGGACTTTGAGGAGTTCAGACTTACTATTCTCACTCAAAACCTAACCAAATTAGGGAAAGCGTTGCAAGCAGAACGACATGGAATTTACTATTCCCACTCCAAACTTAAAGACATTAGGGAAGATTATGCAGTTGAAAAATTCAAAATTAACTAATACTACAAAATTTATATTATACTACTAATAATACTTTACACAAATCCATTTTAAGCATCCAAAAAAATGAAACCAAACTAATAAAAAAGTATATTGAGATTACTGCCAAAAAACAAATATATACTATAACTTTCAAACTAAAAAATATATTTAAAAAAAATCTCCCAAAACTAAAAAAATGAAGAAATCGTAATATAAAATTAAATAACCTAAGTTTAATACTTAAAATGTTAATTTAAAAAATACAAAGATGAAAAACACCTTAACTTAAAACCAATATGTATTACAATTAATTACATTATTTTCATTAATAAAAATACAGATGCATATTTTAAATAATCGAGGAACCAAAAACTTTTGATCAAATTTAAAACAAACAGAAATTAAAAAAATTATAACACTAAAATTAGATATTTAAAGAAAATGTAACATTCAATATAAAATTGGAATTTTAAATAATTAAGAAAATAAAAGCATAAAAAAGTAAAGATATAATTTTATGGAAGAACATTTCATTATAACAGTTGTAAATATTTATTAAAAATTAACACAACAGCAAAATTAAACCTATCAAACTTAAATAATTAAACATTTTAAATTATTCCCCTCTCAGCTTCCTTATAATTCTGACTTCCCACTCCCAAAATTATTATACAAGAAAATACAAACATTTTAAAATCAAATACAAGATTAAAAAAAAAGATACACTTAAAACAATTACATGTTACAACAATATAATCCCCTTGTCAGGTGTAATTGCAACTCCGCTGTCTCATCAGCATGACCAGCAGTGTGCTTGCTTTATTTAATGTCCAGATAACAAACAAAGTTGTGCGCAGAGTAAGTTTACCATAAATTTACCTGTTTGATGACGAGTTTGTCAGTCCGATATGCATGGGGCGACGAGATTTATGGCTACTCAAGATAAAACGTGCATTCTAACTGGCTGCAGAAAAAGCCTGGATGAGCATTTCTTCAGCTTTTAAAGTTTGAAATACGCTGCCTCTGCCTAGCGACTCTCTAGCCATGTATGAATTTTTGCGACCGCAATTGTGGTCGTAAAACACTGCCAATTTACTGCCCATTTCAAGAGGGTGGTAATGGAGTCGTAAATAGGAAGGGATCCCCAGGGGACCACTTCCCCTTTGTGACTGGCTCTAAAAATAATTTTTAAGGGATGGCAGTGGTCCCAGGGACCACTACCCGCCCCTAGGAAATGAAATTCAAATGTTTAAATTTCTTTTTTTAAATGCAGCACGTTTTCCTTCAAGGAAAACGGTCTGAATTTTAAAAAAAACCTGCTTTATTGACAAGCATTCCAAGAACTGGAGGTCTGCTGAGCCCAGCAGGCCACCATCCCTGGGAGGGCCAGCCATTCCCAATGGGGTCGCAAATTGGGAGTGGCTCAATATTCATGAGCCTCGCATTTTGCGACCAAATTGGGAATCGCAATCAGTGTCTCTGACACCATTGTACATTCCAAATTGCTACTCGCAATTTGTGACTTGCAATTGAGCGCAAATCGAGATTTGGAATGGACGTACATCTGGCCCGCTATTCCTTATATAAAACTAATGAACTGCTACTAGTTGTTTTTTTGTATTAGAAAAGAGCAAATACAGGAGTGGGACACTACCATGAAAGAGGCCATTTTAAGTAATGCTCTATCATTTAGGAAACATGTTCCCAAGATTGAATCATGGGAAACGTGCTGATATCCAACTTTGCCACACATGTCAAGGAAACTGAGATCACAGCCTCAGTCTGTGGTCCATATTTATTCTAATGATTGACTAAAGGAAGCTCATTCTATAGGCTATGGGATTTGTTAATCATCCAGTTCAACCCATCGTGGACAAGGATGCAGGCCACAGCCCATACTTATTACATTGGTTATCTAAACATTGATACATGCATTTGTTAGTGCTCAGATGCTTATGAGAGATGTGTAAATATCGTCCGGGTCAATTTGATATGGCCAGTATGATGCTTCTATCCCTTGCTCCGAAATCCTGTCACATGCGTGCCGTCACAAAAGGGAAAAATTCCCTATTGTGGCCACAATGACCCTCTGCCCCCCGCTCCAATTTACATAGTTCCCTGATCCTCCATTTACATTTTTCTAGTGGCACTGTTTATTTTCTTCCTGTGCTTCTAACAATGTATCTGGTCTACCAATATATCTCATCCATTACCCTCCCTGCTTATCAAAATTCCTGACCTGCCTGTTATACCAAATTCATGTTTTCTCTCCATTACTCAACAGTCACACCGCCTCTACTTTTGGATTCTCTGCAGTTATATCCATTCCCCAGTCTTCAAGAATCGAACCCCTTCTCCACATCATTATGTTTCAAATTAGACCCTGCTCAGAACTGTAACATTGGATTCACCATATTGTTAAGACCCACGAATATACAAGTATGAAATATTGGAGGTGAGTGCAACAGCATCCAAGAAATCAACTGCAAACCTTAATGTGAGAAGTGTTAATAGTAGTTTAGTCTTTATTTCGATATTTTCCAATCATAAAAGACACAGTAACAATACATAAAAATCATAAGATTTAAAATTCCTTTTGAGAGGATGATCAAAGTAAAAAAGTTTTGTTAGGAGTATAAAATTAAATATGCTCAAATTGTTAAAACATTAAAAGATTGACATTTAATGATAGTACACAAGTAATCGCTTTAGTTTTATATCAAAAGCATTTAAGGACACCAACATAGTAGGTAGGTTTATGATACAGGATTGGTGTACACTGAACTCCCCATGATATATATGATTCACTAGTAAATTATTGGGGAGCAAGGACAGCTATGGCGTCCAAGTTATTTCTTCGAATGTTCCACATCCAACTCAAGAACTTCACCATTGCTATTACTATGTCTTTGCGAGTATCCGTTTTCAAAATACGGAGCGCTGTTTTGCAAGATCTTGTGCCAAGATTTAAACAAATCGGCTTAAGCCATTTATGCCTAGGGCACTTATAAGTAGGACAAACAAACAGTATATGCATGATGGACTAATCCATCATTAAACATGAAGAACATTTAGTATCTATTGCGTTCCGCCAATTTGACGTAAACGTTTTTTATGGGGAGAGTGGCAACTCTAAATTGGTGGTACAATTTCCTGTCGCATGGTCTGGCAATAAAATCCCAATATGCTTCAGACCTAGATTCATACTTGTGCTCCAGGAAAATGCCAGTGAGGTAGTGTTCACCAGTGACATGGACTTAAGGTTAACCATGTTCCAATATGATACCTTATAATCATTTTTTAATGGAAACTGATTACCTACTGGGTCCTCCCACAGATGGCTAAGCCCCATATCAACCAGTGTACACTTAATCTTTTGTAGCCACTTGATTTTGCTTGACGTATGTACTTCTCGTATATATTTTAATGCATTTGCATATGATTGTAGCTCCGGCGTAGTCCAGAGCCTTCTCCAGTACGCTAAGGGTCTGAAACGGGCAATCTCCTCAAGTGCATTGCATCCCAGATCAAGGAGTAGTGGTTTAAGGGGAGTAGATTGAGGAAGACCAGTTAAAGATCTCAGAAACCTATTTTGGGCTAAGACTAGTGGAGTTAAATTTTCGAAGTCCCAGAGCTCTGCACCATAGAGTATCGATGCCCTCATTTTTCCATTATAAATCGTTATTGCGGGCCCTACAGGTTTTGTATGGGAAAGTCGGTGCTCTTGCAATAGGGCACCTGCAAGTTGGTTATGCCTAAGGGCCAGCAGATCTATCTGGGGTTTCCAATTTCAACTCTTACCCAAAGTGACACCCAGATATGTAAAAGTTTTGGTTTGTTCCAATGGGGCCTTGTTCATTATCTCTCTCCCTTTCACTATTTTATGTTTATGTAGGACCATATACTTTGTTTTATCAACATTTAAGAGAAGTGTTAATGTTACCTACCCTGCGCAATATCTATAATGTGTTAGTACAAAACCCTAGAAATTCCGTGAAAATAGTTCAGTTTAAGAGATGTTTAGGTTACAAAACTGGATCACAAAGTGTTTGATGCCCCCAAATACTTAGGTTATGATAACTATGTTGTCACAACTACCCCAACCCTGCGCTCAGGGCATTTCTGATGACATCACAAATTATGTCATTAGAGGCAACACTGATGGGATCAAATATGGCATCATCGGTTAAATCATTCATGCCTTAATGGGATGACAATGGTGGTGGACCCTAAATCGGGTGTGGGGAGAGAAGCGTCATTAAGAAAACTTTAGAAGAACCTAGAAGGGCATGACCCAATTCATGTGAAATAAAAAAACGAACTTGAGAAATCAACAAACAAGGCACAATAAAACAGCTACAGGATATGTTAATTACCAGTTTATATAGCATATTTAAACTTGACAATAAGCATTAAAAAAAGCTAACTGAGTAAATGTCAAAGTAACTCAAAACTACTTAGTTATTCAATTAGAATGAAATAGTGATTTAGGCACTTAATCAACAAGTGTAAACAGCAGTGTTTACCAATGTGCATGGGTCATGTAACACAAAGGTGGCTTCCAATAACACTGCACTGCAGCACTGGCTTATGACAGAACAGTAGGTGCAGTTTTTCCCCACAGCTTGTGAGTGGCAGAAATATAGGACCCCTTTATGGCCCTGGTTCAACCTCCATGTTTGTGCTTTGCCAGAGGCCGGCCCTGGCATTCCCTGTCCGACTTAGAGCACTGGATGACATCAATGATTTTCAAATGAATGCTTTTATACTGCATTCAAGACTTTTTATTGCTTGAAATACTTATACATAACAGGCAAAAATTGTGCATCAAGGACAAGAGAAATATGGAAAACAGCACTTAAGAGAAGCTTACACAGAAAGATAAAACTTTCGAAATCATATCATAAGTCATACCATATGCACCTCTTCCAGCACATTACACGCATTAGTGCATTATTAACAAATAGTTAAATAAGCGTGGGATACCATAGGTCATCATTAGCCTTTTCTTTCTTTTCTGCAGTTATGGGAACCGGGAAGGCTCTTAAAACGGAGGCGACCGGATTACATTCGACCCACAATAGCACAACAGTTACGATGGATATGAGACGTCCCCTATTATTAACCTGTAATCTTATGCAAGATGTATTCTCACCTGACATAATGCACTGCTGGATGTATGTTTCCCTTACATTTAAACGCTATGATGCATGATGTGCTATTCAGGCCTGTACTAAAGTTTTAATAGTTTGAAAAAGCAATAAATTTTTTTTTTTTTTTTAAATCATGCCATATCTCTATAGGATCTTTCATAGAACTTTTAAGGGGATGTAAGTTATGTAGTTTACCCTGAGACCCGCTCACATTATTTCCCTCTTTCCTTCCATTGGTTCAATTTATTGTAGATTGTGGGTTGTAATTCTGCAGTAGTGTGTAGTAGTCACCCACTTGCAGGCATTCACTGTCTACCTGCCTTCAGAAAGATAAAGCAGGAGTCTAGTATTACATACTTTTTCATACTCAAATCAATGTGTCCTCCTGTTTGCTCTTCTTGTGTCACACCTAGTCCACCAGTGGCTATCATACAGCTCTTCTGAACACAGGAAGAGTGAAGGGATCATCCTAATTTTCCATTTAATAACAATTCTGCTTCTGTCTAAGCCCAATGCCAAATCTAAAATCTTCTAACTCCTTTTGTCAATTGGAAAAGGCCTACAAGCGTGCTTTTGGATTGTTAAATGTTGTTGTAATTTGGCTTGTTCTGCATGCGATTGTTTCAATCACTGCCTAACCTCTCCCAGTTTTTTGAACAACTTTACATTACAAAAACTAAAATGTGTGACTTCACCCTGAGAAGATGCTAGTCTGTGAGTTATGTGTGTCCTATGTGTAGTTATTTAAGGAAGGTATGATCTGTGCGAAAGGTCAAAAAGAATGTATTTACATCGGAAATTTCTCAAAAATGCTTTGACTTTACCACAAGTCTGCCTATTCTACATTGGTCATGTCAATTTCTCACCCTGTGTTCGGAATCACAATCTCTCAGCTATTAATGTTCACTGATAGACAACTAGAAATCATGTCCTTGTGCAGGACAAACATGGCCTCTCTGTGATCGCCCCAATTCAGTGCATTATGTAGGAAGAGGCAGAGTGGAGAATTTGGGAAGCCCATTCACCATGTGGATCATTCTTGTATGTTGTAAAACGTGCACTATGGATATATTGTGGTGCAACTTAATTTCCACAATGTATGATCTATTGCCTTCTGCCAAATTAACCATCTCTATGCATCCTTTAACTTTCCAGTAGTGTCAAACAACAAAGGCCACTCAATATGCCAGTTGAAACCTGCGTAATCTTATATATGTGCAACAGTGGTTCACTAAGATTTCATTTAACATATAAATAGATACCTTTTCAGTTAAAGACATTTGACTCAACACATTCAATATGGCTTAGGAGATGTACCAATGAACAAATCTAATGATACCAAAAAGGCAACCTACACATCCACTATTTATTCCACACAGTGAGAAGACAAAAGTAGCCCAGTGTCCCAAGCGATCACACATTAGACAAGAAGTAAACAAACGGTATGAGCGTGTATATACAAGAACAAACAACTATAATCGTAAAGATCAAGCAGCATACGTTGTTATCAGTCATATTACTACAGCCTTCAATAAATAAGTCTATAAACAGTCTGTTTATTTAATTCTCGACAAAGGGCCAAGATGAATGCTGGTTCCAAAATACAGAGTGAATGAAAACATTCCCTGTAGTACTGGTACAAACCAATTATGCCTAACACTCTGGAATCCTTGAATGAAGACCAAAGAAGGGGCTTTGATGGTTTTCTCTCACTATTACAAGCACAGAATATATGAATTAACTCTATCTAGTGAACTGCCCCAATCTAAGTATCAGCGTAACAAGGTTGCTGTACGTAAACTCACAAGACATATAGGGCCATATGTAGGTACCTAAATACCGGTCGGTAACGGCCGAAAATCGGTAAATATCCCGTTACCGACCGGTATTTAGGCAATTGAGATGTAGGTGGCTGGATTTCAGGATTCGGTAATTTACCGAATTGGAATCTTAAGAAATTACCGAATCCTGAAATCCTATGTAGGGGGCACTCAAGTGAGTGCATTTTTGGTTTCTGGATTTGTTATTTACCACCAACTACAAGTTGATGGTAAATAACGAATACCTTTTAAAAAGCAATTTTGTGCTTTTTGAAAAGTGCCATGTCATTACAATGCATACCATTACAACGCATAGTACCCTTACACTATCCAACACTTACCCTACTGTTGCACTCACTGGAGTTAGAATAGACTTTTTTTACCCCTACACTAGCCAACACTTACCCTACTGTTGCACTCACTGGAGTTAGAATAGTAATTTTTACCCCTAAACTATCCAACACTTACCCTACTGTTGCACTCACTGGAGTTAGAATAGTAATTATTACCCCTATACTATCCAACACTTACCTTAAATGCGATGTATTGGTATGCATTGTAATGGTATGCGTTGTAAAGGTATAATGCGATGTAATGGATTGCGTTATAAAGGTAGTTTCTGAAAATGCGATGTAATGGCATGCGATGTAAAAGAATGCGTTGTAAAGGTTGTTGCGAAGTAAAAACTGCATTGTAAAGGCATGCATTGTAAATGTATGCACTGTAACGTCATACATTCCTTCTGGACGTTACTTTCCAATGCGAATACTCATTTGTAGATGGTGGTGTGACTTCCAGATGTGGTGATGTTGAAGCAGAGTATTTGTTCGACCTCTCTCTGAGGGGCCTCTCGTGCTTCACCTGCTGTTTGTGCCCCAGTATGTTCTGGAGCCTGTAATGTCTTCCATTGTTATTCTACACTCTTGCTTACAATTGGCCCTCTTGATACTTCTGATGTGGTCCTTGTTGGGCTGGTGACGTCTTGTTCAAGCTGAGCTATTGCTCTAATAATACAATGACGCCTCTCTGAAGATGTAATGCATGATTTCTGAGATTCATCCAACTGTTCAAAATGGTAACCAAGGTACTATGCAGTAACACTTGCGGCTGCTAGGCTGAAGGGTTGTTTATGCTTCTTGATGCTGTAGTTAAGGTTATGATATCTATTCTTGATGAGCAGGTTTCTAATTGACCATACCCACGGTTTGTCCTCCTCTGGGAGATGAATATGGTTATAATCTGGAATTTACCTCTATAGGTTTCATATGTCTACTTCAGTTCGAAGTTCAATACCTGCAGCAGAACCCGCCCCCCCCTCTTTTTTGATTCTTTAACTGATAGCTCATGATTTTAGCTGGATGCTTTGCTCAAAGAATCTCTTCTCCTTTCCCATGGGGCCAGCTGAAGGTTTGTGTACTGTTTCTACTACTTCATCTTGCTGCTTGAAGTAGTCAATCACCCACTCATTATGCACCATTATTCAGATTCTTGATGAATAAGATGTTTTTCACGAAATCAACTGGTTTATCTGAAGTAGCAGCTGCCTTTGAAGCTTCCCCCAGTTATTTCTGGTGGTTACCCACAGTCTGCATGATATCTTCTTGAGATCCTTGCAATGATCCTGGCAGGAATACTGCATGCTCGCATTCTTCAGTTGTTCTACCTGCCTTTGTGATCCTCTAATGATAGTGCTCGAATGCTCGTGGCTGAGGGGATCCAACCGCAGCACCTTGTATCAGCACTTTTACTAAATGCAGGTTTTATACGGTTATGTGTTCATCACTAGATGTGTTTAAGCGGTGCTATAATCAAAGTGTGACTGTTCTGTGGGTGCAGACTACATTTACTACTTTGATTTACTCACTGTCAATTACGTAAGGGCTGAGATGTACAAGGACTAATAAAGATGTAACATATCATTGAGGAGGTGTTTTTTTACTTACTTTCAGTTCCCATCCTCCCTCCTCCTGTTCTGTTAAACACTATTGGTACATCTGTTCCACAAATGTGTTTAACTGAAGGTGAATGCTGAGCAACAAGCCTACATACTGTTGACAGAAATAGTCCCTACACTTTACCTGCATGTTTAACTGTGGTAAGATTATAAGGGAGATTTATCAACACTTTGCACTGGGTTTGCATCACAAAAGTGACACAGACCCAGTGCAAAATGATGTGTTGGGATACACTTTCCAACACAAATCCTGTTTTGTGGTGGAAATTTGCCTGAGGCAACGCAAGGTAACACAACATGTTACTTTGCTCTAGTTTCCATGAGGGGACATTCCATTAGTAGTACGTTGGCATTCCCAAGATTCGCCCTTTGGATTTTGATGCAAATTCCTATTTACACTCGTAGACGGGCACTTGCTCTTTGGTTGCTGCACGGCATGGCACCAAAAAGGAGTAGATCTACATAATAACTTTCCAGTGCAAAACTTTATGTGCACTGCATTGTACAGCACATACTCCTCAATCTGGGAAAAGATTTGGAGTAGGTCTAAGCACAGTATTTTGCATTGGTATGTACATAATGCACATACACAATGCAGATATTCTTGCACTATTGCACAAGGGTGTATTCATGGCTCTAGACTAGCACAAAAAGCCAATGCTGGGGAAAAAAACAGCAGTGCCATATCTTTGTACATATTGCTCTGCAATGCTCTCACCTGCTAGTACAACTCATTGGTTGCTATGCTGCATTGTGGTGCAATTAGTAAATGTGCCGCTAAATCAATGCCTGATGCAAATTCATTAGAGAAACGAGTATGCGAAGGTGCATTGCTATACACTTTGCTGTCTCCTACAACTCCATAGATACAAAGGTATCTATTTTAACAGATCAAATTGATAAGAAATTAGGCTATTAGTTGAATGAGGTAAGCACTCACTGCAATTAATAATCCTAATCCATATCAGGGTGAACTAGTAAAGGCACTAAATCATTTTGAGCCCAACCCTGCTGTTAGCTATGGCACAGAGCAGACAGACTTAACTTAGAGGCAATGTGTGAAGTATTTATGCAGACCCAAACAGTAACAAAACTGAAATGCTAAATAATAAAAATTCACAAACACATTATAAAAATAGAGTAAATGTTAATAAACACAACAAAACCTAAATGGCAAAAATCCAATAAGGGGAACCAGATATATACATTTTTAAAGTTGTAAGTATAAATAGTTATATATATATTTAGCGAACAATGGTTCTGATGTGGCCTAAAAAGGTCCAGAAATACAAGAGGTTACCCAGAGAGGGACCCTGCTATCATTAACCAAATGAAATCAATTCAGCGGGGAGCAGTAGGGAGCAAAAAGATGAATCTGTAGAGGGGAATGTAGGTCACAGGGGTGACGAGTATTTATTTCCACTAAATCAAATACAGAGTGCTCACATACATAGAAAGCGTGGTGTGAAAATAGTGACGGTGGGTTTTAAAAAGACATCGCATTGACAACAAAGAACAGCTGAATTCCTTAAGTGATTTATACAATTTTTTCACGGAATTCATGTTGTGAAATGGTCGACGGCGTTTCAAACCCAATTATTGGGGTTTATCTTCAGGACAAAGTGAGCAAGGCGTGTGCTTAGAAAATAAGTCGAACGTTCGTCATTCAACTGGTAGGAATGGATCAAGAGCTCCAGGTTGGAATTCGATGCGAGCTTAATCAAATGGAGGCAGCTGGGCAAATTAGGAGATCGCCACGTCGATTTCCGCGATTTGGTTGTGAGGCAACAGGTCAGTAAATGGGTGCCTGAAGCCGAGCAGGGAACGAGGTCCTGTTGCTGCTGGAGCTGGCCGTTGAGTGCAAGTATAAATAGTGCAAAGAAGTACAAAGTGCCAATGACCGTCGCAGCAGAACAGGACCTAGGTGCAATTTACTACTGAATGTGATGCAGCACAGGCCGGATACATCAACCAGCTTCCTCCTGGTCAAAGATTTTACCTTCTGACTTCTGTACTTTAAGTCCCAATCTGTTGCAGGAGTACACTTCTAAAGCCCCCCTTCCAGACTTTAGGGCAAGCACACAGAGACTCGCAAGGTGTCAGGCAGAGGCCAACAGAATGATCCAGTCCAGGTCCAATTGCTACTGGTCGGCAGAGTGGTTGCAGAAAAAGGCCTCTTGTAGAATGTTTTCCTCTGTGGCTCTAACAGGTGGTCAGTCATATGCCCCTTGAAGTCTACTTCTTTGTCCTGGGTTAAGGAGGCAGAGCAAGTTCAGCCTTCTAGGGTCTTCGCAGGTCTCAGACAACAGGTTCAGTCATTTTCTAATCTTCTACAGGTTCAGGAGCATTCTGAAATGAGTGCATAGAGATACCATGTGTATACCTAAGAGTTAGTGGGTGCGAATGACCCCTGGGGATGCCCTAACCAATAGAGTAGAGGTTCAAGAGGCTAACCTTACCCACTTTGGTTATTTCCAAGATGGTCAAAGTCTTTGGCCACACAAAACCTTGACTTTCAGTGCTGGGGGTGTTTGTGAGAAGTGCATTTTAATACTATGATATTCCTAGTGTCCGCCCACATTTAACACAAAATTCCATTTCTAGGCAATCCTTGTACTCTCAATAAAACTCAGCTACTGACGTCTGCTAGGACAAAACTGAGTTTTGAGTACCCAGACAGTGATACACACAAATTGCTTTAGCATTCTGTATTCCTCCTTTTAAGTGCGCCCAAATGCCGTATGTAAATCCCCAGCAGACTTGTCAAGCAGGTCTTGATACTCCAGCAGGATCTGACACTGTGATTTCAACAACAGGCCCATTGCGGTGGCAGCTGGTCTGGCTAGAGGGACAAATGAAGGGTACAGACCTGGGAGTTAGTTACAACTGTTTATTTATTTATTTTGCGGATTTGTACAGCGCATAGCTGCCCCAGCGATGGGGCGTCCCAGCGCTACCCAGGTGTAAGTGACTAGAGACGGTCCAGAAAAGGAAAGAGTTTCGCCGGGAAGAGCCAGGTCTTTATGGTTTTACGGAACACCTGGTGGTTCTGGAGTCCTCTAATGGAAGAGGGAAGAGAGTTCCAGAGTTTGGCCGCCAAAACCTTAAAAGAGCGACCACCAGCTCTGGCTCTTTGAACTCGGGGGGATACAAGCCAGCCCTTGGCCAGTTGAACGCAGGAGTCGACTCGAAACATACGGCAGTAGCATGTTGGCTAGAACCGGAGGTGCTGGTTGGGTCAAGATTTTATGAGCGACACAGAGTGTCTTGAACTGAATGCTTCTATCTACTGATAGCCATTGTAGCTTAGGTAAAAGCTTAGACACTGAACATGATTTTGGGAGTGCCAACAGAGTCCGAGCTGCGGCATTTTATATTCTTTGAAGGCGTTGAATACAGGATTTGTTTGCGCCTAAATATAAGGAGTTGCCATAATCTAGCCTGGATAGAATCGTGGCCTGTAGGATGGTCTGACGAATATTAGGGTAAAAAAAAACAAGCAAAGGTTTTAACCCTCTCAGAAGCCCGAAACAAGTCCCTGCAACCGACTTGGATTGAGTGTCAAAGGAGGGACTTCTATCAATCCAAAATCCCAGGTTCTTAACCGCCTCCGTTGGTATGGGTCCAGGTTTTAATTTGTCTGGCCACCATTGCTCTGACCACATGTCGCTATCTCTCCCAAGCAAAAGTATTTCTGACTTGCTTGCGTTTAACTGCAAGCAGTTTGCTGTCATCCAGTCAGCGATCACCAGCATATCTTCCTTAAATTTGACGAGGTTATTTTTGCATTTCTTAGAAAAAGCGATGGCATGATAGGCCTCTTTGCAGTTAATCAAATCTTTGGACCCGTCGCACAGGTGATGCTGATAAGAGCACAATAACACCTCCCCACACCCAAGGCCTTATTTCCCAGTCCTGACAGCAAGTTCAAACCTCATTCATGCCCACTGAAATGCTAATAAGTTGTGGGCAGAAGGGAGAGAGCAAATGCCCACAGGAACAACAGTGCAAGTGAGGCAGGTTGCAAGGCTGCATCTCCATGATCCAACAAGCCCTGATCAGCATGCGCTCGCCCTTGTCAGTGCAGGACATTCCCCCATTTGGATTCCTCTCAAGAGGGGCATTTTGTCACCCCTGAAGTGAATATTCTCTCTGTGTTACACAAGGTGAGCACTTATACTTGTGACTCCTCCATGCCGTCAGTTATTTTGTCTGTGTGACATACACAGGTTACAGATACCCAGGATCCTCTCCTGTCCTGATGAGATCCAATCATCCAAATAGGGTGTCGAAAGGTAATCGACAAACATACAACAAACAAACTATGCAACATTAATTGAAACCAAAGACTGTTGCTTGTTGAAAAAAAAACATACAAGGAAATGTAAATTTGCTCTCATGTTTAGCCCAGTGTGGTTTGTGCACACCACACTGGGGTCACATGTCACTGTAAAGCAAAAGGATTATTTATTTGTCTTCCCATTTGTTGTCAAACTAAGATTTTAATATAACGTTTTCAGAACAGACTAAGGGGCTGATTCACAACTTAAGTTAGACCAAAAGTCTACCTTAGACCAAAAGTCAAACTTTACTACCTTTTGGTGTTCACAAAGGTAAGGTACTACTAGTAACTTTACTACTAGTAAACTTACTAGTAGCAAAGTTTCTAATGGTAAAGTTACTATTAATAAAATTACTAGTAGTAACGTTACTAGTAATAACTTACCTTTGTGAAAACCAGAAAGTGGTAAACTAAGGTTGGTAAACTTAGACTTAAGTAGTAAAGTTAGACTTAAGTCCAAGTTTGTAACTTTTTGGTATTAACAAAAGTAATTTACTACTCAGAATTTTACTAATAGTAAGCGTTCTTCTCTTCTAGTAAAGATACTACTACTAAAACCACTAATAGTAAAAATACTAGTAGTAACTTACTTACCTTTGTGAATACCAGAAAGCAGTAAAGTTAGACTTTTGGTCTAAGTTAGACTATTGGTCTAACTTTACCTTTGAGAATCGGGTCCAAAGTGTTGTTGTCTTTGTGTTTCTCTTACTTTTAATTGCACTGAATGCTTATAGTGATTTAGCTGTATATCTATAAGAGATACACTATAAGATACCTGAGAGGACGATTGTTCTCAACAATTACAATGCTATGCATCACAAACGCTCACTTCCTATATCTATATATGAATGTATATGCAGCACTATGAGAGAAGGGGTTTTTTATTTTTCCTTTTTACAATGTTAAACAGGATGCAAGGACATGTAGATATTGTTTTTGCATTCATTCCACCGTATTTGTTCTAGATTCCCACATATAAATACCCTTTTTCTTGGAAGTGCTTTGGTCACATATGAAGGAATACATTTTAATTCCTTTCATCAGAGCATCTTTAACCACAGGCCAGCAGTTAAAACCAGTTATACTATCATGCACAAACATCGTTTGCAGCACATGGCAAAATATTCCGTTTACATCCTTCTAACAGTATGATATCTTAAGCATATTAAACAATTCAATCTTTTCAATTCAAGTTACATTTGAGAGCTTCCTTTTGAAAGAGTTTTAAAATATTTGAAATAAAACAAACCCAGGTCTGGCGCGTCCATGTGGCGAGGTAACAGACATACATTTTGGAGAAGCCCCAAAAACGAGAATTATACGGAAAAAGGAATTGTTTAGCACAACCTAAAGAGTGAAGAGGGTTTATGAACTTTCCCTCTTGTTGTGTTTATTCAGATGGGCGATCTTCATTTATATGGATTGCGAAAGATAATTATTGTGTTTCAACAAATCGTGTTTTGCATCCACAATAGCAGTTAGAGTAAATAGGAATTGTATATATTTGTGTACAGATGTGTTTGTGATTGTTTATGTATATTGAATTTGGTGTATATATGTTGTATATTGACTTTTCTCAAAAAATATATGGATATAAATATAAACACAATTTTGGCCCACATACTGGTGTATGGTTTTTGAATATATAAAGAAATATTTTGGATATATATTCCAGGTGAAGGATTAATTTAAGTGTCCTTCCAACATAAAATATTCCCAGATCTATTACGCCGCATCATTTCTTCTATTTTCCATGTGGCGAGGTAAAGCATCAGCCATAGGACATCCCCGAGTGGTCCTTTCAAATTACTGCAATAGGCTTGAAAAAAACATTTTTTCAACGTAAGGCGAGTGCCCCAGCCAGAAAAATATGTGCTTGCCTGGAGTGCTTAAAGGCCTCACTCCTCAATGAATCTAGAACTAATTTACATTTCCCCTTATAGACACTGATATAGGTAAATAATTAAGATTTTTTTTTTTTTTTACCTTTGGAGTTTTATATGGCACTTACAAGGATCAGTAAGGTAAAGTGCTTTACAGAGATAAGGCGCAAATTTTACAATGCAGATTGGGCATATGTAAACATATTCTATGGGTAACAACATATATATAAGCATTTGAGTAGACCAATTTTACGCACTTTACACTTGCAGTAGAAAATGAACAGATACAATACAAGTAAAAAAACAGGGCATGTTTTAAAAGGAATTAGACAGTATCTATTCAACAGAAATATATACAATCAGACACCCTGCAGTTTAAGAGGGTAAACTTATCTGTAATAACTACGCTGTGATATTAAAGGCGAGCCTAAAGAAGCACTGAAAGTCTAAGTTGTTGATGAGCAGTGTGGTCAAGAATGGAACTAGACAAGAATAGCTTCATAAAGTGAGGATATACAATTTAAGAAGTCAAAGAGTGGATATGGTGGTTGAACAGTTATATTTTAAGTTCACTTTTGAAAAGGAAGGGAGATGGGGTGGTATGGCCGGACAGTTTAATCCAAGTTGGAATCTTATGAGCACAGCAGAAGACTGCTGCGAATTAAGCAAAGTTATTATCAAGCTATCCTCGAATTATCAGGACAACTTGTGAACTCATCAGATATTCATTTCCAAGTCATCCTCAAATTAACATGCACAAGTTTATAAACTCTGCTGATTACCTCGAGAGCGTGTTGATATTTGATGATGAGAAAATTACTTCTAAGGTAGTTGTATGGTCATCCAAGGAACCTGGGATGGCTGCTAAAAAATAATCCTGTTTGACAAAGCTTTTGGTCTACAGCTCCAGCCTTCTAAGGAAGCTCTCTTCATTTTACATACAACGTCCTTTCAGTCACAAAATGAAGGATGCTCTGGGACCCAGGTTCACCAAATTTATGGTGGGGTCAACCCCTGATCATCTGAGCAGTTCCGTGAAGTCAATGTGCCATGTGAGGACACCATGATGACCTTATCCATGGTGTCCTATCAAATAGACATGGGAGAACTGCGCTTGTGCAGACCATTGGACTTTGCAAAAAAACACTCCTTTATTAACTTTCATAGGCCAAGTAGCTTTGAACGTCCAAAATGCCCACTCTTGACTGCAAGGTTGATGACAATCTATCTATGAAGGTAGAAAGAAGAAAATGGTTTACTTTAGGTACCACCACACCTATGTGTACCCATTTGTGGCCATGGATACAATAGGAGTTGATATTTCTATTACGCATTCCTACACCAAAGCTTCACCTATCTGTAGAAACGAACCAGAATCCGAATTTCATGTTATGAACAGACTTGATTATGCATTTTAATATTTGGATAATGGCCCATTTTGAAGCACTCTGTCACTATATCTAGTGTGGCATAATTAAACCAGTGTTGGCACCTTTGTTTGTATGCCATGTTAGGCAATTTAAAGCTTTGCCAATAATGGTGTTATGTTGTCAAAGATCATCTCTGAGATGTAGCAGTGAACGGAAGCGTGAGATACACACTGTCAGTTTGCATTACACTGATCCGCACGCGACGTCGAACAGCCAGTATTACTGCTCGGTCATATCCAGGTCATGCAGGCATGGACAATCGACATGCAGTACATTCCTAAACCGTACTAAAGCATGCCAGGGAAAATGCTGCCCTGTTTATGAAGCTGAATTAAAATTTTAAATTAAAAAATGTAGTTTTCATGTTGAAAATCATTTTGGTGGTGCAGCGGTATTCTGGAGTACTAGTTCAGGAACCAAAAACAGAAGCAGGACATATTGCTCTGAACTCCACACTGGTAGGAACCCGCTAGATACAGTGCATGTACCTGAATTGTAGCCTAGTCAGAGTGCCAGGGGTCCTAATTCATGCAAGGAAATGGCCCTTCCTCCCCTCCAGTTGCCTGATTTTAGACTGGCAACACTGGGATACAGGGAGCCCTTCTCACTACAATGCCGCTACACGAGCTTCACTATGATAGCTATAGTTATTTTTCGGAAACTTCTTAAAGAAGGTACAATAATTTCATAGTAGAGTATTCATATGTACATAAAATATAAAGTTGGTAGCTTTAATGAAAAAGTATAGCATTTAGTTCTCAAGTTTACATTCACTCCCTAACACACATGCCTTTTGTGAATATAATGTAGCCTCATTCCATGCAGAGCTAGCACTCCTTTTCTTTTTGACCTGCTTTACCCAATATTGAAAATAGACACACAGCTCTGCTAAACCACCAATACAGACTAAATGTAGTCAGTTGCCTGGAGAAATATGGGCGTAATTTCAGCGGCGCAGCTAGCTACTTTGCCTCCTGCCGTGGTCCCTGCCTTTGACGCCCCCATGGCATCCACATGGAAGAGTGGAGAGTGCGGGGGTGTAAGGAGGGATTCCACTGGCAATTCCCGAGTTTGCCACCCTGCGGCAAAAGCATGTAACAGCAGGGGGCAGGCCGCCAACATCAAAACTTGTGCCGTCCGGGATGGACCAACACCCCCACCCCCCTTAGCTACGCCACTGCTTAATTCCGTAGAACCAAACAACTTTGAAGCTCTGACAACAACAAAATAAAATACCCAATCAGATTAGAAATGTTGGACGTTTGCCCTGTCTACATGTTTACCCAGTTTATTTTTTTTACTTTTGCTGAATCCTATTGCTGCTGACTATAGAACTCGGTGCACTTTACTTCTGCTAACCAGAGGTAAAGTGCTTCTCTTCTTCCTTTCAACATGATGAAATTGGTTTACACCCGATTGGTATATTTAAGTTACATATAAGTACCTCGTATATGGTACGGAGGTGTATGCAGGGCCTGTAAGTTAAATGTCTCAAATGAACTGCAGCACTCATAGTGCCATCCGCTACAGTGAAAATGTAAACATGACTGCAGGTATGTACAACAGGAATGGTAGTGGTGTAAATACGGGTCGCACATCAAATAATTATTTAAATATATACTGGGCTAACACATTGTGATATACATTTTGTTTAGGGACAATCAAGTAAATTGTGGTGCCACCACCATAGGTGCAGAAAGACACTGGAACCTCAAGGGTCCCGATGTACCAAAATGCAACTAAATGAATCCCAGCACTGCAGGCATGCCAACAGTAGCCTGGCTGCGTAGGTTTTAACCTGTCAAAATAACCCCTTTTGACAGGCCTAAAGCTTCCTTTTAAATATGCCTAAGTCACCTCTAAGAAGGCCCTGTAGCCCATAAGTCAGGGTGCATGGTATTAAATGGAGAACATGTGTGGAGACTTTGCAACCCGTCCTTGAGAGAATACTCCTTCTTTTCTCCACCACACCAGACACAATCCAGAATTTACCATATTTTCATCACACGTAATGTTTCTCAATCCCTGCTCTCAGCAGAGATATGGCCTATCCTCATCTCTGATTACGCTCCTGTTACGATCCAACTGGATCTCCTCCAACAACCAACATCCCCCAAGAGATGGTGCTTCAATAACTTCTTACTTCTTGATCCCAACTTTAAGGCCTTTTTCACCACTTTTATCCACAAATGTTTTCACACTAATCAGACTGACAATCTCCAATTTAGCACAATCTGGGACGCTTTTAAAGCTACCGCCAGAGACTTTATTATTAGGTATTCGTCAAACAAACGCAAAACAATCCACAATACACTTCTTACCACAATTAAAACATTAGAACATGCCTATTACACTTCTAAGATGAAAGCCAGCCTCGAAGATCTTATAAAAGCAAAGATTGCTTTGAATAAATCCTCGACTGAGAGTGCCTCTTTATTTTTACTAAAGACAAGCGCAAAATACTATGGTGGCCAAAATAAAGCAGGCAAATTATTATCCAATTATCTTAAGATTAAGCAAAACAGGCTACACATCGACTTTATTATAGCTGATAATCAAACACCAAAACACAAAGATTCCGAGATTCTTCAGGAATTTGTACATTTCTAAAAATATCTTTATACACCAGAAAATATACCCCCGTATACAGTTATATCTTAAAAATTTTCCAATATCCAGAAGTGTGACATTCCCCTTTCTAGTCTAGACATCTTGGAATCCGACATTACATGAGATGAATTATTAGATGCATTTAAGATTCTCAAAAAAGATAAAGCGCCGGGTACTGATGGATTCACAGTTGAATTGTTCTTACACTTCGCCCAATTGCTTATTCCATATTTACATACTCATCTCTTCTTTCATTTCTTCCTGTAAATCATCAGGTTAATTTTTAGAGGCATTGATATGTTTAATACCAAAGGATGGCAAGGACTCCAGATACTGCAAAAATTATAGACCCATTTCGTTAGTTAATGTGGATTATAAAAAAAATATATCGAAGCATTAGCTATACGGTTGGAACTGCATCTTCCTTTGTTGCTTGGTAAGGAGCAATCAGGCTATGTTAAGGGCCGTAATATCACAGATAACACGAGTTTGTTCTTCAACATTCTATCTAGGTTGCCTCATCACTCGTACTCACTTGCTGCAATTGCTCTTCATGCGAAGAACGTCTGCGATGGAATCTCATGGCCGTTTATTTTTCATGCCCTTAAATGGTTCGGTTTAGGCCCAAAAGTTGTTTCCTTGATCGCTCTGCTCTATTCAGAACCTAAGGCAGACATTTCATCCAATGGTCTTGTATCTCCTTATTTCACTCTTCACAGATGCGTCCGCCAAGGTTGCCCTTTATCCCCTTTTCTTTTTAATTTAGCGTTGGAACCTTTTCTTTCTCGAATAAGACAGAATCACTCCATTAAGATACCAACATCAGAGTCCCAACACATCAAATTAGCAGCCTATGCAGATGATAAAAGTGTGAAATTATGCCCTTAAGCAAATGCACGTTTATGGAAGACTTTCAGATCTCCAAGTTTACATGGAACTCCAAACATTTAAAATATCTCGGACTTTGGTTCTCTCCCTCCATAGTCACATCTATTTCTCTCAACTTAGATAAATGCATAAATAAATTAAAAACGCTCACTGCAAGATGGCATCCGCTTCATCTCTCTTGGTGGGGTCATTTAGACACAATCAAAATGATGCTAACCCCTATAATCCTTTATATAATTTTTAACATACCGTTACCTATACCAGCCAAATACTTTCAAAAGATTAATTCTATACTAACAACAAAATAACAATAAATCATGGATAGCATTACAAAAATTGACACTACCAAAATGAGAAGGAGGTGTTAATTTCCCCCATTTTTCCAGCTATCATAAAGCATTCCAATTGAAACATCTCTCACATTGGATCTCTGACCAATCACCCAACAGCCCATTGTGGGTCGACCTTGAAGCTTCATTTATAGCACCTTTTTAATTTCAAGCATATCTCTCTTTCACTTGTAAGCCTCCAAAAAACTATACACCAGTCATCAAACACTCATGCAAATTATTACAAGTCACTCTTTGATACCGCTTGATCTTGATACTTTTCTTAATTCCACAATTTGGCATAACAAACTTATATTAATTAAAAATAAACCTACATACTGGAAATCATGGAGAAAAAAAGGCTTAATTTGGGTACACCAATTATTTGACCAAGACATACCCTTTCAATTTTCGCAAGTACAGGATCTGTATCACCTTCCGACTTCCTTCAAGCACAAATTTTTAACCCTACAAACTGCGATTTCCGACACATGTGACCAACTCCCACAAACGTCCTCTCCATCCTCCCTACCTCCTAACATTTGGAACAATTTTCTACGTGTGCATCCTAAGGCCTCTACTATTTATTACCACTTAACACAATCTCCTACAAATAGAGATAAATCTAAAATAGAACTTTCTTGGTAGACTGACCTGGGTGTTGATTCTTGTCTTGTTATGGAACAAAATATTGTTCAAATTCCGGAAATCCTCTACAAAGGCAAGCATTACTCAAACATTTTTTTTATCTATAATAGACTGCTTCTTACACCCACACATCTACACAGGATTCATACTGCTACTCCAAGTTCATGCTGGACTTGCTCTCACGACATTGCTGACTTAAAACACATGTTATTTATATGCCCATATGTTTAAGTTTTGGGAACAGGTTTGGTCTCAAATCAACATCATTTTCAACACCACAGTTCCCTTGTCCTTTATTAATATCATTTTAGGTATATCAGATTGTTTGAGTCCTTGCACCAAGAAGGCTTGTAGATTAGCATGGAGTATGTTTTTTTGGGTGTGTTCAATGGGTTTTTGATCATGTTATAGTGGTGAACCTTTTTGCCAGTATATTTTGAAAATGGTTATTTAATAGGATGGTGAATTTGTACAGGTCAGCAATATCACCGAGATATGTGAATGATTTGGTGGGTTAGGAAGCCTTGTTGAAGGAGTGAGAGGGAGTCGAAACCGTCTGGTGCAAAATATTCTACACTTAGGGATGTTAATGTGGTCGAATGTATTGGAGAATTGGGGTGAGAATGTATGGACTAAAAGCCTGGTCCTTGAAGTTGATGACACTACTGTGTTTAGTTTTCTTTGAAGAACATTGGATGTGACTGACAGAGTGTGTCAACCAGAGAGTTATGTTTTTACAATGAGAGAAGAACTAAGACTCATTCAATTCATTATCCACAATTTGTGTGATAGCAGAATTTTCGTGGTCAAATGTTTTAAGGAGTATGAAAAGTGAACTTAGAGAGCTGAGGTTTCTCTTTTATTTATACCATTAACACATCCATATAAGCAAGTTTCTGCTCTGGCATTAGATAAAAGGAAGAAGGAAGTTATGAGAGAGGCTGGAGTGGATGTGACTTGCTTATGGGCACATTTGGTAAGAGGAGTGTCTGCAATGAGGAGGTTTACAGAATCATTTATATGTGGTAGACTGGATGAGTGAATCTATGTCCAGGAAGTGCTATTTCAAACCTGTTAAAAGGGCAATTGACAGTGAGTTAGAACGGCAGTGAACTTGCATATGGTTAATGTTAGAATTGGGAATCTCTGGTTGACACAGGTAGGGACTTGTGTCAAGCAGGGATCCTTTCTTCCAGTCAGGGTAAGGGGTTACACTCCAACAATAACCCCTGCTCACCCTCTAGGTAGCTTGGCGCGAGCAGACATTTGTGACCACACACAGTAATTCAATGATACCCCCACAAATGGACTCCACACTGGGTTTATCACAAATAAATGTTTTTTATATAAGCAGACTTATCACAAGACCCAATAACGTTAAGCGGGCCCATAATACTCTGAGTAATAGCAGTTTGTGATATTTTAGCGTATTTCAGGAGTTCAGTGTGCTTCGTGCGCTTCGTACGGGCTGTAAGATGCTTAGGAGCTGGGCTTACAAGCGTTGCAGGCGCTCCGGACGGAGCGTACACCCTGCGGTGCTCACGAGCGGCTCACAAGCGTTGCCGGCGCTCTGGGCGGTGCGTACACCTTACGGGGCATATGAACGGGGCTCACACTGCTGCAGGCGCTCCAGAGCGGAGTGTACACCTTACGGTGCGAGCGGACACAGTACCTTTCTTTTTAGAAGTTCGTCACGGACGATGCGTTGAACAGTGCGTTGTACGGTGCGATGCCCTCCTCTTGCGGTGCGAGCTACGGCTCGAAGGGGGCCTCAGTCACGATGCTCAAGGGGACGGTGCGGAAGTACGGTGCGCTGGCTCTTCGTTGCGGCGTACGAGTCGTACCTTGAGAGCGGCGCCTTTCTCAGCGCGATGCGAAGCAGGCAGAACGCTCCAGAGGGGAGCCACGTACCAACTACTCTACATGCCGCATCCTGCCCACAACAGGGGTAGGGGGGCACGCTGAATAGTACGATGCAGAGAGGGGGCAAATCACCAGCATCACAAAGTCCTTCCTTCACGTTGCGAGCTACGGCTCGTAAGGGGCCTTAGTCGCGTTATTTGGGCAGGCAGCGGGGCGCAGGCTTGCCAGTGTACACGCTGAGTTGGGAGGCGCACACTGTTCTCTGCATCAGCGTAGGGAAGAACGGCGGTTCTCAAGGGGGGTGAAGTCCACTGGTCCTGAGACTTCGTTCAGGGGGCAAGCTCAAGCACAAACCCTTGGAGAACTTAAACAGCACAAGTTGAAGCAAAGTTTATAAGCAATCTTTCTCCTCTCCTTCAGTAGCAAGGCAACCACTGCAGGCCAATCCCCCAGGTCAGGGACAGTACTCCTCCTACAGCTTTCCCGGTTCCTTCCCCTCAGGCAGAGGTTCGTCATGTAGCAGGATCTGATTTCTTAGGAGCAGGGCTCCTATACTTATACTACATTTCTTTTGTTCTTGCAGGCCAGGGGGGCCCTTGCCTAGTTCGGTCCGGTTTCTGAGCACTTTGTTGACATGATGCAGGCTTCTTCTTTCAGGGTGCAGGGCAGAGTCATCAGACGCTCCACAGGGGGTGGAGCCAGCATTGTGGTGGCAGAGCACAGCCCTATTCAGAGTCCAGGTGTACTCCTCCCACCCATCTATATGTCAATCTCTCTATTCACCACCAGGCTACCTAGCCCTGCCCCTCTGGGATTTCCCAGCCCTGTCACTCACACAAGCCAGACAGCAGATACACATCAGCGCAGAGGCGAGCTGAAATGGTTAGGCAAGCAAAGGCCATCCTTCTAAAAGTGGCGTTTGCAAACACAGAACATTAAAATAAACCTTGCTAACAGATGTATTTTATTATTCTGAGTTCAGGCATACTAAACTCGATTTTCTACCATGTTCCCTGGGTCTGTTAGGATCATAGGATGTAACAATTCTAACAGCCCATTCTGGCCTATGAGAACAGGGTAGCCTTACAATAGTGAAAAACGAAAATGGCTGTAATTCACTATTAGGACATGCCACACACATCAGGGCTTGTCCTACCTTATGCTTACAATGCACCCTACCCTTGGGCCTACCAGAGGGGTGACTAACATGAAGTTAAGGGAAGGTTTAGGGACTGGCAAGTGGGTGCACTTGCCAGTCAGCATGACAGTACCAGACTGCACGCAGGTTCTGCAGTGGCAGACCTTAGACACATTTTACCAGGCCGCTTCTGTGGGTGGCACAACCAGTGCTGCAAGCCCACCAGCAGCATTTGCATTTACAAGCCCTGGGCACTCCTGGTGCACTTTACTGGGGTCTGACAGTAAACCAAATAAGCCAATCATGGAATCCAACCAACATATACATTTTAAATAGGGAGCACTTGCACTGTGGCACTGGTTGGCAGTGGCACAGTGCTCTGAGCAGCGAACACCAGCAAAACACATGAGGCACAGCGACAAAAAGTGGAAGGGAGACTCACGCCAAGGTGCCAGGTCTAACAGTTAACCTCTACAATTTGCCATGAAATGTAGGTTTTCTAAGACTTGCAATCAGCAAATCTGGATTTTATTAAAAACACAGAGGATGGAGGAGCCAAGATGGCCGACGGGACGGACGCCTGAGCTCCCGGCTCCGTGGACCGTCCGGCTTCTTTTGTTAATCCTGATTAATTCTCCTGACCTGCGCCGCCCAACCGCCGCGGATTACCGGCACTGAAGTGACTGGCGTTTTCCTGACACCTTTGTCGGCGGGTTTGGTAGCTGACTCGGTGTCTACTACGACCTCCGGCGCTCCCACGGGTCCCTGCGTAGATGGCCGCCGCTGGACTCCGAGGGATGTGGACGGGGTGCTGAGCTGGAGTACTGCGGGTGATTGCGGGGGAGGAAACGCTGGCCGTGCGACTGGAGTCAGACCCTTACGTCCGGGTCGGACTCCCCCGAGCGCCGGCAGTGGTGTGGACGACGTCGGAGCCCCCTAATACTAGCTCTCCTCCGCCACCCTGAAGACAAGCGAGCGGACTCCATTTTGTAGTGTCTTCCTGCGGCGAGCGGCCGGTTCTCGCGGTGGCCGTGGGGCGCTCTCGCCCGTTGCAGTTCCCGAGTGGAGCACGACGCTTTTCCGGTGTCTACATCCTCGGATCATAGTCATTTTTGTCCCGTCACTAATTGCCCGCAGTGGAGATGGCAATGGCGTCTGCTCTTCTTGCTGAGACGCTGGCTGACCCTGGACTCGCAGTGTCTGCGCGCCCATGTGCCCCGGAGCTGATTGCCGCATCGGAGGAACAGCGGGATAGTGCGGACCGATGCTTGGTACAGAGGGACCCGACCTGTTGGGATGTATTGGCCGCCCTCGTGGCGTTAAAAGTGGCAATGCAGAGTAATTGCCGGGCGCTGACCCGGAGAATCGATGAGGCACTGTTTGCAACGGGACGTCCCCGGCTGGAGGATCCCCCGCCGCCCCTGTTTTCTCCTGGAGGTGAAACAATGTCGCAGAGTGAGGGGACGGTGGCGCGGAGTCCTCCTGGCTACAATGTAACGCGTCAACCCATCGACACGGCTACAGTTGCAGGGACACCCTTCACTTTGAACGTCGTGACTCTGCCTACGAACTACCTGCTGAGACCTAGCCTTTCACTTCCCTTGCCAGTTGTTACCCTGAATGCACCTATCGCTCGAGCCTCTGTGGCATGTTACTGCTGCGTTTGGGACCCTGCGGTACGATACGTCTTCATTGTCCCCTTTCCTCGAGAGCGGCCATCTTGTCTCTTTGTCCTGGCTGAAGGTGACTCGCAGCAATGGACGGGCCTGAATCATATCTGCCGGTCCGGACAGGGGTGATGGCATGCCGGTTGTCGCTTTGGTTGGATCGGCATACGGGGCCCTGGACTGATACACGTTTTGTAATTTTGGATGCGTAGTCCTTAATGACCAGTTTTTGTTACATGTCGCTGTGATTTCGCCTCCTGTTTCCTTCTTCTGCCGGGGGGAGGACTTGTGAAGTGCTGAAGTGCTGGGTGTTATTGAATCGGGACCACTGGGTTTAAGTGGGTCTTTTGATACTGTGCTGTACATGGCGCAGGATGTATGGGCGGCGCGGGAGTCCGGGAGTTCGGCAGTGTGGTGGGCTCCTCCCCGCTTTATGGTCTTTTTTCCTTTCTTCTTTCCTTAATTCTATATTTCGGGTTCCTATGGGGCGACAGACACGTAGCTAGGGGGGGGGTAGGCCATAGCCTCGGCATGCGTGTAGGGTGGGGGGTCTTCTTCGATACGTTTTTTGTTACTATGGGCCTTCTTTTTTTTTTTCTTCCGTCCTTTTCCTACGTCTTTTTCTAGGGTCAGTGGGGGGGAATGGTGTTAGGAGGGTAGCGGCTGGGAGGCACATTTCGCTGCGTATCTATATCCTGGTATTATAGTTTCGTGCCGCCATTTTAGATATGTTCACTGTTAGTTGACTCTCCTGTTGGATGTTACCCATTTATCGTATGTCTGTTCTGTGCACTGATCCGTTCTAGCTCTGTATTTCCTTAAATTTAAAACTTTTTAAAATTAACCTTACTGTCTCCTGCCACTCAGTGCACGTGGATTTTGCAACATAGGTCGTATGCTTTTATGTGCTGCCGTGCCACCGAGTGGACGTATACTTTGCTATCAAGCATCAGAAGTGTCGAGGCCGGCCGGATGGTTGTAGGCCCGTATTTGTCTTGTACACAGTGCTAAATAAAGGTTTTATAAAAAAAAAAAAAAAAAAAAAAAAAAAAACACAGAGGATAAGATTATCCCACTCAGTAAGAAGCCCACCCTTATTTGTGTTTTATTTTGCACAGTAAAGTATCTAAAGATAAGAAGAGCCGAAGCCATCAAAAGTGAAGAGGAAACTGACTGATGGATGTGAAGGAACATTCTGAGGTCTATTTATGATGCTCTAGACTTTTTGGTATGGGTTCTTTGTATCTTTTTTGCAGCTCTTAAAAGAAGGAAGATGGGAAGTGGCTCTTTACAGGATTCCGAGGGTAGCCAGTAGGTCAGGTTTGTGTTGGGAGGAGGGATTGGTGTGTTTTAGTGGGGAGTGATGTGGTCAGGGTTTGATGTGATCTTAGATGCACAATGGTATATTATCAGTGTAAATGGACCACTCTGTTTGCTTTTTAATTTATTTATTTTTTATTTATTTTTTCAATTTATAGGGCGCAACAGCTACCCAAGAAGGGTTTCCCGGCGCCTAGACACAGCTAGTTTGAGGACAGGAAAAAGGAATAGTGGCTTCTTGAGTATTATTGTTCAAATAGCCAGGTCTTAACAGACTTTCTGAACCTAATGTAGTTTTCTTCCTTTCGGATGAAGGGAGGGAGTGTGTTCCAAAGGGAAGGTCCCAGATGGGCGAAGGATCTGCCACCTGCTCTCGCCCGTTTGAATCTTGGTACACAGAAAAAGGCTGCCTTCTGTGACCGAAGATTGCGCTTGGGAGTGTAGAGGTAGGCGAGGGATTGAAGGTATTTAGGTGCTACGCCTGCTTTAATTCTGAACATATAGTTCAGAGCTTTAAAGCGGATTCTGTTTTCGATCCTTAACCAATGGAGTTCCCGACGATGGTTCGAGACTCCAGAGCTTTTGGGAATATTACATAGTAGACGAACTGCTGCGTTTTGCACCACCTGTAGTCGGCCGACAACAGATTTGTTCGCGCCCAGATACAGAATGTTTCCGTAGTCAAGCCTTGATGTAATAAGGGCATTGACTACGGTCTTTTGCGTGGACAGAGGCAGCATCCATAGGATCTTCCTCAACCATTTCACTGTGGTGAGGCATAGGCCAGTTAATTTACTGGCCTGTTGATTCATGGATAGAGAATTGTCCACAATGAAGCCCAGATTTCGAGTATGGGTCACCGGAGTAGGAAAGGCGCCCATCTGGTCAGGCCAGTGTCCGGGATTCCACAGATCTTGATCTTTTCCCAGTACCAATATCTCCGTCTTATCGCCGTTTAATTTTAACTGTTTTTTTGTCATCCAGTTCAGGATGTTTAGGAGTCCATCTTTGAGTAAAGAAGGAGAGTGAGGACAGGATTCGGATAGGGAAAAAATAATTTGGGAGTCGTCGGCGTAGTTCATAAGAGTGAGACCCGATTGCTCAACAAGGTCGGCCAGGGGTTTGAGATATAAATTGAACAACAAAGGGCTAAGAATAGACCCTTGGGGCACTCCGTGGGGTACAGGCAAGATTAAAAATGTATTTCGACCATGTGACATAGAACTGCACTGCAAACACGCTGATGGCTAGCAAATGTCTAACTAGTGAGGTAACCTGTGGGTTTCAGGGTACACATTGATCTCTGCAGTAGGGGCATTAACCAGCAGAGTTAGCCCACTTATTTTAACATGTAACATATACAGAGACTCTTCATTTTCCCTCGGTTTTCTTTCTCATTCCATATTTTTCCTTGCCTAATCAGCTCTAAAACTCGATTAACTTGTTTGAATTCAGTCTCTTGTTTCATCTATTTCCCTCGTATATTTTGTCTAACAAAATGTTCTCTTTTATACTTTTTTTCTTCAGTTTCGAAATGATGTTCTAGCTCTGCCCTCTTTCTTTTTCACTTTCTGCTTTTTTCATTACTTCTTTTTGAAATGTTTTAATGTTATACTGTTTGGACAGAAAAAGGTCACACTCCTAACTCAAGAGACGGTGAGCACTTGCCTAAGTTCTTCATAGTAAGCTGCAGATTTTGGACTCATCTCAGCACACATGACAATCATGCATGTATGCTAAAAGAACGTGTGCAAAACATATTGAAACCCAAAGAGGAGTTATGAGGTCTGGAAAGCCCACCAAGTGCACCTTCCTTAATGATCATGAGTATCAACAGGGGTAGTAGCGATAAAGATATAGTGGCAAGATAGGCCTTTTTAGGTCAAGCCTAGGCAGCGCGCAGCGCTGCTCTAGGAATGACCTTAAGAAATCGGTCATCTCTTTTCAAGCACTCATGCTTGTGGTGGCATCTACCTTGCGGGAGCGAGCAGCGGCGCGCAGGGGCCATCTGTTTGTAATTAACGTGGCCGCGGGCGCTTGTTTATATTGCTCTACTCTTGCTCCCCTGCTTCATTTGGAAATAAATTCCCTTTATTGAAAGAGAAAGCCTGTGGAAATTGAACCCTTAAAAAACACGATTATGCAGAGTTTAATTTGTTTCCCATGCAAACACAACATTGTATAGAGCAAAACTAAACAAACAACAGGACGCTAGAAGGTCCTGCATGTATGTTATTTGCGAGGTGTGCGGCTCAAGCCCTCGCATATTTCAAGGCGTGTCTTGTACAGTAGAAGTTTAAGATATGATCAGTAATCTCCAAGAACTCGCTCGCTTTGCATTTTCGAATGGTTGTATTACTTTGGTGATTTATGGCCTACTTTATTTTGGTGGCCTAACCACCGAACCTCCGGTGTGGCAGAGGCCATTCTGGTGGCAGCTGCAACCTAAAATGTATTACTGACAGATACTGCAGTGGGCATTTATCTCCCCCACCCCCAAGACATCACCTGGATGAATAGTACAGGAGGTACCTCCAGAGAAAAAAAAGACTGTGGCAACTCCATCCTATAAAAGATGCACAGTCCACATTTTAAAAGTCCTGTTCTATTTTAGAGTGGCATTGCTCACATGATTATCATTTTAACTCTTTTCATTCATTGATAAGAGAGGGCTATTTGCTGTGTGGTCCTTTTGTATAAGGGCTTGTTATTGTTAATTTGACTATTGTCATATGTGATAATCTGCGGCTATTTAATTTATTAAATGCACATTGCCTACTATATTTATTAACAACTTGGACTTCTGCTTCGAACTATCTTTATGTGTTTATATTTTCCGTAATTATAAATTTGACATTTAAATAAATATACAGACTGAGAGCCATCCATCCACCCAATTTCCATCCATCCATCCTTCTCACCCTCATTGTCTCCCTCTCTCCATTTTTGCGTTAATCACTCCACTCACTCCATCCATGCAGTCCTTATGTTATCCATCCATCTGTCCATTCATTCAGTCATCCAGCCACAACACCCTTATTTATCTTGCAGTTACGTCCATCCCGCCTTCCCCGCCCATCAGTCACACCCTCCTCGCACTCATTCTCTTCCATTTCCATTTATCTGTCTATCCTTGCATGCAACCATCCGGTCCTCCCATTACCACGCTCCATTTATCAACCAATTTACTCCCACAACTATTTTGAATTTTATGTTTTTAGCAGGCTAAACATATTACCTTCCCGTTATGTCCTCCCTTAAATATTCGCCTTTTCTTCTTTCCATCTTTCCACCATCCATTACTCCTGCCCTCTAACCACTCTACGGTCTTGCATTCATCCCTTCCTTCACACTCTTTCATCCATCTCTCCATCATTGAGTCTTTCCATCCATCCATCCACAATGCTCTACAACACATATTAAAAAGTTTAACAAAGCCAATAGCTCCGTCTAAACACTTATAAGGCCCCAAAGGCGAGACCTATTGGCTATGCCAATGATTGTTATCGGTTTTGTCTGGGAAAGTTGAATACTGGTCTCTCTCATTTGATTTTTCTCATTTGTTTGTAATTTTAACATTATAAACAAAAAGGGACAGCCATATGGATACTGACTCTCTCTACAAAGACAGTCATAATCTGAATAATAATCCATAGACTATTTCCGCTGCCATCTCAGCTTCAACATTAGAGAGACCATGTGAGAAGCTGGCCTGGTATTTGATGTCCACTAATCTAAGTGGGCACCTTGAACTAGTTCAGACAACCCTTATGGTGATTTGAGAGGTCTTAGACAACCTTAGAAAGCTCTCCAAGTGGTATCTGTGGAGAGCAGCCTTCATTCTTAGTCCAGAAGGAGTGTAAAGCAGTTTGTTTTACCAGAATGCAATCTTATAGTATAGATTAAGTGAAAGAACCACATCAAGTATTTATAAAAATATGTATTTATTATATAATACTCTCTAGTATGTTCCAATATCTCCAACACGGAGATCAACTCCATGCACACAATACTTTAGCAAAGAAACGCACTAAATATCACGAAATACACAGTGGACCCCAGGGGGGACCAAACCATATACTAAGTATGTGGTGTAAGAACCATAACTCGGATAAAGACTGGGTCGAGAGGACATGGAACTGCTGGGACCCCAATAAAAAAAATACGATCACGTGCTCCGTACAACTCTATGTGCAAGTTGCCGTTGGATTTTTAATGATTAAGGACCCTTCCAAGTGGACCCTGAAGAAACTCAGTGGAAGAAAGAAGGTTGGAGAGCCACCACACCCGTGGATACACATTATTGACACATGGAAGCCGGGTGCATACGTGTGAAGTGGTGTCGGAAACCGCCGTCTAACCCAATGGAGGACTGCAGGAAAGTGCCGCTGTTGCAGAAGGAGAAAGCGTCCGGTGGAATCCAAATGTGGATTCTAAATGAGAGGTACCTGCAAGCAGAGGCGACAGAGTCTATGTCACTCAGGAGTGACCAGGGGACTTGGAAGACGAATGCCCTCCGATGTCGGGTGTTGCAGGATGGATGGAGGACCTTAACTCTGCAGCTGTGAGGACCAGGCGATGCTGAGGAGGACCATGCACGAACTGTCCCACGAGGATGTCGAGTGCTATGGGGTACGTGTTCGGCGGGATCACCAACAAGCCTTGGCAAATGCAATCAATGCAGAAATCAAAGAAGGAGCAGCGTCTGGACCAGCAAGGTCCCGGGAACTCACCAACAGCAGGGGAGCCAGGGCAGGCCCCAAGCAACAGGGGAGCCCAACAGAAACAAGTGTGACCCTCAAGTGGACCCACAGGCCAGAGGCACTGGAGACGCGCGAGGACCTCAAGCAGCTCACCAAAAGATGGAGGCCACGATGCACACGATGCGATGTGGCTGAAGATTCGGGTCACTGGTGGTACTCGAGGTTTGGGCTACTCGGGGCTCGAAGATCTCCTTGCAAAGAAGTCAACAAGCCTTAGCAACTACAAGTTGACACGGTGCATAGGGGTTCGGTTAATGCAACCTCCACGAGGGATACTGGCCTCAAACTTGGTGAGAGGGCATGCTTTGGGAGCTGTGGAAAGCCACCTGCGATGCATGCGAATGCAGAGGAGTGACTACTTCACTCCAAGGGAGATTCCTTCAAGTGTCTTTGATGCCCACAGGCCTTTGAAGGTTCCTGTATGGTGCACCGCACAGACGATGTAGCAGACTGGAAGACAAAGTAGCACCCAAACGAAGTCCAGGGTGCCCAGACGGTAGAAGTCGAAGTGGTTTCTGATCTGAATCTTATCCCACGAACAATCTAGGGACCTACACCCAGGTAAACCCTTAAGTACCCTAGGGAAAGGGTTGGGAAGATCCGGGGGACCCTCCCAGGGGAGAATCTGGACAGGGGAGGTTACCCCCATGTCCTTTGTCCAGTTTCGCACCAGAGCAGGAGCCAACGACTACCAGAACTGGTTTGAACTAGACTATGCACGGGGACACCAAGTGTGCCCCTCATGCAGAGTTTCTGGCGCTGGCAAGCGCACTCAACCGGTCCCAATACACTAAATCCTGTCTGGGAGGTGGTCACACCTCCCTGTGACAGAATGCCTATTGTTGCACCTTCCTCTGCTCTGGCTTGGCTCAGCAGCAGGAGGACAGAAATGTGTCTCTGGTCGGCAGCAACCATTTTGTGCTGTGCAGTGCTAGAAGGTTGGTTCTGGGAACACAGAGAGACTAACGGAGGGCTCTTCCAATGCTTGAAATCATACCTCCCACACCAATGGTGTGGGGGTATGATTCCAACATGTTTGCTACCAAACATGATACGATTCATTGCAGCCGTTTTCGAGATGGTCATCACATAATTACGCGGTGCCCCTCTATATAGTATATGGCTGCTTCACTGACAACCCAGGAGAATGGACTCCGTAGGCTGCAGAGGCATACTGCTCATGTAGGGAAACCCTCTCACTTAGAACCAAGCACCCTGCCTTCAGGATTGCCAAGGCCTGCTATAGGGGTGGCTTATAGGTTTTAAGTGCAGTGACCCTTAGATATAAGAAACCTATATCTTAAGTGGCGCAAGCACCAACTTACACGGGCTGCAATGGCAGGCCTGTAGTTCCATTTTGAATCGTCTCTCACGGGTGGCATAATACATGCTTCAGCCCATGGGAGACCTCTGGGGTACCTATGCCTTGGGTACATGGGTACCATATACTAGGGACTGATAAGGGTACCCCAGTATCCAATCTGGGATTGTGCCTAGGTACTAACACAACAATTTAGGGAGAAAGCACATAGACTGGGGTCCTGATTAGCAGGATCCCATTCAGACTAGTCAAAAACAGCATCACATCAAGCAAAAAGTGGGGATAACCATGAAAGCAGATCCTACTTTCCTATAGACCATCGCTAAAGGAACCTACTCGAAAGATAAGAGGAATTATGGACTGTGCAAAAGTAAAACGTAAGGAAGAGCAAGAGTTCAAGTACGAAAAACAAATATAGAATATACAAACAAAACATGCATGTCTTCTTCAGTCACCGGGCAGGCAATTAATAGCATAGCAAAATATCAAGGGAAAAAGGCATTCCAACATTGAACCAGCAGACAGCTGGCCAATGGTCTATCCAAACCATATATTGTTCTATAGTACACCCTCCTTTGGAGAGCACTGTGATCTGGTTATATGTATTGGTCCAACCTGATCAAACCCCATAGAAGGTACAGAGGTAAGTCTATGCCCTACTTAGTCACTCTGGATACACATTGGTTATAGTACAAACAGCTAGTGACATTTTCATATGGAAAACACTTTTGTGTTTCTCAAGTTGGAAGTTTGAGAATCAAAGGAATTCACCATTGCCGGTTATGTGGTCTTGAGGCGTCCCAACCTTGATAGGCTTACAAAGTTTTATTAATGACTACTGGCCATTTGTGAAGAAAAATGTCCATTCTGTCTATATAAGTTATTCATTGAAAGCCGTCCTATACATTTCTATCAACATTTTGTCCAGTGAGCTAACTGGGGGGGAACGCCAGTGTCTCCAAATACTCATTTTGGTGGTGGCTAGTGCTGTGGACAACAAAGGTCTGGTTTGGGAAGTCAGTGAGGGTGTGTCAATCATGTCATTAAGCATGACTATTTTGTCTGTAAGAACTAGGGGAATATATGTGTTTTCACATAGTATGTTCCACGCCAAGGTCCAATACCTTGAAAGACAGGGATATCTTCAGATTGTGTCTAACAGGTCGCAATTGGGTTGATTACCTCTCCAGCAGTTGGGGTGAACCAGGAGAACCACCATTAGTAATTTCTGGGGTGTCTTGCAATGACTTGAATAGGATGTATTTCATTCGGACCTCTCCAGCACACTTCGTCAAGTTTTCTACCACTCCTGTCTACCTTCGTGTATTCTACATTTATATCTTACCCGAGTTGCCAGGGTTTTAGAACACAGATGGCGTACTAAAGTGTTATGAAGCCACACATCACACCCACATATAATGCTCAGTGTTTCAAGTATTGCAGGACAGGAGACTCCTGAATGTCACAAGGCATTGACCCTAATCTCCTCCCGAAACACATTTTTTACCTGTATATACTTCCATTTTTAAGTAGGGGGCAAATGAAACTTCTGAAATTCTTCAAAGGGTCTCATCTCCCCATGTTCCATCAAGTGGTAATGAGTATGAATACCATTTACCTCCTAGTTTTCCAAGATAATTGGCTGCCCTTTGCCACAAATGCTAGCATTTTGCCATATGGCTCCTCGGTTATGTAGTTTAGCATTACTCCATTACATTTTGTGCACCTTCAGCCAAACTCTAACCATGGCGTGTCTCCCAACACTTTCGTAAAAAATGGTTGTCAAGAGGTTTTTTTTAAAGATCAAAGTGGGTGAGTGAAGAAACACAACCAGTTTATTGATGGTTAGTGAGCATTCAGTCAACGTGCCATTCGTGTATGGACATCACTTTACAACTTCAAGCAGAAGTAATACACAAATAATGCACAAAGTTCTATGTAAGGTGCAGGAGGTGGCATGGTCTCTGGCTACAACAAAAGTTCCAATAAAGACCAGGTCAACCCGTCACAGCTATACATCTGTTCTTGTAGGAGGATTGCCCACCCATGGTGGTGCAGGCAAGAATACAGACTTGTGGGTCCTTTACACAACAGCTAGTACGTGTCTCTGGAAACCTGTGTGTTATTGTCGTTCTTTATGCATCACATATGACTCCTCTAAGGGGTTGAGATCCCACTCTGTCAGTCCACTGTGCATCATCCAGTTTTGAAACAGTCGGCACTTCCAGGTAAATATGTCATGCAAGCACTTCAAATTTCCACTGCCCACATTCCAAGGAATGGAGCCCAACATATATTCCTCGGAAAATAACCACTATGGCAGTCCTTGCAGATATATATATATATATATATATATACACAGTGGAGGGAGAGGAGTAGAATCTGCAATACTGATGAAGGATGTAATTGAACAGATCCTGGCTTTCAACAGGTATTTAACTTTCCTTAGTGTTTCTCTGAAGACTGGTGGCTTTGAAACCTGCCCCTTGAATACCACCCCAAGCACTGTGAGTGCTCTTGTATTAATGGGTGCTTCAGTACCCCTTTGAGGCTAATAAGAGCCCCGCAGAAATGTAGTCTAGTGCCATTTGGACTTGATGCCCTATGACCATGCCCCAATCCAAGCAGCTTGGCAGAGTCTGCTCCACAGTGCTGCATGGCCGATCGGAGGAGGGGTGCACCACAATGTAATTCAATGCCTTCTATCAGCATGCGTGACATGCGCTTTCAGGACCAGGGAGCCATGCGGCAGCAGTTCTAGCACCCCTGCCTCCCGTTTCAATGATCTTCAGCTCCATTCTCCATACACGCTGGCCTCATTTCTCCCAGAGCATTAGCCAAAAGCAGACATCTTCTGTGGCCAGACTCCAACTGTTTTGAAATTTGTCTGGCAGTTCCTCACAACCAGGTTCTTTACCAGTCCATGTGGGACATGGATGTCTTATGTGTAGTATATCTGAGAGTAAAGAAAATTTGTTTGGAGCTTGTGTGAAACATGTGGCCATAGTCACACGGGGATCCATTTTGCATGTTTCACTTCCAAGTAGTACCTGAGATAGAGGGTGGGAGAAAGACCACAAAGCAGATGTGAATTGCAGGCCACTTCCAGAACATTCATGGATCTTTTGTAGTGGGTCACACTTTTGAGTGGGGAAAAGAGAAAGACGTTTAAGGAGTACCCCTGCCCTTTCCTGGCCTCTTTCACAAGAAGAGATATTACCACAGGGTAACAGACAGTTAAGTGGACAAGCCTCCCTTTCCTTCGTATCCTTGTTTTAGGTATCTTCTGCCAGGCGGCTCCCATCTCCACCCACATTCCTGCTAGCACCATGCAACAAATCAATCAATCAATCAAGGAATTTGTAGAGCGTACTACTCACCCGTAAGGGTCTCAAGGCGCTAGGGGGTTGGGGGGTGCTGCTACTGCTCGAATAGCCAGGTCTTGAGTAGCCTCCTGAAGGTTAGTAGGTCTTGGGTCTGCCGTAGGAGGATCGGGAGGGTGTTCCAGGTCTTAGCAGTGAGGTAGGAGAACGATCTGCCGCCGGAGGTCGCTCTTCGGATGCGGGAGATGGTGGCGAGGACGCGGTTGGCAGAGCGGAGCTGGCGGTTCGGGGTGTAGAAGGTGAGCCGTCTGTTGAGGTATGCTGGTCCGGTGTCATGGAGTGCCTTGTGTGCGTGGGTGAGGAGCTTGAAGGTGATCCTCTTGTTGATGGGCAGCCAGTGCAGGTCTCTCAGGTGGGGTGTGATGTGGCTGTGTCGAGGATCAGGCGGGCCGAGACGTTCTGTATGCGTTGTAGTCGTTTCAGCAGTTTGGCCGGGGCTCCCGCGTAGAGGGCGTTTCCGTAGTCCAGCCTGCTGCTGACGAGGGCTTGGGTGACCATTTTTCATGTGTTGGTGGGGATCCACCTGTAGATCTTGCGGAGCATGCGGAGGGTGTTGAAGCAGGAGGATGAGACGGCGTTGACTTGCTTGGTCATGGAGAGTGTTGAGTCGAGGACGAACCCCAGGTTGCATGCGTGGTCGGTGGGCGCTGGTGCTGCACCCAGGGTGGTCAGCCACCAGGAGTCGTCCCTGGCTGAGGGGGTGGAGCCGAGGATGAGGACCTCCGTCTGGTCCGAGTTCAGCTTCAGACGGCTGTTCTGCATCCATTCGGCGATGGCTTTCATTCCTTCGTGGAGGTTGCTCTTGGCGATGAGGGGGTCCTTGGTGAGGGAGAGGATCAGCTGTGTGTCGGCGTAGGAGAAGATGTTGAGGTCGTGCAGTCTGGCAACGTGGGCGAGCGGGGCCATGTAGATGTTGAACAATGTCGGGCTGAGGGATGATCCTTGGGGTACGCTGCAGATGATCTTGGAGGCTTCTGAACGGAAAGGGGGGTGGCGGACGCTCTGGGTTCTGCTGGAGAGGAAGGAGGTGGTCCATTCCAGAACCTTGTCTCGGATCCCTGCATTGTGGAGGCGTGTGCGTAGGGTACAGTGGCAAACCATGTCGAAGGCGGCTGATAGGTCCAGAAGGATGAGGACTGCAGTTTTGCCACTGTCCAGCGGGGCTAAACCAATCTGAGTGGAATTAGAAATCTGAGAAATATTGGAAGAACTAGTCTCAGAAGTGACTGTTGGAATACACAAATACTGTCTTGAACTTTATTGTGAAGATAGGGCTGAACCTTCCAGGCAAGGTGTCAAGCATGTTTTAGCACAATCCAAAGTCCCACACCAGTGGTGACTAAGAAATTATTTGGTGCATCGGGTTTGGGGGATGAACCACCAACTCCTCTTGCCAGGTTTGGGACCAGACTCCGAGACTGCCTGGAAGGAAAGAGCTGAACAAATGCTGAGGAGGGAACTTTACACGAGGAAGATGCTGCCTAGAAAAGGGGGACAGAGAAGGGAGCTGGAGAGGTGAAGAACTGTGTCTGTCACTGTATTCTGGTGAAGACCTGCGATGGCCATGACGACAGGAAGAGATCCAGGAAGCCAAGTGTCTTTTCAGCATGTACTGTCTCCTGGAAGTGCCCGAGATCGAGGGCCATTTCTGAAGATCAACTAGATGCTCCCAAGGTGACTTCTCTACCAGAGGCTCATGCCTCAAAGTTTGAGGTGCCAACAACTTACAAATGCAGTCAGCGGTTGCTTTAGATTGATTTGGTCACCGGGGAGGAGGCTGGACGCATGCAGCACTAGGTTTTCTAGCGGGGAGTACGCCTTGAACTAATGTGGCCACAAGGATTTCCCCCCTACCCCTCCCATGGGGCAAATAGGTTTTTCCAATAGGGTTTCTCTAAACAGGTGGCAGCTGGCTATAGGCCTACGCCCCCAGTGGTAAGATTGGAGCCCAATATTTAAGGTCCTGACGAATGCCACGTACCCAAGTGGACAATACAGGCAGAAACATGTTGACCCCCTATTAACAATCACTGATTCACAGCGGCGACGGGATGATAAGGTCCCCACTCACCGCACTTATATATTTTAATCCCACATAGTAACCCCATAGAATAAAAATTGTTCAGGTATACTATGATGGTTTTTAAATTCACTCACTCCTTTTTTTGTTTGGGCCCCCACTTAGTCTAGAAGTGCATCCCTGTCTTCAGGTGTATGCCCGCCCTCTATCAAACGCGGTTTTTAGAGGGCGAGGACTGGCAGATGATGAAGCATGACACCTGGTGGTGTGTGATGCCAGTCCGTCAAGTTTTGTGATTTGCCCCCACTAAATTGGGCATCTCTTAAGACACAACTAGGGACGGTCCTTTCTGTGGTTCTTAGATTGAACTGTGCCTTGAAGGAAGGGGCTCCTTTGAAAGGGTGAGGCCATCAGCTGACACCCTTTATGTTACTGCAGCCAGGGGGGGCTCTTAGCTTTATTCGGCTGGGGGCTGTTGTATGGGCCTAAAGAAGAACCTGAGGAGAATGACTATCAGACCACGGGGAGACGGACCGCAGCACAGCTCCTCCTCCGCTGGGATTGGTGCTGCTTATGATCCCTTGACTAATATTATCGGCACGTGGACCGTTAACTGCATCAGACGTCGGCTAGACCAGGGGAAAGATAAACGGGTCCCACTTGATCAGTTATGGAAAGTGCGTAACACCTCAGGGGCGAGGTTGACGACCAAAGACAAATGGCAGGCTCGGCCTACCGGCACTGCAACCGGGGACAGCGATCGATTGTGCCTTTGTAACCCCGGAATGGGGGAGATACATTTTCATTTTTCTTAGGGACTGAGACAGTAACTCTGTGGCAAAAGGGTGGACTAAACCAGGGGAGCTCTGCGCGGACATCTCCCCTGAGATTCCCATCAGAGGGCTCCATCCAGTGAGAGCAGCCAGATGAGACCTATCCCTGAGGAACAGTTTCAACTATCAGACGCGTGCAGGGCCCGTTGAAAATCATGCACAGTGGTTGCACTGCATGTCAGTAAATAAAAGTATTTTTCTTTTACAGACTATATTATTGGCTGGACAGTGGTTTATTATTTATTAGTTGGGAATCTCAAACGTCACGCTAAGGAACTCTTGCTCTGCTCACCTCCGCTGCCTCGAGCATCAAGGCCTAGAGGGGTGCAAGGTTAACCCCAAGGACACCACTACTAACTAGCTCTACTTGACACAATCGTAGAGCCCAGTAACAAAATTCCAAACGTGGCATTTTCTTTATTTTCCTGTAGTTACTATTCTCTCAGTTTTTCGAGATTTTCAAGCTCCATTCTTTTACTGGAGTTACTTGTCAGCACTTTTCGTTTCCGTATTTGTGGCATTTTGTCCTTTTACTTCCTTTTTTCTCTCGTTTTTGTGCTCTCCTCTTATTTCTTCTCTCACTTTTCTCTCTTGCCCCCCCCCCCCTCCCCCCCTATGGTTCGATTTAAAGGTACAGCGATTAGTGCCAATATCGGCAACAGTTATCACAACACACATAAGTACATAAATAAAACACACGACACTGAATGTAAGTGGAGAAATATTGCTGCAGGTTTATTAGCATAATAAATATGCAAACACGGTGGGTTATCTTACGGGCGATCCCAGGGCAGGCCAGCCCCAAGCCGCCTGCCCGTCTGATAAGCCTAGAGTCACCATGGCAACGCCAATTGGTGTATACCAAATGTTGGGAGGGTCCCCCCCTCCCATCCGTGGACCTCCAGTCCACATGCTTCACACGCCCCCCCGTGATGGGTGGGCGGAGCATACATGGCAGCCCCCGGTTGCTCAGACCCACAACCGCCTGTCGGTTAGCGGGGCGCCGTAGGTCTTCCAGTGGACACGCTAAAGATCCCTGGGTATCCTGGCTTAGCACCACACGGTGCTGCTGCATGCTATACCCCTTGGTATGTGCAGACCCTGGATCGCCCTGTAACTCCTCCTGCAACACAAAGTGAAAATTGTTAGAAAAACCTGCCCCCCCCTTTGTCCCTCCGGATGCCGGGTAAGCGGATGGGCGGGCAAGGCGAACGAGCGGACAAGAGGGCGAGGAGGGGGCGGGGACAGCATATGTACCCCCCTTTGCTCCTCCCCGCCGGAAGCAGCTACCTGTCTGGGGTCTCCCTTGGTCAAACCCAGGGACACGACCTCCCACCCCTGTGCCTTCCTGTGGCACTAAGTCGGCCGCCCTCAAAGGGGCGGGCCGCTGCGCAACCCCCCCCCCCGGGCAGCCTTACATAGTGCCAATATCGGCAACAGTTATCACAACACACATAAGTACATAAATAAAACACACGACACTGAATGTAAGTGGAGAAATATTGCTGCAGGTTTATTAGCATAATAAATATGCAAACACGGTGGGTTATCTTACGGGCGATCCCAGGGCAGGCCAGCCCCAAGCCGCCTGCCCGTCTGATAAGCCTAGAGTCACCATGGCAACGCCAATTGGTGTATACCAAATGTTGGGAGGGTCCCCCCCTCCCATCCGTGGACCTCCAGTCCACATGCTTCACACGCCCCCCCGTGATGGGTGGGCGGAGCATACATGGCAGCCCCCGGTTGCTCAGACCCACAACCGCCTGTCGGTTAGCGGGGCGCCGTAGGTCTTCCAGTGGACACGCTAAAGATCCCTGGGTATCCTGGCTTAGCACCACACGGTGCTGCTGCATGCTATACCCATTGGTATGTGCAGACCCTGGATCGCCCTGTAACTCCTCCACAGCCTTGGGAGTGGCCACCGTCACTACCAGGGCCCCCCACCAAGGTAGACCTATTTCCTTACAACCTGCTGCAGCCAAAGCTTCCCCTAGGTCCAGTAGGAAAAGAACCGTGCCTAAACTAGAGAGGTGCACCCCATCTCCCTCCCGGCACCCTGTGGACTTGGCGTGTATAAGACCATGCCTGATGAAGCCCAAAACCTCTTTGCTCTGCGCAACTGCGCATGGCTCCAGGTAGACCTTTTTACCTACAGCAACTGATACCGGGCTTCTCCCAGGTCCAGCCAAGACAATCTACGCCCAGCTGGACCGGCGGGCGGCCTGCCCCTCAGGACAGGTGCCCTCATCCTTTCTAACTCCCCCGTGGATTTTGACTGAAATGACCGTAAACCTAAAACTAGGCGTTGGTCCAATGTAGCCTTTGAATGGCTGAAGAACAATCCCCTTGACAAGACACTCCTGCCTGACTGTGCCAATGCGGGAGGGGTAAGAGTTGACAAGCCCGCCTTACCTCCTCCTTCACTCAGTTGGAGTATGTCCATCGCATTCCAGTCACCACCAAATGAGAAGCCTTGCCCTCCCAAACTTTTGCTAGTATACCAGGGAGAGACAGGACTGAGTGACCACAGAGGAGGACCAACGTGTAAAATTCTTCACTATCTTGGATACTGGGTACGCCAATTGTTCTCCTGCTAATTGGTAGCCCAAAAGCATTATCCCGGGGTTTCCCTCAATCATGTGGACCATATCGCCCCCGAGGAAGGCCACTTCCACCCTGCATAGCTGCCAGCCAGTGCTGGAGGGCAGGATACGTTACCCGGTACCGATACTCGCATCCATGGTACCTGTTTCGTCGAACTCAAGGAAGGGCTACTAAGTGAGCAACCAGGCTCCGCCCACTCCTGTCTGGCAGAGCCCATGCGGGAGGAGGTAAGGGTTGACAAGCCTGCCTTCCTTCCTCTTTCACTCCGTTGGAGTACGCCCATCGTATTCCATCAGTCACCACCCAATGTGAAGCCTTGCCCTCCCAAAATTCTGCTATTATACCAGGGAGAGACAGGACAGAGTGACCACAGAGGAGAACAACGTGTAAAATGCTTCTCTATTTGAATACTGGGAAAGCCAAATTGTTCTCCTGCAGATTTGTAGCCCAAAGTGTTACCCCGGTGCTTCCCTTAATCATATGGACCATGGCCCTGTTGGAAGGCCACCTGCATAGCTGCCAGCCAGTGCTGGAGGTCGGGAGAAGTTACCCGGTACTGATGCTCGCATCAAAGGTACCTGTTTCGTCTAACTCAAGGGCGTGCTACTAAGTGAGCAACCAGGCTCCGCCCTAGTACCCCGAGGCCAAACCCAAGCCCCTCCAAGTTCTGCTGCCTCACCTGCCTGTTAACACGAATCCCAGGGCAGACCACCGGCCTATAATCCATGCTTGGCCATGCCTGAGCTAAAATACCTCTGAACAGCCCGACAACAAGCTAACCACCAGCATTGAGTTCTGAATGTTTCTGACGCTGCCAAGAAACATGCGCATAACTAAAGCAACTGGCACCATGCCATAAAAGTAACAATTCAACCTTCTATGAAACAAACGTGCCCTTGTGGCGATCCGAGTAGTGCTCCCTCCAAGCCAGCAGCCCTACTCAGGCAACCCGCACCCTCTTGGCACTGGCACACCCCCGCCACAGCTGCCCTCGAGTGCCTGGTCGTGTGTAGCCACAACCTAGGTTTCATCACTGCGTCATACCGGGGTATGATGACCCATCTAACTCGACTGCTGAGTGCCCATTGCACCATCGCAAGTATGCCTTTGCCTGCTCAGAGTCTGGCTGTAAAGTTGGAAGGCATTGACCCCCCCCAGCCCAGGGTGAAGATGGCAGCATTACAGTACCTGGTGCTATAGACGGTCCCCGTACCCTGATGGGACAGAATGCAAATCCCTTCCTCCTGTACAATTTACGCGAAGGAGTGCAGGCGTGTAGGAATCAGAACCTAACAGTGACTGTGCATGGGAACTAGTATTCAACTGCGACCTATAGAAATGCATGGTGCTGTGCAGCACAGCTTGGCCCATCTGATCCACTTTACAAACCTTGGAAGCAAGCCTTTGCTGGTTACCCTCAGATCCTAGCCGTGCACACCTAAACCAGGGGTTCCCTTTACTAACGAAGCATTAGTCCTAATGCTAGCAAGCTTACCGCTCAGTGTCCCAGGACATGAAATGCTCAATCTACCACATAATCTACATTCTCCGACCGCAAGTGAAAGGATGTGTTCACCCAACCAATGTAAACTAAAATTACCACAGGGGAGCACACAGTTACAGTGAAAATGGGTACTCCTACCTTCAACCGGATCCCCCAAAAGACCGTCGTGCTAGCCCTAGTGGTATAGGTTCCACTGCCTCACTCATGTAATAACCCGGCACCCAAAGTGAACGGCTAACATAAAGACACCAACGGGCAGAGGGAGCCCAGCGCAGGGTTCAAGGAACGTGTAACAGTTGACTAATCTGCAGGGCTGCACAGCACCGCACCTTTACTAGGCATCGGGGCAGGCCTCGGCACCTGTAGTGCGAGTGATCTTTTCCCACTTCCGTGTGAGCCAGGGCCCGCGATGCATACTTTCTTCATGATCGCTGAAGCACACGTAAAGCACCCTGGCAGTTCCTTGCCGCAAGGTCATCCTACCCTAAGGAGCTCCAAATGAACGACCAGGTTACATTCACATTCACGCAATCTAGGCGTAACTCTTTGCTTAGCCTAGGTGCTGGATGCAAAGTGACACCGCCCCCTGCTCCCGACCATAGTGATGAAGCGTCCAAGGGGTACCCGGCTAATATAAAAGACCCCGACAGAAACGAGGAAGCCCTGCGCAGCTACAAGTGTTCTCCCGAGTAACTGGTCTGCAGGGCTACCCAGCATGCTCAGGCACTGGCTGTGGCCTACAGACCGGCCACCAACACACCGCACATTTACTAGGTGTTCCAAATCCATTGTCTCATTTACCAATTAAACAAGGCATTGCAACCAAGCCCCCCCAAATCCAGGCCCAGTCCCCCGCTGCGGTAGGAATACTATCAATCAACCTCCCATCTCTCGTCATCATTACTGGCTTGACTAGGCCTCTTTGTTGCATAAGGTAAATGAGTCATCATTGTGGCCAACAGGCATATCCTATTGAAAATGCCTCCGTTCAAGCCCGATAACGCTGGGTCACCAACACTACTAGCCAAACTTAAAAAAGGTTTATACTCCCAAGCCCTTTCAGTGTAAAAATTATTTGAATCAAAATGCACATGGGATACCTACGGGCCCCGATGTAATTTGAATGACGCTAGCCTGCAGGTAACCCAATAACATTCCGAAATTCCATCTGGACGCTCATCCCTGCTCTATAATTCTACTCATCGAATTTACTTGTACCGTCACGGAAATTGGACATTGGACGATATGTCACACACACAGCCAAGCTCTTGGGAAGGGAACAACCGACCAACCTTCCTAATAACACTAATGTGTCCCGCCTATCAACTGCACACCACCTACTAATAGTGCTTTAATGATAGCGCTGTAACGCAGCGACCCGTGTAGCAACAGTACCCAAGGTAGAATATACCCGGAAACAGTCCCCTGCGATAATGTGATGCCATCTTCTGTTGCCGGGCGCCAAAACAGCCCCCGTGCCCTAGCTTACCGATCCACCTGATGCGAATGCGGACCGTGTGTCACCAGTATGCTTGTTGGTGGCGTTCACTTTTAGTTGCGACCTGGAAAATAAAGAATAAATGAAACAGACGCGGACCCCGTAGCCCATAATGCTACTGGTACCGAGGCAACAGGGGGTGCTCTGACTCAAGAGCAATGTCAGTAAACCTGTAGAGAAAAGTGAGACCATCTTCCCCCATAAACGACCCAAGGCATGGAGAAGCACTAGAGCAAAGAGGCACCAATTGTCCCATGTTTCACTGATATTCTTTGGGTCAGGAATGAATGGTGGCCCCTTGAATGACTGCCTCCCCCTGGACTCCCCCTAGTCAGGACAGGCCCAGCCAGCAGCTCCCAAAATCATGTATGTCACCCAAGGAATGTGATATGTCACAAAAGCATATCTCAGAGCAAATCACAACATCTCATTGGCTAAAACTACTTAAACACAATATAGCGCATCTCCACCTTCAGGGACGGGAGAGTAAGCGACATGCCCACGATCAAATTATGCGTACGCGACCCCGAGGCTCAAAAACATGGTGCTATTGCCAGCCCGAGGCCTCATACGTGCGAAGCATGCGCCCACTGAGCAGTAATATTCTTTTTAGCCACTGCTGCCGGATGGAAAGCTGGGAGGCCGCACAATGGATACAAGCCCGTAACCTGCCGCCCACGCGCCCCCCGTGCGCATGCATACCCCTCCGTGTCGCCACTACTGCAGAGATAATGGATATAGCGAGACTCGACCTGCAGGAAAAGGAGCGCTTACACGAGCACCGTGTTTCCATTGCACATACAAGCACGGGAGATACAGTGACTTGGCCCGAGTCACCGGATGTGGCGCGACCCCGAGGCACGACCCGTGATTTCAAACCCCGATGTCGGCAGTCTAGCAAGCGCACCACCTAGCGGACCTAGCCCCCAATATTCCTCGGCTGCGACCCGATCTGAGGCCCGAACCCTGGATACCCGTACAGAAATGGGCAGTGCCACGCAGGCGCACGAAACGACCCGAAGGTATAGAAGCGCACGGCCGCGCACCAAAGTACATTGCACCTTCAATCCCGGATGAAGTGGTTTAACCCGAGGGAGTTGGAGCGATATACATAGCCCGTAATCACATGCACACTCCCGGGGGGGGGGGGGGATGAGGATTCGCCCCTCCGACTCGCAGGAAGTGAACGCGACCTAGAGGCACAAACTCCGGTTACCGCACCTCGTCGCAGCGTAGCCGGAGGGCAACCTACTCTCCCAAACAAATAAGAAACATGTGAGGGTGTGATTCCTATTGCTTAAGACAACCCCGGGAATCGAACCCAGCTCGTCTTTTCATCCTGATGGCATAGACGTGTTACACTAATCCCACTCACTAGTAGGCGACCCTGAAGGGGGGTGCCACAGATCGCTGCGCCCTCCCCCGGGGATACCCTCCCCCAGGGATACCCGTGCCGCTCCGTGCGTTGGGGGGGGGAGGTGGGGGCGGGCTGACGGTGCCCCTGCAAAGGGATCGAAACCGACCACGACAGCACTAAAGTCCCACGATCACTGCGCTGAGCTGCTAGCTCCTACCACATTAGTAAAAGGAGGGGGGAGGGCACCGCCATCCCTACCTGGCCCGTGGTGGGATTCGCCGTTCTCGCAGAGGGCCACCCTGCTGCCACACCCCCACCCGGTGAGGCTCCGCGGAGCTCTGCCCGCCCGCTGGATACCATGTGGCCTCGGCCACTACAGGAAGCCTCGGGTAGGGCACCCCCCCCCCGACCGAGACTGGACTCCCCCGGGTGATGGCAAGTCCATGTGGCGTGAACTTGGCCCGGAGGAGGGAAAACATACATCATCGGCACACGATGGAAGCGCTCGCAGCCTGATGGAGCCTCCAGGCCGGGTGTAAACCTGGTTCTACAGACACTCATTAGGCCGCCCTGCCCGCTAAGGCACAGCCTCTGCGTCGAGCGCTAGAAGCCATGAGCTCTGGTGAGAAATGTATGCCCGCTATTGTGAGGCCACCACAACCCCCGGGCCGCCTTAAATAGTATATTATACCGCAACGCTCTCTGACTGGCACATATATCCAATCGGTCAGCGCTAGTTCCAGCCTTCCTTATAACACCTAGCTGACTAGAGAGCCTTGTTTTTACAAACTTTCCCACTCACGCGTGGCAGGAATCGAACCCATGCCTGCGGACTCTTGGAGCACCGGCCGGCTACTGTGCTAATGGCAAAGCTTCTGGTAACAACGCAATTGACTGCGATTAGTATCAAATATTCCACAGCTGTAACTACAGGCTAATACTGTTCAGGAATTGCCATTGCTGTTGAATAAACATGCATTTCCCGAGTTCTTTACCCTCCAGTACCTGTGGTGTTCGATGCAGTTCGAAGACACTGGCAATTTATATTTATTTCCCACTGCCAATTCATATTATGGTAGCGAGGGCCATGCCCTAACCTAAGACTGTCCAGCCCCTGCACACCGAGACAGCCTCACCGCTTTTTTTTTTTTTTTTGCTCTTCTAATTGTATCGTCCCCGGAGCAGCGCGCTGACAACAGCAACACAACCTATTTCCCGATTTCCCAGCCCCAAAGATCAGCGGTGCAGTGCCAGCTTCTTTCGCTCTCAGTCCAGCCATAAGGCCTCGCCCCCCCCGACAGGGAATTAACTTCGGGTATGAGAGCTGGGAGTAACTTCGGGTAAGAGAGCTGGGTGGCTCGAGCGTGGCTTTGAACAGGTTACAACAAGTTCGAGCTGAGAGACCATTCCGCTGTTTATAAATAGGAGTCAATAAAATAAGTTTTTGGGGATCTGAAAAGTGTTAATTACGTGTTGTTCCTAGCGTGCTGTGTCCTTGACGAGTATTAGGTCTCTACTTTGCTACTCAATGGCATAATAAACCTAAATGGGATCGTCCTCAAGCAGCGCGCCAACAAAGAACAACAAAAGCGGATCTGCCCCACACCGAATGCCTTAACAATGTAAGAAACCGTGGCCACGCCCCCCATAAAAGGCGTGCGGCCAATCGCCCCCACAGACACAATATGTATCCATGCGTTGCCATAAATTGAAATAAAAAACTGCCAAATTGATACCAGGGATAAAACCCACAAACTTGTGCTCCAAGCACTATTAGATCGAGACGGGCAAGCCAATAGCTGGGTGCGAGGCGGCCTCTCTTATGGACCAGGTCCGCCGTGGATTGCTCTGTGCCGTCTCCGTTCCGAGCAGCTTGCCGGTGGAGGTTAACACCGCAAACCGCTCAGTGAGCTGGTCCCCACCCCCTCCAGCGGCGGACCGGGAATGGGCAATGGCCGATACCAGCCGCACAGACCAGTAGCAGAGTAGGGTGGGGGACGCAAGGTGACTCACCGAGATAGCGAAGACTACCGCGTCGATGCAGCGAGGCGGGTTGCCGGATGCGCGGGAGATCGACGCTACGACCAGCCAAGGCGAACGAGCGGACAAGAGGGCGAGGAGGGGGCGGGGACAGCATATGTACCCCCCTTTGCTCCTCCCCGCCGGAAGCAGCTACCTGTCTGGGGTCTCCCTTGGTCAAACCCAGGGACACGACCTCCCACCCCTGTGCCTTCCTGTGGCACTAAGGCGGCCGCCCTCAAAGGGGCGGGCCGCTGCGCAACCCCCCCCCCCCCGGGCAGCCTTACAAAAGTCAGAAATTCAGTTCTGCATCGAGATTGCTTCCCTCTGCACATCGCGTATTTGCAACAAAGTAAACTCCAAGACACCCCTGATGAAGCCTGTACCCGAGTGCGGGTGCCCGGGGCGGCGCATGAAAGCAACAGTTCATGAAATAAATAGTTGAGAGAGAGGACCGGAGGCGCAGCGCCACCTTCTGCAATCCGTTTACATTCGCTTGGGCGTTCCAGTCACTCCCCACAATCTCCACAATGTTGCAAAACTGCAAGAGGACAGATTGCAAACACAATAAATATTGCACTACATTACGTACCTCTGCAGTAGCATTAGGGGTGTGTTGTATGGTTGTGCAAAATTGCACCGTAAGCAAAAATCTTTTAGCAACAGACTTGTCACACAAATATAGTCCCACACCGCTTTGTTAATGGAACTTTCACCCGCAGGAAAAGTTTTGCAGAGCTGCCTAAGCTCGCAACTTTGTGTCAGCAAAATAATAATTTTGTAATTAAAAGGTGCGTTACGCAGTTAGGTGAAGTCATCTTCCTCCAGCTTCTGGTGCGGATCAGCGACAGCTTATGAAGGCTGTGCTGGCCTCTGGACTCTTTGGGAAGCGGTGCCTTCCATACTGTCAACAACAGCATCAAGGCAGGCGAGGGGAGCTTCAGCAGGGCCCCCAGGCTTGCTCCTAGTAAAGAGGGAGTGGGCTGCTCTCGCCCCGCACTCTAGACGCCATCAAGCTTCCTCCCAGAAAAGAGGGAGTGGGCCGCTCTCGCCCCACACTCTGGATGCCATCAAGCTTCCTCCCAGTAAAGAGGGAGTGGGCTGCTCTCCGGGGCCCCCAGGCTTGCTCCTAGTAAAGAGGGGGTGGGCAGCTCTCGCTTCGCTCTCCGGGGCCACCAGGCTTGCTCCTAGTAAAGAGGGAGTGGGCCGCTCTCGCCCCACACTCTGGATGCCATCAAGCTTCCTCCCAGTAAAGAGGGCGTGGGCAGCTCTCGCTCCGCTCTCCGGGGGCCACCAGGCTTACTCCTATTAAAGAGGGAGTGGGCTGCTCTACGGGGCCCACCAGGCTTGCTCCTAGTAAAGAGGGAGTGGGCTGCTCTCCGGGGCCCACCAGGCTTACTCCTAGTAAAGAGGGAGTGGGCAGCTCTCGCTCCGCTCTCCGGGGGCCACCAGTCTTGCTCCTAGTAAAGAGGGAGTGGGCTGCTCTCCGGGGCCCACCAGGCTGCTCCTAGTAAAGAGGGAGTGGGCTGCTCTCGCTCCGCTCTCCGGGGGCCACCAGTCTTGCTCCTAGTAAAGAGGGAGTGGGCAGCTCTCGCTCCGCTCTCCGGGGGCCACCAGTCTTGCTCCTAGTAAAGAGGGAGTGGGCTGCTCTCGCTCCGCTCTCCGGGGCCACCAGGCTGCTCCTAGTAAAGAGGGAGTGGGCTGCACTCACCCCGCTCTCCGGGGCCACCAGGCTGCTCCTAGTAAAGAGGGCGTGGGCAGCTCTCGCTCCGCTCTCTGGGGGCCACCAGGCTTGCTCCTAGTAAAGAGGGAGTGGACTGCTCTCGCTCCGCTCTCCGGGGGCCACCAGGCTGCTCCTAGTAAAGAGGGAGTGGGCTGCACTCACCCCGCTCTCCGGGGGCCACCAGGCTGCTCCTAGTAAAGAGGGAGTGGGCTGCTCTCGCTCCGCTCTCCGGGGGCCACCAGTCTTGCTCCTAGTAAAGAGGGAGTGGGCTGCTCTCCGGGGCCCACCAGGCTGCTCCTAGTAAAGAGGGAGTGGGCTGCTCTCGCTCCGCTCTCCGGGGGCCATCAGTCTTGCTCCTAGTAAAGAGGGAGTGGGCTGCTCTCCGGGGCCCACCAGGCTGCTCCTAGTAAAGAGTGAGTGGGCAGCTCTCGCTCCGCTCTCCGGGGGCCACCAGTCTTGCTCCTAGTAAAGAGGGAGTGGGCTGCTCTCGCTCCGCTCTCCGGGGGCCACCAGGCTGCTCCCAGTAAAGAGGGAGTGGGCTGCTCTCGCTCCGCTCTCCGGGGGCCACCAGGCTGCTCCTAGTAAAGAGGGAGTGGGCCGCTCTCGCCCCGCACTCTGGACACCATCAGACTTGCTCCTAGTAAAGAGGGAGTGGGCTGTTCTCGCTCTGCTCTCCGGGGGCCACCAGGCTTGCTCCTAGTAAAGAGAGAGTGGGCCGCTTTCGCCCCGCACTCTGGACGCCACTAAGCTTGCTCCTGGTAAAGAGGGAGTGGGCCGCTCTCGCCCCACACTCTGGATGCCATCAAGCTTGCTCCTAGTAAAGAGTGAGTGGGCCGCTCTCGCCCCGCACTCTGGACGCTATCAGGTTTGCTCCTAGTAAAGAGGGAGTTGACCGCTCTCGCCTGCACTCTGGACGCCATCATGCTTGCTCCTAGTAAAGAGGGAGTGGACCGCTCTCGCCCCGCACTCTGGGGTCCATCAGGCTTGCTCCTAGTAAAGAGGGAGTGGGCCACTCTCGCTCCGCCCTCGCCCCACACTCTGGGTGCCATGAGGCTTACTCCTAGTAAAGAGGGAGTGGGCAGCTCTCGCCCCGCACTCCGGACGCCACCAGGCTTGCATCTAGTAAAGATGAGGTGAGTGGGCAGCTCTCACCCCGTACTCTGGGCACCATCAGTCTTGCTCCTATTAAAGAGGGAGTGGGTAGCTCTCACCTTGCGCTCTGGAGGCCGTGAGGCTTGCCTCTAGTAAAGAGGGAGTGAAGAAGCTCTTGCCCTGCAGTCTGGTTGCTCAGACTTGTTCCTAGTGAAGAGGGAGTGGGCCGCTCCCGTCTTGTACCCTGTATTTGCCTGGCACAGCAGGGTCCATGCAACTCAAGCTCCATATGGCACTATACAAGCTACAATGAAGCTCAGGTCCTTTATCGTGTTCGGGTAGTTAGGCAGCAAACTACTGACAATAAAAAGTAGAGCATTCAGACAAGTTTAAAGACCAGTCAACAGGCAATGGGACAGTTTTCTCATTCAACGAGGTGCTTGGTAAGGTCCTCTCCTCAGGGCCTCTTTCTACTCACAGAAGCCCGATGTACAAATGCACTTAGTCTCTTCTGGTAGAAAACCTTGGGTTTTCCCATACACAATTCTGGACACAAAAACAGCAGGAGAAAAATAAGTGAGAGTCAGTTTGTTTTCTGTGGCAAGCATCCATCTTTCATCTTTCACTGCTAGCCAAACAACTTGCTGCTCCTAATTGCTCTATTTTAAATTGTTCTTTAGAAAAGGGCACCCTCTCTACCGCATGGAAGGCGGCACAGAAAATTCCCATCCGGAAAAATCCCAAAGCCCCCATGGATGATTTATCTAACTACCGTCCCATTTCGGTATTACCTCTCCTGAGCAAGGTACTAGAAAAGCACGTGAATATGCTTTTGTCTGATTTTGTCTGCGTTTCTAACTGCCTTGATGTATCTCAGTCGGGCTTTCGACCCAGACACTACGGAGACTGCCTTGATTGAAGTTACTGATAACATCAGAATGTCCCTAGACAACGGACAAGCGGTACTGCTGGTGTTACTTGACTTATCGGCAGCCTTCGATACTATCTCTCAGCAGACCTTGCTCAGGAGGCTTGGGGAAATTGGCATCCATAGGAGTGCTTGGAAATGGATGACACGCTTTCTGTCTGATAAAACTCAAACTCGAAATCTGGGCCTGTTCCGTTCCAAAACTACTCAATTGACTAAGGGAGTGCCGCAGGGCTCATGTTTGAGTCCCACTCTATTCAATATTTATGTTGTCCCCTTAGCAAGACTTAAGGACTTAGGCTTTGTCCCTATGTCCTATGCGAAGGACACCCAGCTTCTATTCACGTTTGATAGGAAAAATCCCACTGCCCAGATAATCTTCGCAGAGGGCATGCGCTTCATTGAAATATGGATGCAAAATAATTTTATCCTGCTCAATGCAGGAAAAACTGAGATAATACAGTTTGGCGAAGCAATGTTGAGATGGTCTCCGGGGTGGTGGCCCGAGGAAATGGGCACCCGAACCACACCAAAATTAGTAGCAAAAAACTTGGGGGTCCGCTTAGAACAAAAGTTGACTATGAAAGAGCACGCAACATCTACAGTAGGGTCATGTTTTTGTGTGTTGGGGCTTCTAAAGAAGGTATTTCCCTTTCTGCCTCTACACACGCGAAAAACTCTTATCCAGGCATTAGTGTTAAGCCAACTAGATTACTGTAACTCTGATGATTTCAGCAAACGAAGCCTCTTTGAATAGGCTGCAAGTAGTTCAGAACACTGCGGCCCGTTTGGTAGCCAACTGCCCCCCACAAACTTCTTCTTTGCTTTTTTACGACAGTTACACTGGCTGCCAATACGAATACGAATTCAGTTTAAGATTTGCTGCATTGTGCACAAATCCTTGAATGGTAAATGCGCCAGCTACTTAACGAAGAAACTGACCAACTACTGTTGACCCGATCCCTCCGCTCAGGATCCAAATTTCTCCTTGTCACACTAGTTATAGGAAAGCGCGCCTGGAGGGAAATGCTTTCTCCTATGTAGCCCCAACCCTCTGGAATGCACTACAAGTGCACTTCCGACTCGGTCCGGATTATCTACGGTTTAGAAAACACCGTAAAACCCTACTGTTCTAACTCTTTAGGAGACTGGTAGCAGCAATCCGACAGCGCAGAGATAAACCTGAGGGGGAGCTTCAGGCGCTCTATAAGAAATCTAATCAAATCAAATCTTGAAACTGACAGTCATCCAAAAATAAATCTTTGCTATGAATTATCGGTAACTGCAAAGACAAATTTATCGACAGGGTTTGTAAAGCATTTTAGCATATGCACACGTTCTGAAGATTAACACCATTATTGCAATAAATTATGAGTATGATATTTGCCAACTTCACAAAGATTTGAATATAACAAATGCACAAGTGTAACACATGCCCCTGCATCCCCTGCGGTGCAAGGGAGCCCCCAACCTTTTAGCCCCCCCCCCAACCCTTGCATCCACATTGATCCCAAGACCAAATAATATTTTCAGATATGGGTGGCTCAGGGGCCCCTTATCACATCCTGCAGGAGGGCTCCATCATTTTGTGTAAATGTGCTGCAGCCTAAAGCAACCTTGTGGACATAACTCACATGGAGAGTCCCTTGGTGCAATTGAGCACCCCAAAACCTACAATTATGCTGTCTGTAGCGAGGTAGTGAGCAGATGGCGCAAAAGGGGCTAGCCAGTTGAGACCACGAGTAGGAAGACCATATAGGAGTCTCCCCATCTCATTGCACACCAGAAGACGTCATTACGGAACATCATATCCGCAGTTTGAGGTCCGGGAGCTTGCTCTACAAACGGTCTGTACAACAGAGAATAGACTACCCTGCGCAGAATGAAGAGAGAAACATGTACCCAGTGCTACTTTTAACTGGCCTCATCTCCTTGAACTCATACAAATAGATGTGTGATCCAAGGGGGGACAGAACCAAAGGCTGGCACACATCTACTCTATCCTCACAGGGACTAATCATCATGGCGGATGCCCAAAAGATAAAGGCCCCAGTAAGGCTGGTTTAGAAAGTGGAGGACCACTGCCTCTGTCTCAAGCACTGCGCGGGTTTATGGGAGTAGATACAGCAGATGCAAAAGGAGAGATACTCTGGACTGCAGCGCTTTGTACATTTTTGCCAGGGCTGCATTTGGTTTCTGGTCTGCCCCTGTTGTTATGGGTGACTAGTTTCCAGCCCAGTCCTGGAGGAGGTGGTGGTGTCTGAAAGCAATAGTGCTGCAAAGGAGCCTCGTTTCTCACACTCATTTTGAGGAGGCCAAATTTAGATAACATCAGAAAAGTCTAACCATTTGCATAACTAAGATATTAATGATGGACATATCAACAATAAATATTAAACATTTTTTAATGAAATGGCATGACAGTTTTGCCTACTCTAAGTGCTGAAACACTAGGTGTTACTTTTATCTACTGGAATGGAACTCAATGTATATATAGCCTTCGGAAGAATGAAAGACTGAGCTGGTCCATAATGTATGAACTCAGTTGCAAGATCAGGACTGAGGTGCAGTTTGTACTCCTCGAGTGGGTGAATCAGCCATAGGAGCTGCTTTTAAATACTCCTGTGAAGCTCAATAAACCTCCATTGTCCTGTCTCCATTGGGGGTGGGGGAGAGTTTTCTTAAATCACCAAAAAAGGGACACCTCAGCCCTGCCGTGCACATTAATGCACTCCTTTTGCCAAATGCCTTCAGGGCACTTCCCTCAGCCCATTAACCACCCCCAATTGTATATTTCCACCTTTTTATTACGGGCGGGAAAGTTCCGTGGCACGCCATCTCGCCACGCTGCTGCCACAACAGCAGCTTTCATGGTAGGGAGCGCGAGCCCGTGGAAACGTCAGAGGCTTCGGGACACGTATCAAGGCTCGCGCTCCATTCACGAGTCCCTTAGCTGAGGCCAAAGGTTATTTTGTCAGTAACAATGAGGTTGGAGTAAAAAAGTTTCACAAGCAAAGCACTCAAACTCACCATGAAGTATTTCTGCTACTTCCTTCCCTTCCCGTCTGCTTCTCCCTACTTTTAAACACGTGAAAGGGGGTTCAAGGGCCGATAAGTGTAAAGTGGTTTGACGTTTATAAACATCATTGCTTTATTTTGGAGGGAAATTAGCTGTCGGTATCATAGAAGTGTGACTGATTTAATGTAATGTATAGCTAAATATATTGAAATTGCGAATGTAAGCAATAAGGACAGTTAAAATGGAGATATTGTATCAGAAAACGCTGTTAAAATGTAAAATGCGAATAATCATTAAAAAAAAAAGCTGCTTGTGCTGCGACAGTCGCATTGAGGAAGTAATATGGTAATCAAATAAACTTGTTTTTCAATACAAAGGTTAAAGGTCTGAAAGGTGCTACTCAAGTTCGCGAAGCTTCTGAACAACTGGTTCCTTAAATTGGGAGAGCCCAAGTCTGGCTGGGAGGGCGCACCGTTTAAAGTCTGCACAAGCCTGCGGATACATGGGATCCTTCAAGGCATTGAAGGGAGCACGTAGTAGTGAGGGGCGTACACATGACATATATGCAGGATTGTTTCCTGCTCATACAGTCTCGCCCCTGGCTGCATGCAGCTTTGGTTTGGGAACCTGCCCAGCCGTTAGTTTTTTTTAAGGTGGAAACAATGTTCCCACCTATGGTTGCCACTGACTGCAATCAGTAGAATTAATGCTTAAGCGTGAGACCTTCCGTGCTTAATTTGAGCCGGTAGTTGCCGGTGGGGGGCACCGGTACTTATTTTAGGGAACTGGCACTTTATTTTCTGCATCAGAAGTTTATAGAGGAATCATTCTTTTCTTTTTTTTAAACAAGGGGAAAGACGGAGAAAGAGAAAGACGGAAAAAGTGTCACAAAGGAGAAAGTAGAAACCTCCTGGACTCGTGTGACCGGGGAACTACCTTTACAACGCAACTTTTACAACGCTGTGCTATTACAACGCATTTTTTACAACGCTAAAACTTTTACAACGCATGCTTTTACAACGCGTTCCATTATATGGTAAGTACCTTTACAACGCATATACCTTTACAACGCATTTGGTGGTAATGCTTTTACAACGCATGTATTTACAATGCATGTGTTTACAACGCAAGTACTTTTACAACGCATATACTATTACAACGCATTTTTTTTTGCAAAATATTTATCTAAATTTTATTAGTTGGGTAGCATTAAAATTAATACTTGAGTATTTTTTTTTTTTTTTTAATATAGCAATTCTAATTAAAAAAAGGGCAGTAGTTAATAAAAAAATTATTACTTGTGTATTTTTTCTGGTAGAAAAGTTTGGTTGGTTAGCAGTAAAATAAATACTTGAGTATTAAAAAAATTTTTAAAAATGCAATATTTATTTGAAAAAAGTGAGTAGTTTATAAAAATAATAATACTTGAGTATTGTGCCTGGTAGAAAAGTTTGGTTTGTTTGGTGATAAAATAATAGTTTAGTATTTTTAGTTTCTATAGTAGTTTCAAAAAAGTGAGTAGATAATCAAAATATTAATGCATGTGTATTTTATTATGTAGAAATGATTAATACTTGATTTTTTAAAATTTAATACTTGAACATTTAGTTTAGTGTTTTAAAATATAAAAAATAGATACTTAATAAAAACTTATTTTAAATGTTGAGTATTTATCTACTTAAAAATAAATTTTCTTAAACATTAAAGAGTATATAATATTTAAATATATAGAAAAATGATTGAGTACCTATTTTTAAATACTAGAGTATTTTTATCACATATGAAAAGACAAGAGTATTTATATGTTTAAAAGAAAGTGTCCTTTTATAAATAAATGGAAGTGTATTTTTGATTAATTTATTATATAAATAAATTAATAATATATTTAAAATATTAATATCAACATTAAAAAATATTTACAGTAATAATTATACCAATTTAACAATTTTTAAAATTTAGAAATCAGAAATAACAATTATAACTTACTTTTTGAATTTATTTCCCACGGTTTTCCATTGAAGTCTATGAGCGTGTTTGTCCTTTATTTATTTTGGCAGCCTTAGCATATACAGCCCGCGGAACAAGAAAAGAAGGTACAGAAAGTGAAGTAAGAGGAAGTTTTGAAAGGAAAAGGCAATAGAGCCAAGGTAAGGAACATATTAAGTAATTTTACAGTTATTAAATTACAATATTGGAGATTTAAAAACTTAATTAAAAATAAAGATAGGAAACAAATATTTATTTCACTATTTTATTTGATTTAAAAAACATGAAAAAATTAAACATATTTTAAAATTAATTTTTCAAAGTAAGTTTTATTTTTTAAACAAAATATAAATATTTTATTTACATATATTAACATTTAATTACAGTTGAATGTAAAAAAGTAGTCCGCCATAAATAGAGAAGCACGCGATGACGTAAGGACGTGTGCGTCGACGTAATACGCCATTTTGCAGAGCATCGGAGGAGGAAGCAGCAGGAAGCTGATCTGCGTCCAGGTAGGAAATATTTTCTGTTGATATTATAGATTAAACCTTTTTAAGGGATACATATATAGTAAGGAAAGAATAAGGGGAGGTTGCTGGAAAACTAATAGATGTTTTAAAAGTTGTTAAACATGTCCACATTAATGTCATTAATACATGCCTATGTCGGGTCGCTGAAAGTAAGTTAGTTATTTTAAAAAAGTATGTAACTCTTTCTAAATAAAAAGTTACGGTTTAGACAGTTGATTTCTTTGTTTCCGAAGATAAAGATGTACTGTCGATCTTCATTTCTTGGTAAAAAAATTGTGCGTACTTTAATATTTTGTAAATCTTATTTTGAAATACAAATGACAATTCAGCTGCAATGTGTATTAAGGAATATGGTTTAATTTCTATTTTATAGTTCGGATTGAGTTTTGGTGATTGGTTTTGACGGAATTTAAATTGGATTTTTTCGATAATTTGAAAAATGGCGTACCGATAATGTTAAATGTTTCGAATACTATGGAACAGTAAAATTTTTCAACATTGGTTTAGTTTTGATGAAATGAAGATTTGTTTGAAAAAATGGAAAAAACCCGACTTATTAATTTGAAAAAAAATTTTTAAAAAAAATCTTTGTATGCCAATTGAATCATTGTAATTACTATAATTTTTAGCAAAGCAGGAAAGTAAGCAAATTCATTGTTTTAAAAAGAAAGAATGTTAGAAAGATTTTCGAGGTAGTCTATAGCCACACACAACGAAAACTGTTGTAGAATTGCCAATAGTCTCTCAGACATTTCCCTTGTTTTGACTGTTACTCGTGGGTTTAGACTACCTGCGAGTGTTTGTGCTAATCTCATTTCTTGGAAACTTTGCTCCTTCTTCAAAGTTTCCAAAAATGAGTAGAAGTTCGGATGTGGTTTTCCAATTGTATGATTGAAGGAGTTATGCCACCCCTCAATGGCATTGTTTGTTTTGGCCTCTCCCTCTAAACAACTCGTGTAGCAGTTCCACCACTCCACATGGAATCGTGGCTTCCTCCTGCGACCCGATCTGCTTAGGTGTCCAATCCATGTGTCCTCAAAATAATTTAGAATGGGTGCCAATTTTTCCTCATTACTCGTATAATAAACAGATTCTATAATTGCAGTGTAGTACTCGTCCACACTTTCGGGAGGAACAAAACAAAGTGCAGTTAATTTTTTTAGTTCAAACTGTAATTTGCTATCCCGAGAATATTCTGCAACTAGGGATGTTTTTTGTAGTTTACGCCAAAATGCCTGCGAAAAATGGAAAAAACATCCCTGAATTTGGGTATCCGTGTACGTTTTGGTGATCACATTGATCATGCTCAATTCGAAATCGATTATTATTTTTCGAGGACTTGCAGATGTTTTGCTTTTAATCACTGATAAAAGTTCAGTGTATGTTGCAGAAGTCTTATCAGGTAGCAAACTATACACTAAGGGAATTACACTATTGTTAATCTTAGCATGTATAGTGTAAATTTGAGTGAAAGGATGGGGTGTACTTTTAAACGTCCCATCCATCATCCAAATTTCACTACTTTCTAACTTAGCAAGGTTACGGGGGGTACTAAAAATTAAAATACGTTTCTGAGGGTTTTCGTTGTCATGTAGAAGGAAAGGTTCATCAGAAAAAGAAATAGAAAGATCATGAGGAATTCTAATGTCAGAGAATGTATGTGGTGTAGACAATTGAATATTACTTGCCTGCTTTTGTCTCTGAATAATTCTTCTCAAATTGGGTATTATAGGCATGTTGCTAGCAACATGACTAGGGACATGCTGTGCAACCTCCCTTAAAATGGATCCTGTAGAATCATTGGAGGTGCTTGCAATAGCTTTCATCTCATTAATTGTCTCTCTGATTTCTACATCCATTGCAGAGGCAGAGTGGTTATGTTCTGTGGTTTTCACAACCAAATTATCAACAGTAACCGCTCTGCCACTGCAATGGGTAGTGTAGTATTGCACGCACCTCCAATGATTTCTAGTTAAACTTATTCTTTCCTTACTATATATGTATCCACCATGGTTTAACAGATTTTTGCCCTTCCTGGATTTAACGAAGTTGGCTGCTCCAAGGCTAGACATTATCTGAAAAAAGGAGAAAAGATAAAACATTTAGCTTGATATTTATTAATATTTGTATACAAAACATAACATGTACTCAATCCTTTATTTTGCCTACTGATGCATCTTCATGGAGTAAGAATAGCACATTGTTATCCCTACACTATCCAACACTTACCCTACTGCTGCACCTTCCTGGAGTTAGAATAGTAAATTGATACCCCTACACTATCCAACACTTTCCCTACTGATGCACCTTCCTGGAGTTAGAATAGTAAATTAATACCCCTACACTATCCAACACTTTCACCACTGCAGCTCCTTCATGGAGTTAGAATATTAAATTAATACCCCTACACTATCCCACACTTTCCCTACTGCAGCACCTTCATGGAGTTAGAATAGTAAATTAATACACCTACACTATCCAACACTTACCCTACTGCTGCACCTTCCTGGAGTTAGAATAGTAAATTGATACCCCTACACTATCCAACACTTTCCCTACTGCAGCACCTTCCTGGAGTTAGAATAGTAAATTGATACCCCTACACTATCCCACACTTTCCCTACTGATGCACCTTCCTGGAGTTAGAATAGTAAATTAATACCCCTACACTATCCAACACTTACCCTACTGCTGCACCATCCTGGAGTTAGAATAGTAAATTGATACCCCTACAGTATCCAACACTTTCCCTACTGATGCACCTTCCTGGAGTTAGAATAGTAAATTAATACCCCTACACTATCCCACACTTTCCCTACTGATGCACCTTCCTGGAGTTAGAATAGTAAATTGATACCCCTACACTATCCAACACTTACCCTACTGCTGCACCATCCTGGAGTTAGAATAGTAAATTAATACCCCTACACTATCCAACACTTTCCCTACTGCAGCACCTTCCTGGAGTTAGAATAGTAAATTGATACCCCTACACTATCCCACACTTTCCCTACTGATGCACCTTCCTGGAGTTAGAATAGTAAATTGTTACTCCTACACTATCCAACACTTTCCCTACTGATGCACCTTCCTGGAGTTAGAATAGTAAATTGTTACTCCTACACTATCCAACACTTTCCCTACTGATGCACCTTCCTGGAGTTAGAATAGTAAATTGATACCCCTACACTATCCAACACTTTCCCTACTGATGCACCTTCCTGGAGTTAGAATAGTAAATTAATACCCCTACACTATCACACACTTTCCCTACTGATGCACCTTCCTGGAGTTAGAATAGTAAATTGTTACCCCTACACTATCCAACACTTACCCTACTGATGCACCTTCCTGGAGTTAGAATAGAAAATTGATACCCCTACACTATCCAACACTTTCCCTACTGATGCACCTTCCTGGAGTTAGAATAGTAAATTAATACCCCTACACTATCCAACACTTTCCCTACTGCAGCACCTTCCTGGAGTTAGAATAGTAAATTGATACCCCTACACTATCCCACACTTTCCCTACTGATGCACCTTCCTGGAGTTAGAATAGTAAATTGTTACTCCTACACTATCCAACACTTTCCCTACTGATGCACCTTCCTGGAGTTAGAATAGTAAATTGTTACTCCTACACTATCCAACACTTTCCCTACTGATGCACCTTCCTGGAGTTAGAATAGTAAATTGATACCCCTACACTATCCAACACTTTCCCTACTGATGCACCTTCCTGGAGTTAGAATAGTAAATTAATACCCCTACACCATCACACACTTTCCCTACTGATGCACCTTCCTGGAGTTAGAATAGTAAATTGTTACCCCTACACTATCCAACACTTACCCTACTGATGCACCTTCCTGGAGTTAGAATAGAAAATTGATACCCCTACACTATCCAACACTTTCCCTACTGATGCACCTTCCTGGAGTTAGAATAGTAAATTAATACCCCTACACTATCCAACACTTTCCCTACTGCAGCACCTTCCTGGAGTTAGAATAGTAAATTGATACCCCTACACTATCCCATACTTTCCCTACTGATGCACCTTCCTGGAGTTAGAATAGTAAATTGTTACTCCTACACTATCCAACACTTTCCCTACTGATGCACCTTCCTGGAGTTAGAATAGTAAATTGATACCCCTACACTATCCAACACTTTCCCTACTGATGCACCTTCCTGGAGTTCGAATAGTAAATTGATACCCCTACACTATCCAACACTTTCCCTACTGCAGCACCTTCCTGGAGTTATAATAGTAAATTGATACCCCTACACTATCCCACACTTTCCCTACTGCAGCACCTTCCTGGAGTTAGAATAGTAAATTGATACCCCTACACTATCCCACACTTTCCCTACTGATGCACCTTCCTGGAGTTAGAATAGTAAATTGTTACCCCTACACTATCCCACACTTTCCCTACTGATGCACCTTACTGGAGTTAGAATAGTAAATTGTTACCCCTACACTATCCAACACATTCCCTACTGCAGCACCTTCCTGGAGATAGAATAGTAAATTGTTACCCCTACACTATCCAACACATTCCCTACTGATGCACCTTCCTGAAGTTAGAATAGTAAATTGATACCCCTACACTATCCAACACTTTCCCTACTGCAGCACCTTCCTGGAGTTAGAATAGTAAATTGATACCCCTACACTATCCCACACTTTCCCTACTGATGCACCTTTCTGAAGTTAGAATAGTAAATTGTTACCCCTACACTATCCAAAACTTTCCCTACTGATGCACCTTCCTGGAGTTAGAATAGTAAATTGTTACCCCTACACTATCCAAAACTTTCCCTACTGCAGCACCTTCCTGGAGTTAGAATAGTAAATTGTTACCCCTACACTATCCAACACTTTCCCTACTGATGCACCTTCCTGGAGTTAGAATAGTAAATTAATACACCTACACTATCCAACACTTACCCTACTGCTGCACCTTCCTGGAGTTAGAATAGTAAATTAATACCCCTACACTATCCAACACTTACGCTACTGTTGCACCCCCTGGAGTTAGAATAGTAAATTAATACCCCTACACTATCCAACACTTACCCAACTGCTGCACCTTCCAGATTTTGGAAAAGTAAATTGTTACCTCTACAGCATGGTACATTTTAAAAGTTGTTGCAACTTACAATGTTTGTCTAAATTACCTTTTTTTCCGAATTGGTTTTCTGGCAGACTCCTGTTCAGTGGTATTGCTGAGTCGGTTTGTGTAGACACTTTTGAGGTGATTTGTTGGGGAATGGATAAATAAATGTCTGGAAAAGTGAAAAATGAATAAACTTTGAAAACAGAACGATGTTGAGAAATGTGTTTAGTAAAATTATTCCACAAAAATTGCACATGTGATATAAGTTGCTGCACATAACTATTTCCGTAATGAAAAATACATTCTTTAGACATGAAATATAAATCTAAAATTTGAAAATGTAATCATAATTACATTGATTATTTCTTTGAAATTTAGCTATGTGATAGTTAGTCAAATATTTTGAAGGTAAAGAATCCGTGCTGTAAAAAAATACCTTGTTTTTGAGAATTTGCTTTTGTGGATGAGGTGGTAGAGGATGTTTTTCTTTGTTGGCTCAAATTTTTAGTTGTGAGAAAAAAAATCTTTTCTGTTCTGGAAAAAAGGCGAAAAAAAGATAATTAACGGTGGGTAGAAATGTAGTACTTGAGTTTTTTTAAAATTAAACAGACATACAATATAACTAGTACTACATGATACTGTCCTAATTAAAACACATTACTGTAGTAGAAATATAGATATGTACCCCTACCCTACACAAAAATATCACTGATGGTGCTCTTTCCTACAGAAGAAATTGAATATTGTTTCTCAAAACTATCCATTAGTTTTCAAATTAGGTACGATACAGGAGGAATAATTGCAAAAGAAAGGATTTCTAATGTATCGTTATAATAAAATGGGAAAGAAAACATACCTTTTCTAGTAGGTATTTTGTTATCGTGCCTTTATACTGATGTTTGCTGGAGGTTAAAAGGTTTTTGTGAAAAGATGTTCACTGTTGGAGAAAAAGAAAAAAAAAAAAATTGTTCCTTTGTCAACGTTGGTTATAAAAAGACAATTTTGATTTTTATGCGGTGTGATTGAGTATTAAAAAAAAACACCATTGGCATACATGACTTTATGAAATTTTAATAAATAAATTTTACAAGTAAAACCATGCCACAAAAATAACATTTACCTAAACAATTGAGTTTGTCAGTCGTTTACGTGGTGGGGATGTCCAAATAGGTTCAGCTGCTGTGCAATGTAAAAATCTTCCGATTTTCTGGTTGAGGAAAATAAATTACTTGTTTTAATTTTGAGTTTTATTTTATTGATAATATATTGGAAACAGTTCATTTCTTAAGTTTTTATTATTAAGTGAAAAAATATTTTTTGTGGTTTAAGAAAATATATTTTTCTAAAAACTATCGTTTACATATATATTAATAACTTACTAGTACTTGCTCTGTTGTGAATTCCGTGCTCTCTCTGAGGAGGTCGCAGTGCAGGTGACAGAGGGTCAGCTTATTACGTCTGCTCTCTCTGCTAGTTGATAATCAACTGAGTGCAAAATGGTGTCTCACTTGTATTTATAAGTTTTACTGTGTGTCACTATTAATATTTTTAAAAACTGCGTTCGTTGTGTTTTTTTTAATGCTTTGTTTTACTGTGGAAAATGATATTTTAAAAATGCTTTTAAAGAAATATTGTTTTCATTCATTTGCCCCGTTTTGGCATCCATTTTGGAACATGTCTTTTGGTATTGTTTACATAGAAACTGTGGTAGGACAAGTTTTATAAGTGAGATGGTTAAAATGGCGCCTGTGTGTATGTGTGTTATGTTTTCGTTAGTTTACTTAGTTTGCGATCTTTTCATGTTAAAAATGTGTATGTACTGTAATTTATTTTTTCATTATTATTTAAAAACTTACAAATGTCTTAAAACGGATTTTTATGGGGAATTTTGAGCATTGATTTTAATACTCGAGTATTAATTTTAATACCCGAGTATTAATTTGTTACTGCATTTTGGTCGATTTACGTACAGTTCTTCTCCACGTTTTAATACACTTCCCCACCCTAAAACCCCTAATTTCCCTGCATCCCGTGCCAGATTTTATTGTACTTTTAATTTTAAAAAAAAAATCGCGTTGTAATGGTATGCGTTGTAATATACTTCGTTGTAACAGCACTTTTCAGTATTGTAATAGGTTTGGCGTTGTAACAGAATTCGTTGTAAAGTAATGCGTTGTAATAGTACTAGCGTTGTAAAAAATGCGTTGTAAAGGTATGCGTTGTAATAGCATGCGTTGTAACGTCATACATCCGTGTGACCTAACGAGGAAGGGTGTGTCTGTTGGTGGATTAACGAGGCAAGGACTGCGCAGCTTTGGTGTTTCGTGCGCGCACCTTTTATTACTCTGGGCCTCGTCGGGCAGCATCCCTCAAAGCAGAGCTTCGGCGCCGGCTCTCTTCCTTTAAAAAATAAACAAATCGTCTTTTGCACGTTTATAAGTTGTACTGTGCCCGATAAATGCCTTGAACTACTTTGTTGGCAAGTTTTTTTAAACAAAGTCTGGTTAACTGATGCCGTTCGTTCAGAGGGCCGTCAGGTTTAACGATTTTAAAGCCAATTGATAGAAGTTTTGCCACAGATTGCTACTCCATGAATTTCAGCTCAATATAGTGATTGACGGTCTGCACAGCAGGTGCTCGCAGTTGGAGGACGGTGGATGGACGCCAGGTCTTGCCAAGCAGATTTCTAGCTTGTGGTGTATTTGTCAGCAGCACAAATAACTGATTGCACATTCTAGCTGGTGCTGTGTTTAATATGTTGACTTACTTCACCAAGAGTACTTCTGGGCCACATCAGTTACGGTGGGAAGACATTTGCGGCTTATTTCACTCATCTGACCTTTCCACCCGACTGCACTCACTATTTTCCTCACCACAGCCCCCCCCCCTCCCCCAATACTCCTCCCCTTCCCCGCTTCAGATAGCGCAACGATGCTCCTCGGAGCGAACGATGCGCTGTATAAATGCTATCATTCACTCATTCATTCATTCATTCATTCATATCCTTTAAAATGTTTTTGAGTGGCGGACCACGCTGTTTCCTCAACAAAGTTTTAAATGCGAACCCCAGAGGTCGTGCTCTAGCTGTTATCTAGGACATGGGATCCCCAAATATTACTCAAATTACACAGAGGAGTTTATATGCGGAGACTATCTCAGGTTTTGGTTGAAGAGACAGCCACCCAGTTTCTTTGATTTTTTCCTCGAAGAATAATAACTTTTGTTTTGTCTATGCTTATCTCTGTCTTGTGGTTTTTCATGAAGCAAGAAGCCGAGGTCATCCGTCACTGCAGTCCTATCCATGTTTTACTGAATAATGTGACATTTTCCGCATATTATTGTAATAAAGAGTCTGACCCTAGCCTTGGGGAGTGTGAGCTAACTAAGTCAAGGGCTGCATTTAAGTCTGCAATGTATACATTAAAACAAGCATTTACAATGCAATGGTCTCGCCTTTTGCATAAGTTGGAGCTATTGGTATTGTAAAAGACAAACTTTTTTATTTATGGGTTGGTTTTGAAAACAGATAAATAAATGGCATAGTCATTTACAATGCCAATAGCTTTAGCTCTCGCAAAGGCGAGACCTATTGCATATATACGCACACACACACACCGAGCCCCACACACACAATCCTTTGGTGAATATGTAGTGTTGGAAGGGGTCCACAGGGGGCACAGCGGTGGGGAAACGAGTGGGACAGAGGGCAAAATGGGCACAAAAGGGAAAAAAACGAGTGGCGCAGAAGGGCACAGAAAAACGAGAGGAACAGAGGGCAGAAAGGCACAAAAAACGAGGAACAAGCATTTACAATGCAATGGTCTCGGCATTGGTAAAGTTAGAGCTATTGGCATTGCTCATGACAATGCCGTTTCTTTAAATGTTTTAAAAACAAAAACATAAACAAAAATAATGTCATGAGCAATGCCAATAGCTCTAACTTTACCAATGCCGAGACCATTGCATTGTAAAGGCTTGTTGTCTTCATTTCCAGGGCTCATTAAAGTCCTGAGACCCTCCAAGCGCAGCAGCAGTTAGTAATTAGGGGGGAGCGGCCATGTGTCCAGCAGGGGCTACGCAAAGCCTGAGACAGACTCACAGCCCAAGGGGACGGAGTGATTGGAAGCAGCGGCCGGGGGTGCAGGCAGGGGCAGTGTGAGGGACGGGACACGGGAGTGCTGCCTGTCTGTCCGAGGGGTACAAGGGCGGTGGTGAGAGGTTATAAATGGTGGAAGTCCCTGTGCAAGTGATGGAGGTGTTGCCAGAATTAAGCACTGACTCTGACAAACAGTCCCACAGCTCGGAGTCTGACACACAGTCCCACAGCTCGGAGCCTCACACACAGTTCCGCAGCTCGGAGTCTGAAACACAGTTCCACAGCTCGGAGTCTGACAGACTGTCCCACAGCTTCGGAGTCTGACACAGTCCTTCAGCTCGGAGTCTCACACACTGTTCCGCAGCTCGGAGTCTGAAACACAGTTCCACAGCTGTGAATCTGACAACCAGCTCCACAGCTCGGAGTCTGATAAACAGGTCCACAGCTCAGCGCAACAGATAGATTTACAAACATTGGCAAAGCCTGATAGGTTCAACCCTTGCAGTCAAGCACTGGCAAAAGCAACAAAAGTGCCAACTGCAGAGCAAAACAATCAAGGAAGGATTGCCCTGGGTATTCAATGCATGGATGACATAAAATAAATATCTGATTACAGACTATAATTTTTAGCTGTAAAATAGGTCATCATGCAGAGGATAAATCAAAACAGCCAATTAAAAGCCAGGGAGTACTAAATACTCCCGTAGGCCAATAAAAAAAGTGATTAACAATGTTCCTAACCAATGGCTGGACGGTATTGAGCCAACTAAGCCAATGACTGATGGAAGCTGGACCAAAGCCCCTTAGATTATGTACAGAACAGAATGCACGTGCCATGAATAGTGCAAGTGCCATTACACATCAAACTCAAAAAAGGAAAACCGTTACCACTACTCTACGTCACTGCATCCTACACTACTCTGCTCCACAGCACTCTATGCTACTCTACTCTTCTCCGCACCACTTTCCTCACCATGCCGGCTTTCACTTTCCATCCACTTCACTTTATCTCCTGTGCCTTCCCCAACAACACTTAATGCCATCGTAAAATAGCTGCAGGCTTGTCCAGCTCTCATCGCTGCACCCTGCTTTGTATTCTTTAAATATAGTGGCCAGTCTTGCTTTTGTTCTGTGCGTTGTGGCTCGCTTTGAAACATACTTTATCTTTCAGCAGTGCGTTCATGAAACAGGCACCACGCTTTATTTTAATTATTACAACATGGCATGCCAAGGAGTATCTTTAAACAAAGTGGCCGTGCTTTTCTTTTGTTGTGCACGGCTCACTTAAGTTCATACTTTCACTTTCAGCGTGAAGCTCATAAACGTGCGCCATGCTTTAGTTGGTTTCGCCTGGTTTAGAACATTCCTTTTGGATCACTGCTTTTGCCCTTAGCAGTTAAAGAAATGATGATGCTAATTTGAAGTACTGCTTACAAAAAGTGCTTGAAGAATGTGCGCTACACAAATGTAAAGTGCACCATTTTGAGGGTGGGGGTCGGGGCGGCGTTGCTTGTGTTTTTTCAAAATCTCATACATTTTCAGCCTAGAAGCCTGTTAGCAATGGGCGACGGGTCCCGGGCTGACACACAGCCGCATTATATACCCCCTCATTCTGACCTGTATTTAGAAAGCCCGGGGTGCAAAAGGCAGGCGCCTTTAATTTCATGACCAGTACAATATTCCTCTGTCCTGACCCCGGACCGAGGGGGCAGCTGTGGGGGTATTACTGGAATGAAGAGCCGGTTGCAGACTTTCGCAAATTCTCCTCTGTGGCTTTTACCCGTGGGCCGGCTGGAGCGCTGATCGGAGGTTGAGAAGTTTTATGCAGCGAAAGGGGAAGTGCCCCGAAACGGAGAGGACAGGGTGAGGAGAGGTGAGGAGACCAGAGCAGCAGCCGGACGCAGGGGGAGCGGACGAGCACACCACCGCCTTTCTCCGAGGCAGAGCAGAAATGCCTCGGAGAAACGCAGCGTCCTTTTCGGATTCGGGGGCGTGTTTGTCTTTTCTCTCCTCCGGCCATTGGCTGGAGGAGAGAATGAGACTTCTTGCAAAAAACACGCCCCTCGATCCGAAAAGGACGGGGCCTGATCGGAGTGACTGACCTCTTCTCCAATGGCTGGCCAGCATTCAAGAGGCCAGCCAATGGAGAACAGGGGAGAAGAGGGGCGGGTTCAAGCCCCTCTTCTCCAAGTCATTAAATCTCCGACTTCCGGTTCTGCCTTTCGGCAGACCGGAAGTCCTCGACCTAAAAACGAGTGGCACAGAGGGCAGAAGGGCACAAAAAAACGAGTGGAACAGAGGGCACAAACAACGAGAGGAGCAGAGGGCAGAAAGGAACAAAAAGAGAGGGAAAAACGAGTGGCACAGAGGGCAGAAAGGCACAAAAACGAGTGGCACAGAGGGCAGAAAGGCACAAAAGAGCCACACACCGACCCACACACACACAATCCTTTGCTGAATATGTAGTGTTGGAAGGGGTCCACAGGGGGCACAGCGGTGGGGAAACGAGTGGGACAGAGGGCAAAAGGGGCACAAAAGGGAAAAAAACGAGTGGCGCAGAAGGGCACAGAAAAACGAGAGGAACAGAGGGCAGAAACGCACAAAAAACGAGGAAAAACGAGTGGCACAGAGGGCAGAAGGGCACACAAAAAACGAGTGGAACAGAGGGCACAAACAACGAGAGGAGCAGAGGGCAGAAAGGCACAAAAAAAAAAGAGGGAAACGAGTGGAACAGAGGACAGAAAGGCACAAAAAAAGAGTGGAAAACGAGTGGCACAGAGGGCAGAAAGGCACAAAAACGAGTGGCACAGAGGGCAGAAGGGCACAAAAGACGAGAGGAGCAGAGGGCAGAAAGGCACAAAAAACGAGTGGAACAGAGGGCAGAAGGGCACAAAAACGAGAGGGGCAGAAAGGAACAAAAAAAGAGGGAAAACGAGTGGAACAGAGGACAGAAAGGCACAAAAAAAAAAGAGGGAAAATCGAGTGGCACAGAGGGCAGAAAGGCACAAAAACGAGTGGCACAGAGGGCAGAAGGGCACAAAAGAGCCACACACCGACCCACACACACACAATCCTTTGGTGAATATGTAGTGTTGGAAGGGGTCCACAGCGACGGGGAAACCAGTGGGACAGAGGGCAAAAGCGGCACAAAAGGGGGAAAAACGAGGGGAACAAAAAAAACGAGAGGAACAGAGGGCAGAAAGGCACAAAAAACGAGGAAAAACGAGTGGCACAGAGGGCAGAAGGTCACAAAAAAACGAGTGGAACAGAGGGCAGAAAAAACGAGAGGAGCAGAGGGCAGAAAGGCACAAAATAAGAGGGAAACGAGTGGAACAGAGGACAGAAAGGCACAAAACAAGAGAGAAACGAGTGGAACAGAGGACAGAAAGGCACAAAAACGAGTGGCGCAGAAGGGCACAAAAGACGAGAGGAGCAGAGGGCAGAAAGGCACAAATAACCTGCCTCGGTGAGGAATTTAGCTGGGCGTGCGGGGGATGGTCCTCTCGTTCTCCGGATGAAGCTGAAGCGCCAGTTACAGGACATGCAGCCGGACCCCTACTCCGCGGCCCTGTAGAAAACAGCGCGTGCAAGAGATGCCATGAGCGAAAGACTCGCCACGGCGTGCGCGCAACACTCACCCAGTCTGTCTGTGATTGGCTGCCCATGTAGCACGTGACCAGGGGGAGTCACACGCTTTCCGGGAACCCGCCAGGTAGGACAACAAAAGAAACCCAAGGAAAGAAGCATGGAGGGTCCGGGGCAGCGGAAGCAGCAGCGGAGGGGGTGAAGAGCATCACCGGAGGGCAGACCAACAGCAAGTGAGTGCAAGGGAAACAGGAAATGATATTTTGGGAGGGTGAAAGGGACCTGCCGCCAACAAGACTATTGTTGCCGGGAGACAGACTTGGACACGAGCCGATTCTGGTCCGGGCACACTGTGAAGCGCGTTCACGGACCAGAATCGGCTCGTGCCCAAGTCTGTCTCCCTTGAGAGGCATCACGGCAACAATAGTTTCTCGTTGGCGGCAGCGCTTCGTGCTGCAACGCCAGTGAGACCTAAAGAAGGAGCGCTAAAACACTTCCTTGTTTTAAGCCTTTGAAAATATGTTTGTGGACCTCATCTCTATGCTTCTACTTCCACTCTTAACCAACATTTTTTTATTAAGCAACTGTATGGTTTGCAGTTGGTTAGCAAGGATTTACCCATTGGCTTAGTTTGAACCATAGCAAATATCTATGATTTTGTTGAATGCAGAGTTCAGAGCGGCGAAACATACATGCGATTGTGTCTGTGATTGAATAGAACCGTCTAGCAATAGTGACACTGCCAGAAGGCTTGTGAAGGTACCGATTGCAGAACAGAAGCCAGTTTCATTTACCATCACCAGATTGTATTGGGAAGCCCATGTTTGTAATTCCTGGAGTATGACATTTGCAAACTATTTAGCCTAAATGTCCAGTAGATCAATAAGTCTGTCTTTTGCAGAGTTTCACGTAGGACCATTGTTATATACCTGATTGAGCTTTGAATCCCTTCATGACCCTGGGATTGCTTCCACTTGTATACTATTGTAGAATGGGGGCAATATTCTAAACTGTAATACCCAGTCAGATCTAGGAAATCTCGCACTGGAGTCTGTTGTTTTTTTTAGCTTCCAGGCCATGAAAGTCTCAATCTTGGTCTGGAGAAGATGTTTATGTACCACACCGTCTTGGTGAACCAGGTACACAACATATCCCTGCCCTATCTGGCACTTGCTGGCCACAGTGCCTGATGTACTTCCTTGAGGTGAGTGAAGTGGTCCTACCAGGCGGAGCTAAAGGCAGCAATAGCTCCAAAGGGTTCTACATTGAAATCTTCCATACTAGACAGGACACTGTTGCCCAACCCCTGGAAGGTTGCAGAGGCAATGTTAACACAAAAGACATCACTTTAAACTGAAAGTGGGCCGCATGGGTAGAAAATGCAGACCTCTCCTTAGTCTACTAAATTTGGGAAATCTGACTGTCTCCAGGGGTCATATCAAGAGTAATGATGTTTGGCAGTCCATAATCTAGTCTATTATCAAGTCTATGAGCTCATCCGTTCTGGGGACGGGGTGGGCCTTAACTTTAGTGACAACACTGAGCCCCTGGTTAGTTCACATAGAACCTCAGTTCTGGTGTCCCTGTTTGCAGAGTGGCCCTGGGTACCAGTATCACAGGACTGCTGGAAGGCTGTGGCAAACAACTTGGCCACTTCCTTACCGACTCTGGCCCTCACTTTATCTGACAACCTATAGATTTTGCTTTTGATGGGTAAGCTGTCACAAGAGTTAATGTCATGGACAGGCGTTAAAGAGAACAGTCACGGAAACTCAGCCAACAACTTGCAACAGTGTTGATGCTGGGGTTCTGTCAGTATAGAGGAGAGTACACTAAGCCTCCTCTAAGCTAGCCTTTTTGTTTTGGGACAGGAGGTCAGGAAGGAGCTTCCTCTTGTGTTCCTCTTCCCACCTGTCAACATCAACATTGTCTTGCCAGCAGTGCCAAAGTGGGAATTCAGGCAATTGACACAGATCACTCCATGGCTGTTATGGGGTTCTGAGGTCCACCAGATAGGTAATCTCATTCACCTTCTCCAGCACAGTGTAGGGTACTTATCTTGGAAGACCTGGGACCCACGGGTGCCAGCACACACACCCTTTGGCTAGGTTGTCACTTCACCAATGTCGCCTTCCAATCATGGATAGCTTTTTGCATGTACTTGGCCATCCTAGACCTAGGGTTGGTTGGCAGTCTCACTACATAGTCGTTATGTCCTGCTTTGTTTCTTTGAGAGGATTCTCCTACCCCCTCTCTGACAACACTCAAAGGACCTCTGACAATAGGCATAGGACCTCTCACAAGGTGTCTATATATAAGCTCAAGTGGACTGAAGCCTACGGTCTTCTGCGGTATCTTCATTTAGATGAACAAAAGTCAAGGCAGCAAGATGTCCCGCTTCTACCTGAGCTCCTCATTCCAACCCATGATCATGCCTGTCAAGATCTTGCAGAATCTCTCAACAAGCCAATTTTAAGTTGATAAGCTGCTGTGAATGTATAGGTCACCCCACACTCATCCCAGACAGCCTTCGAGTTTGTTGACCTGTCTGAAATAACCTTCTCTAGGAAACCTACTCTAGTAAAAATGCCAAGGAGAGCTCTGGTATCCACGTCCACAGTCACCTTACTCAGAGGTACGGGTCACAGCATGATCTACTACTACCAGGATAAACCTGTTCGTTGAGGCTGTGCTAGGGTCGACAAAGCCAATAAATCTCAATCTCTATAGTTTAAAAAAGTATCTCCGCCATTAGCAGTGGAATAAAGAGGGTGTGGTAGGCTTTCCCTTTTACAGGGATCTTATCCCCTGATACAAGGTTAAAAAAGGATAGATTCAAAATGCTCATGCTGGCTCAGGTTCCGTTTGCCCTGGATACGCGCCTCTGGATAGAGGTCTTGGACCGTCAGGACACGTATTTTCATTTACCCATCCACAGTCCAACAAACGTTACCTGCGGTTCAAAATAGGCCAGTCGTATTTTCAATTTGCTGTGCTCCCCTTCCGCCTCACCAGTGCCCCTTGAGTGTTCATGAAAATGATGCAGTTGTAGCTGCCCCCCTTAGGAGGTTAGAAGTATCAGTTATCGTATACCTCTATGACTGGTTATAGAAGGCGGGTTTGCCACAAAAAGTTAGATACCACCTTCAGATGACAGTGAACCTCATGATATTGTTGGGGTTCTTGATCAACATGCTGAAAATGCACCTCACTCTTTGGCAGAGGCTTCCTTTCATAGGAGATATTGTGTATATAGTGCAGTTTAGGGCCTTACCGCTGTTTCAACCACCTTTCAACCACAATCCTGGTTCTCAGTAAGAGTGATTCTGAGATATCTTAGCTTGTTTGTCTCCTGTTTGTCAACTACACCAGATGACATACATGGGCTCTGCAGTGGAATTTGAAGTCTCTGTGGGCCCTGCACCAAGAAAACCTGCACAAGATCTAAAGTGGTGGCTGCTTGACTGCAATTAGATCAGCAGCAGACCCCGCTCCCTTCCCCACCCAGAGCTCACAGTGTTGAGATCAGAGGGCTATAGTCTCCAGTACAAACCTGGCCCCATAACCTGTAATAGATGCAGTCATTCGCCTGGCATGAAAAGCCTTCCTACCATTTAACAAAGGGAGGATCATGCAGGTTCTCACAGATAACACCACAACCGTGTGTAATTGCAACAAACATGGAGTAGTGCGGTCCTGAGTCTTGTGTCTGTGGAGTTGGCAGGAGCGCCAGGGCATCTCCTTGATCGTGAACCACCTGGCTGGATCTTTAAATGCAGGGGATGAGCTCAGCCAGCAGCACCTGGAGGATCGCAAATGGCAGTTGCACCCCGAGGTGGCACATGACATCTTCTGACAGTGGTAAGACCCCTAGCCACAGCTTTTTGCCACTGCTGAGAAAGCACAGTGTCACAGCAGGGATGTGGAATTCCTATAGCCCGACTCCTAGGATATATTGTTTGGGGTCAAGGGCAACAAGTTTTCATGTGTATTTTGTCCTTGGGACAAGTATCCCCAACCCCCTGCAACACAAACCCTTTGGCTGGCCGTTTGCTGTACCACCTAATGAGTCAGGGACGGGCACTGTCTGCAGTTAAGGTCATATTTTTGTCCACATGTTGCTGCTGTTCAAACTTGTATTTATGGTTCATTGATTGAATGCCTTTATTACTAATAGAGTGCTCTAAGTAAATGTTGAAAGCTCTGACTGCACTTCTGACAGTGGTTTCAGTATAAAAATGTGTACACACGTTTTCAAAGTTTAGCAATATGAGACTATGTATACTGCTCCCAGAATGCTCTGATTTGATGAAAATAATTGCAGAAGCTTAAAAACAAGATTGATGATTCTTTGATTTCAAAATGAAATGTTCATAAAGACTGAAAGCAAGAAAAAAACATTTTGCTAAACTACTGTGAAATTTCAAGCACCATTTCTTTGCAGCATCATTTAATGATGTGTTGATGTGTGCTAGTGTTTCTCCCAAATATTCATAATGGAAAATCTGTGTAACCAGTTTCAATAGGATTATGGGAAACAAAATTAAACAGGCATTAGCAAAGCCAGTAGGCCTGAAATTGGTGGTCAGCTTTTTAGTTTTGTCAACGTGTGACTTGTTTTGGCATCGTTTTTGCAAAACCTTATCGGTGTGGGAGCTGCTGGGCCCTCACCAATATAATAGTCATTGGCAAAGGCAAAAAAATTTTTGGTCTCAAAAAGCAAACACTTCCACAGTAGTTACTGGCACTGAACAAAACTACTTTGTGCTCCTTGTGAAAGAGCAGAATGGGGTCACTCACAGTGAAGCAAGCCAATACAGAGAGAGAGAGAGAGAGAGAGACAGAAGTTTAATAAACGCAAAAGGTCATGGTCAATGCCAAACCATATTAGGGGCACAATAATTATAGAAAGTCTTAAAAGTGCACCCATGGTATATGTCCTTGCATTAAGTGCAGCTATACAGCTTTCATGAATTCCCAAAGATTTACAGAAGTAGGACACAAAATAGTACTCCTAGAAAATATTTGTGAACTGCATTTTAGCATGATCAAATATGCATGTGTAGATCTGGTCATAAGAAAATCTGAGTTTTCAAGTTCACTTTTCCTCCAACCACTCTTTTCCCAACTCAGGAAGGTTTACGTCTGCCATTGTCAGGAGTAAATTTCCAACATTTCTCAGTATAAGAAAACATTAGAGAAGAGTTGTTGAAAACCCTTAAAACATGCAAGTTAGTAGGTTTGCACAGATTCAAAAGGGCATTCTGACCCTGGAACTATTGCTTACCACTACCTTCAGCCCCAGTATGTAGATCTGTGGAAACAAGGGAACATAATGGGATTGGAAGTATTCAAACACTACTATGGTATGAGCCCTGGCATAATCAGAGAGGCTATATAAGGGCTCCTATATAATGAGATTGCAGCCATAATTTGTAGCAGCACTAAATGGCACCAAAGGTACAACTGGATTTGTTACGGGACAAGTAGATTCATGAAGCAACCTGCCCCATGGACAAGTAGACCTTTCATTAAATTCCACACCCCTGCATATAAATTGAGCACAATGAGTTTTTTAAGAAAGCACTGTAGGAAACACATTCAGCCTAGAGGGGACTACGGGACTCTAGTATGCCTTTCCGCCTCTGCTTCTCCTGAGCACTCAAGAACATCAGGAATGGCCGAGCCCAACTCCTACTAATGGCTCCAGATTGGGCCACACATGTTTGGTACCCGGACCCCCTGAACAGGAGCCTCTGTCATCCGATTAGACTACCCCTTCGGAGAATCTTGTGTCACAGCAGCAGGGCAGGTGTTTGCACGCAAATCTGCACAATCAACACATTCTTGCGTGGATACTGAAAGGCATCAAGTAAATGCATTCACTCTACCACTTGAGGTTGCGAAAATCAACCTCGCTTCCAGGTGTCCCTCTACAAATTCTATTTACACCAGGCGCTGGGGTAATTTTGTGGCCCAGTGTAGAATCTACATTATTACCTTACAAGCTAAATGGTCTGATGTTTTGTTCTTTGTTTTGACTTTGGCCCAGAAAGGTCTTGCGGTAGGCACTACTAAAGTTAATTTGTTGGCCCTTTCATCATTTTTGCATATGCCAGACCAACGGTCTTTGTTGAAATCACCGGTTGTGATGCAGATTATTGAAGTTTGACATACATGTTCCCTCCCAAACAGTTTGTGATGCTGAAGGGAGACTTTGACTTGGTCTTGACATTCCTCATGTGCACCCCCTTCAAGCCAATGCACATGCGCTCATTAAACTTCTGACTCTCAAAACTGTCACCTTCGTTGTGATCACTTCAGATCATTACATTAGTGAACTCCAAGCTGTCTTTGTACCACCACTCTACATCACCTTTTTTCTAGATAAGCTGGTGTTGCAGGCTATAGTGACCTTCAAGCCAAAAGTGGTGAAACTTCTTCACTTTGGGCAATCCATCACCCTCCTAGCATTCTTTGCTCCGCCTCACCCCTCAAAAGATGAGGAGAAACTCCGTAGGCTGAGCCCCTAAAAGAGCATTAAGCTTTTACATCAATCGCACCAAGACCATCAGGTGTACGGCTAGCTTTTCGTAGGGTTCTCTGGAGCAAAGAAAGGAAAGGTGGCGCATAAGAGGATTATGGCAAGGTGGAAAGTCCTTTGCATTAAGATCTGCACATTTTCCAAAAGAAAACAGAGCAATTGATGGACAGAATGGTAAACAATGTCAAACATTCACCCCAGAACATAGATCTGGGCCTAATTGCCTAATTGTGTTTCCATCACATTCGTCAAAAAGAAGCCTCTGGAAGGACTAAATACCCTTTCCACGAAGGCCAAGGCTGCTGCAACTCCTTTAGCATGCTGAATGTCAGATTCAACACACAGTTTCAATAATTTAGGCATGTCTGCTTTGTGCCATAGCTAGCAGGAATGGAGCCCAGAGCGTTAGCTGCTATGCAAATGAATTATGCTCTGCTCTGTTGGCATCCGCCCTAGCGCCGGGTCACCTCAGTGGAGGTAGCTGTGCGCTACATAAAAGCCCTTTCTTATTATTATGTCTTTGTACAATAAAGGTATCTTCTTCTTGGCGACCAGAATTATATTACTAAAACTGTATGTCTTGACAGGGTTTTGGACTTATTATTTGGGTAGAAATCCCCCCCCCCCCCCCCCCAACTAGTAACCCATTTTCCTACAACCTTCATAAAGAAGACGGGGCATGAAAACTCTAGGTCGAATCACCATCTCAAAGACACTCATCATGAAACCAGCATCTAAAGATAGGTAGGTCTGCTGCGTATGCAAAATTGTGAATAGTTGTGTCCTCGTCTAGTTACAGTTAAAAACAGTGCTTTAAATGGGCAGATATTGTCCGGTACGGCGCACTTGCAGTTGTTTAATTTGACTGGGGGAGTGCCTGCAAGTTTTCAGCAGGGGATTCGCTATTTTAATGGGAGAGTACCTGCACTTCTGATCAGCAAACAGGTATCGCGTGGGACAGTACGTCTGTATCTCCATTCAGACTTTGGAATCATTTTATTAATGGAGAGGCTTTCCAATGTAATATATGACGTTTACAAAGGATTCAAATTGACATGGGTCCATTGACAGAATACCTCTCAGAGGGTGTTACATTGCTCTTCTGTCCATTGCAAAAACAAGCTCTAAACCTATTTAGTTTCTGACATTGACAGTCTGATTTGAGCTAATGTTTGCGCACCCATTCATACTATGTGTGTATATATATATATATATATATATATATATATATATATATATATATATATATATATATATATTCCACAATTGTAGCTCCACAGAGATCCGTATCCACGAAGAATGGAAGCCACGCAAATCCAAAGTAAGGCACAGTTATTTTATTTTATTTAGAGCAGAGTTTCACCAATCTGACGCGTTTCGGGCATCCGCCCTTGCTCACAGACAGTCAGTTAGTAAAAATGAAGCCCATTAAGTACCCAAAGGTTTACAATTGGTTGTATTTTTTTCTTTTTCTCAGCACCATGTGACATTCAAAAAGTGATGACATACTACTCAGTTTGAAATCCGCATAGTCTGTTTTCCAAACATTTTTACAAAACCCCAAGTGTTTATATTTTGTATATTGGTTAAAATCCAAGAACCATAAAACATGAGCTAAATGCATGACTTTAAGTATATATAAACCAAAATATTGAAGCATGTATATATTTACATAATTTTTCGCATATAATGCTAAAATCCTACTCAATGTGTTTAAGACCATTGTTATATTAGTATCCATATCGGATTAACTGTGCACATAACGCAATAAGGTGCAAAAATTGTTATTTGTGCAAAAATAGCAAACACTTAAAACATATATATAAATATCGCAGATTAAAATTCATTAATCCAGTTCAATTATAAATATATATGCTAAAATAAAGTGCAAAAGTTCAATGTGCAAATTACGCAATAATGTAAACACACAGAGAAAAAATGTGCAAATTCTGTAATTTTTTAGATATGGAAACCTGTCTTAGACATCACATTGAAGCCTCATTATTCTACTGCATAAAATGCAATTGTAATGTCACGCAAAATTTGTATTTGACGTTTTAACATTAATAATAATATTTATAAAGCTCTCTAAACAAAACACTCGAGATGAATTGACTATTAGTTCAGAATCAGAGTCTAAACAGGCAAATCAATGAGTCTATGTCAATAAATGAAGTGAAAAAAATGTGTATCCCTGAATTATATATCCAACAAAAACAGGGAAAAATTAAAATAAAAAAGGGGAAAATGGGATATTAAAACATAGAAATTCTTATAGATATTCGTGAAAGCGAAAGTGACATAACACTCTACCAAGATCTAATCATTAATAATGTACGTTTCTATATCAAAGAAATACATGCAGGTCATCCGTCGGGTTTAACCCATTGGGGAATCTGCTATCTAATTCTAGAATGAATTCAGATTCTAGTCTTCTTAGCATCTTATCCCGGTCTCCACCTCTTCTGGATTTTGGAACCGAGGCGATAACAAAATAATTGAGGCATTGCAAATTGTTGTTGTGGCAGGTCTTAAAATGCCTCGCCACCGGATATGATGCATCATTGTTTACAATAGCACGCAAGTGCTGAAGAATTCTAACATGCACTGGTTGTCGGGTACTCCCAACATATCTGAGATCACAAGTGCATGTTAGCACATAGATAGCAAATTCAGTTTTGCAGGTAAAAGACCCACGTATATCCAACAGATCTGGGCTAAACGGTGTACGGTAGTGGGTGGTGTTCTTCCCAAATTTACACGCTCTGCATGTGGAGCAGCGTTTAAATCCCGGCCGGGATTTTAACCACTCCTCCTGCTTTCTTAACTCAGGAAAGTCATGGCAGACATGAGTTCTCAAGGAGGGTCCCTTACGATAAGTTATCGTTGGACCATCCGGTAGTCTAGGTTTTAAGACTAAATCCGTTTTAAGTACAGGCCAACGCTTCTGGACAATTGATCTAATTTGTCTTGCCTGTTTACTGTAGGCTATGATTAATCTAGGGGATTGGTCCGTATTGGTAGAATCACTGTCTAAAGATGTATTAGATGTAGACAAAAATAGTGATTCCCGAGTTCTAGCTTCTGTTTTAAGAACTGCCTGTTTCAAGACCGATTTGCTATATCCCCTCTGTCTGAATCTCTCCAGAGCTTCCATAGTACAGATTTTCAGATCCCTGTCTGTACTACATATCCGTTTAAGCCTCAGTAGTTCTCCAAACGGAATGTTGTCAACTACATGTCTAGGATGTGCACTGCTGGCATGAAGGATATTATTTCCAGCAGTGCTTTTCCGGTAAAGTTTGGTGGCCAAGTGATTATCATGTATAAACACTTTAACATCTAGAAACTCTGCTTCACAATTACTGATAGAAGAAGTGAATTTTAGATTCTCCTGATTGTTGTTGAGGGAATTGATTAAATTAATTGCACTTTCATGATCCCCCCGCACCAAAACAAAAACATCGTCTATAAAACGAATCCAAAGCACCACATGTTCATTGTAGATGTCACTGTGCGTTCGCCTGAGGACCTGCTCCTCCCACCAGCCTACGTGTAAACACGCATAGCTAGGGGAGAAGCATGCCCCCATTGCAACGCCACGTTTCTGAATGTAAACATCACTACCAAATAAAAAGAAGTTGTTATTGAGACACCAACTAGTAAGTTCTAACAATAATTTGTTATGATTATAACAATTTATGGGTCTTTTACCAAGGAAAAATTCTAAAGCTCTGAGCCCAGATGCATGTTCAATACTAGTATAGAGCGATTCGATATCTAAGGTGATAAATAGCATATCGTCGCTCCATGAGGTATTCTTAATTCTCCTGATAAAGTCCCCAGTGTCTCTAATGTAGGTAGGTAGGCCTTTCACTAAATCTTGTATGAAGTAGTCGATATATTCTGTCACATGTTCCGCTACTCCTGCAATCGCTGAAATAATTGGGCGGCCTGGAACTGGAACAACTTGTTTGTGGATTTTGGGTAAAAGATAAAGTTTGGGTAATACAGGATGTTCAACATGTAAAAATTCATATTCCTGTTTTGAAATCATGCCTTCCCTTTTCCATTTGTTTAATAGCATTTTTAGTACCTCCTTGGCTTCATTAAAGTTCTTAATGGTAGTCTTAGAGTAGCAAGATGGATTATTCAACTGTTTCATTGCTTCCTCAATATATGCTCCTTGAGGCCAAACCACCACGTTTCCTCCTTTGTCCGCGGTGGTAACAATGATCCTATGATCTTTACCCAATTTTTTAGTCAGCAGTAAATAATCTTTCTCATGTTGACTTTTATATCTTTTCCTATGTTTTATTTTGTGGTACAATTTTTTGAGATCCTCCACCACTACATCTTGGAAAACGTCAATTGAGTCCCTTGGCATAGTAGGGATGAATTTTGATTTCGGTTTGAATGGGCTGATGTTTGCTCCCACCTGCTCAATTGAAGCCATTCTGAGTTCCTCCTGTGTGGACGCCATGTCCCCATCATTCATGTCATTGGTCGCCAATTGGTGCAGCGCCAAAAAAGTTTTGGTGTCTCTAGCTGGTAAGGTTAAAGGGTTCACTATAACAGCAGTATTGATGGATGGATCCTTTTCGTTCAGGCCCTCCTTGATACTGAAGAACTTTTTTATTTTTAACTTTCTGATGTACAAATAGATATCAACTCTCGTTTTTGTGTAGTTGAAATCCGAAACCGGACAGTATGTCAGTCCAAGACTCAAAAGTTGTTTCTCGGCTTCGCTCAGGGTGATTGTAGATACATTTATAATTGCATTGTTATCTAGTGTTTTTTCCGCCAATATTGCTTTTTTTGTCTTTTGGGCGATTTTGTGTTTTTTCCGGCGTTCACCCCTCCTTTTGTTACATCCGGCTCTTTTTGCTGTTGTTGACCCTTTTGTGGTGGTTTGGTCCGAGGTCGTAGTGTCTGGAGCCTGTCCGACACTAAAAATTCCACCTCTTCACCTAAATCAAGAATAATTGTATTGGGGTCCCATGTGCTGCAGCCTTCTTCATCCGATGAAGGCCCACTCGTTAGTGATTCATTGTCACTTGGCTCCTGATTTGCATTGCCCTCTTTATTTGCTATTGCAGAAGTAGACGCTGCTGTCAAACTAATTTGTTTTGTTGATTTTGCCTGCTGTGCTTGTTGCGCAAGTTTCGTTCTTTTAGCGCTATCGAATTTTCGGGCAAAAGTGTAAATTCGACCCTGGGCATAGTCCTCCTTATCCCGGGCGAATTTATATACTTTGCGCGCCTTAATTTTTTCTTCCTGCTTAGCAAGTCTCTCATTTATTTCTTTTCACATTTTAGTAATCATATCATTGGGCTCAAATTTTGCCAGTAAATCATTGATTTCCTCGATTTCTTTCATGAGTGCCTCCCTATCAATGCTTGCATATTTGACTAAGATTTGCAATAGTTTCGCCGAGGATTCTAGATTTGTATGCCCCCCTTCTTTCAGCATGTTCGGATTAGGCTTCTCATAACTTGGAGCCAATAATATACGGAGCCCACGAGGTACACGTTTCTCCTCCAAATACATTGTCAAAGATTTATGTTCCCACCACTTCGACATTTCCTGATACATGCTTTTTTCCAATCTTTTTAGCGCCGCTTGTATTTGGCTTTCATCAGTGTTCTCACCCACACTTTGTTGAATTGTATTGCTTGTTCCTGAGTTCAACGTTACTTTAGGCAGATTTGAATAGAGTGCAGCCGCTGCCGCTTCTCTGCCACGAAGAATTTCATCCGACATTGTGGCAAAACACTCGAATTGCTCTATATTATATACAGCTGTCTTAGACCTGAGCAAAACTCGCTTCAAGGCTCCTAACGCTGTGTGCCAAAACAATCCTCCCCACCGTGTCAATGACTCCGGTTCACTCACCGCAAAGGTTACTTTTGTAGCAGGACGCCATTTGATGTTGGAAAGGACGCCGCTCATTAATCACCTTCGCCTGAGCTTCACGAACCAAGCAATCACGGGGGCTGCCGTTGGAGAAATCCCTTTGAGGAAAACAAACGAGTTGATTGTACATAGCAGCCAGCTTCCAGGGAGTGGAAGTACCTCGGACGCAATCACTTTCCGAAATTTGAATTCCACAATTGTAGCTCCACAGAGATCCGTATCCACGAAGAATGGAAGCCACGCAAATCCAAAGTAAGGCACAGTTATTATATATCTATATCTATCTATCTATTTATCTATCTATATATATATATATATTCACTTAAAAAACCATAGGTTTCACACGTTATAGTTAGCTGGACATTTCCCTCGTAAAAAAACCAATGAAATTCCCCCGTTATAGTTAGTGCAGGCAACTATAACTCACGCGACCGCAATCCTCTGCTGATGACGTCAGATATTACATCACTGATTACATATGTGTCTTTCTGAAAAATAAATATTTGTAATATATGTATAGCTAAAGATTAATGGTAGAAGACATGGGTAAATAGGTGTCTAAATACAGTGATGTAATATCTGACGTCATCAGCAGAGGATTGCGGTCACGTGAGTTATAGTTGCCATTGTTTTTTTACGAGGGAAATGTCCAGCTAACTATAACATGTGTGAAACCTATGTTTTTTTAAGTGAATTTGTACGTTTTTTAAAATGCTAAGTTATGTATTTATTAATATTTTTTTTTTCAGGTTTTTCACCGTGCGCGCGATGTGGGCACTCGGGCACCGAGCGCCCACGATGCGTTGTGCGTGCCATGCGCGCACGGTGCGCGCACCCCACGCTTTTTCGTAAAAAAAAAAAAAAAGTTTTTTTCACCCTTGGGGGTCCTTCAGTGACCCCCTGACAAAGGCTAGGGGGTCAGGAACTGTCCACCCTGCCCCCTTTTCACGTTCTCCACTTTTGTTTTTCACTGCCTCAGACTGCGAGAGACAAAATGGCGGACGACACTTCCTGATTTTGACCGATTCGAATGTTTACTGGCATCTAACAGCCAATCAGAATTACGCTCGCGCACGTCACCGTGCGCGCACGGTGCACGCACGGTGCGCGCTTATAGATATATATGTACTTTTAACTGAAATTTTCTCAGGAACTACTGAACAGATTGACTCCAGATATTCAAAAGGCACATCCCTGACCTGAGGACTACCTCTCTGCCAAATTTCAAGTAATTCTGTTCAGCCGTTCGGGCTGTACCTTGGACTAAAGGTCCCTATGGAAAAATGCATGGGGAAAACGCGTTTTGGGACCCCCCTTTTTTCTCGGCCCCCGCTTGACTAATCACCCCGAGACTTTCAGGGTAGGAGCGGAGCAGAGCGCCCCACCTATTTTGAAAAATTTGCGAGGATTCGTCAACCGGCGCCAAAGTTATTCAAAATAGAATTTTCAGATTTCCTATGGAAACAACCGCCAGTAGATGATATATATATATATATATATATATATATTTATACACACATACATATATATATATATATATATATATATATACATACATACACATATTATATATACACACACACACATATATAACAAGAAATCTCATATTCCCGATATTGAATACAAAAGACTCGCACTGCAGGATTGTGTTCAAGAAGTTAATTATATTGGTTCAAACAACAACGCGTTTCAACCCCAATGGTCTTCTTCAAAAGCCAACTTGCACATAAAAACAGCCACCATTTAAAGTGTAAGAACATAAACATAAAAGACAGACAATCGGGTTTAGCTGCTTGCACAGATATCGAGGATAGACTACATCACTTCTATAGACCATTCTCCTGACATTATAATCGCTTTGTGGAAATGTACGCAAAAGTGAGCACACTGTTGCAGGGTCACCCTCTTGTCCACGGGTCCAAAGACAAACAAAAAGAGATCGGCACTGGAAATAAAATAAAACATCAAGTTTATTAATCACTCATGAGCGGGACCACCTCCACACTACACTCTCAAGTATTGTAGGTGGAGGTACACTGAACTCACAAACTATCGTCCTTATATACAGTTTTGTTGCAATGTAAGCATATGGACAGAAATGGAAAGAACTAGTTTAGAAATAGCTATCAGCAAACAAGGGCAGATGGATGACCAGCTGGTCAACAAATGGGGAGGGGGAGCAGGAATGCTTATGGCAGCAGTAAACAGTCACCAGATAACATCTAAGAGCAGGTGCACCGGCAGCTACAAACTCACCAGCACGTACATTGCTGAGCCATGTCTAAAGAGGTCAACTAAAATAGATGACACAAGCAGGGTGAAAAGGCGAACAGCAGAGGACAAAAAAATTACGAAGGAAACTAAATGGACACCACAGCCAAAATGGCTGCTGCTTATGCTAATGTAAAATGTTACACGTTTCTACAGCCGACCCTTTAAGTATAAGCTAAAACATGTTCTTGTCCCTTCTAAGGGGTATGATATACATTGTGAATACCAATTAACACCATTTCACAAATTTCTCATTACATTGCTAAATGGACATTTGCATTTTGGACATTCGTTTTAGATGGTACACAAGTAGTACAAGTGGAAATACAGAGGGAACAGAGCATTGGTCCACATTGTATGCATAAACAACAAGAGAAGATAATTGCAATAATTATGAATAAAGCCGACAATATTTTCAGACCCCAAACAGAAAATAAGTTCCAGAACCATCTACCCCAAGTCCATGTTCCTGAGTCTTGATGTATTTCAGTGGCTATTTTATGCAGTTTGGAAATGGCATCATAAACAGAAGGGGCATGGTCAGGGATAAATACGCAACAGCTACTCCCATTAATGCGACATGCTCCACCACGATCAGCTAATATTACATTCTGTTTTGCAAAGTCACAATTCTCGTAATTTGGAGTTCTTCTGCAGTATTTCCAAGAGCCATTGCTGTTTGATAAGTCACAACCTCTACCACTCGGGTCAAGCATCTTATCTTTCTACTATTCAAAGCTGCACCAAGAAAGAAAGAGTCCCAAATTAAAGTCAACATATTGCTGCAATGCAGTGTCAGTTTGATCCACTTCATCATTATTTATAGTTCTTTTGAATCGGTTCAAGGAAATGTCATTAAACAATTTTTGATCTTTATGATAAGATGCAGGTGCTAATAACACAGGAGGAAGCAAGAAGAACACATAGCATATTCCAGACCAACCAATCGGAAGATAATAGTAACCTTCACTTCCACAAATGAAATAAGTGTTATGTGAGGATAGAAAACTGCTATTGTTTGTTCCAGTGATATTCAATACTGTAGTATAGTCAATTTTTCCCACTGGGATAATGCCAAACTGCCCACACAAAGATTTGCTTGGGCTCTAGTAACAGCGATAACAGGAGGCCTGTTACCCTTGGCCGTTCGAGTGTTGGGGAAAACGTAGCTTGTGGAGGAATTTCCTTTGCGATACTCCTCCATTTCCCATCCAGTTCCTTTTGCTTGTGGGTCCCCTTCCTCATCAGGGTAACAAACTTTATTTAGTTGTGTATTAAGTCCTCCTACATCAGCTAGAGCAATATTACTAATTTCAGAGGCCCACAACAGTGCGAACCAAGCTCCACAAGAGCCATTATATGCAAATGGCAGGGGAATGAGAGGCGTTCCTCCCTTCTTCAGATGGACTGGCATCATTCCACATACCCAGCAGTTGGTAGTATTCGTAGCATTATGAGTATGATGCAACATTTGTATGAAAGTGTTATTGAGATATGACATTTGGTGCTTCTTTTCATGATAGGGAATTGTGAAGTAATAATGTTCTGTGGGGACAGGATTAGTAGCAGGCAGTACATTTTTAGCCGGAGTTTCTTCCTCCACAACCCACATTATTGTAGCAATGATGACGGCAGTCAAAGTCAATCCAGTAATAAACATTGTGCAGCCGCTACAGATCTTTGCAGCATTTAATCTCTTCTCCACAGACATGTTCATCTCGTCGACAAACAACAAAATAGATGATGCCCATAGGTCCTGGGCAGGCGTTGGTTTCTTCACTAACGTTGAGACGAGTAGTCACTAAAAGGCTACCCCCCTTTGTAGTCAGTCTTTAACTCCCCAGGACAGTGGCTCAAACAGTCTCTTTTTGCCATGAACTTTCTTTCTTCCTGGATCGAAGCAGATATCTAGATGCACCAGGGATCATGTGGTTCGGGAAGACTTCCTCAGGCCCTTCAGGTGACGCAGCTCGTCCTCTCTCGGTGACTAGAAGTAACGGTGATCTGTCAGCACAGCAGGGCTCACACCTGCACCTGCTGATAGCTTGTCTTCTATTTGTCAGTTAACTGGGACAAATAGTCACTCATCTTGTGACTTAACCGCATACATAGATGTGGTGCTTCGCTGTATTGCGGTCTCACGGGCTGTGTGATCCGTTAAAAGGCATTCCCTGCTCCGATTTTATCAGTCACTTTCTTGTGTGCACTCCACTTAACAATTGCCACTTTCTTAGGATAGGTTAGGGCAGTAAGAAGATTAAGCACAAATTCTCCTTGCACTATCTGTGTCCCATGTGAGATGAGGAAACCCCTTTCTTTCCATAAACCGGCAAAATTGTGTGCCACCCCAAATGCGTACTGGCTGTCGGTGAAAATGTTGACAAGTAAGCCTGTACTAAGCTCACATGCTCTTGTCAGTGCAATCAGTTCGGCCGCTTGGGCAGACTTCTGTGGGATGCGAGCTGTCTCCACTACTGTCTGAAGTGTCGTAATAGCATAAGCAGCAGATGTAGTGCCATCAGGTAATTTCAAACATGAGCCATCAACCCATAACTCCCCCAGGGGTGTAACACAGGCCCACACACTCCAGGGCCCCCTCACTTCATCCAGGAGAATTAAAACACGCCCGGCCTCTTAATAAATGAAATGGTGCACTGGACATGGCACGCACGCAAGCCTGGACCCCGAGGGTCCGGAGAGAGGCTCAACTGAGCCTCTCTCTCGTTATAATTAAATGGTGCGCAAATTACAGCAGCGCGTGCGCACGAGTGGGCCCCGGCCGGGCCACTGCCCTGTTCTGACCTCTTAGCCTCTTCATTCAGGAACAGGTGCGCGGGCCCGGTGTGGCTCTGTTGCTGCTCTTTATAATATATTGAATAAATGGTGTGAGCAGGTGCACGCGGCGCACAGTTGTCTCCGTGACGTGTCTGTGCAGTGCGCAGTCTCGGGTCTGGTGACCAATGAATGAACTGCGTTGCTGGCCCCCGATTGCATTTATTGTGCGCAATGTGGGGTGCGCGTTACTAAAAGTGCGACGTGAGACTTGGGTGTGGCACATCCGATCCCAGGACCCAGCCACGGACGCTTCTACTCTGAGCAGGACCATCCCGTCCCGACCATTATAATAATTTTAATTATTACTAGCCCCTGGCCTGCCTGGCTAGCCTTGCCCTGCTGCCAGTGCCTTCTCTGCTGCTGTGCCCAGCCCGCTCGCGATTAGAGTGAAGCTGCAGCCTGCAGCCTGCAGGCCAGGCCTGCCCAGCCCCAGCCCTCAGGTCAGGAGGTGAGTCTGCATCCGAGGCTGTGAGCCTAGGCAGGATTGGTCCGTGGGTGGTGGAGTCTTAGTGGGTGGCAGGTGGGGATTCGGATGTGACGTTAATTTGGAAGGAGGGAGGTCATCATGGTGGGGCCCGGCCGGGAATAAAATGAAAACATAGTGTATCAGTCATATATGGTTCTAAGGTAAAACGGTGGCATGGGTGGGGAGGTGTAGGAGTGCAGTGAGTAGGAAATGAGATGATCTGGGGGGGTCCGCAGGTGAACTGAATGTAGAGGGCAGAACCTCAGTGAGGGTGCTGCCGAGTGGTGGGAGTGGCATAATGTGCGTAGCTAGATGCGGGGCAGGGAGTGCTCAGGGTTGTGGGCCACTTGGATAAGAAATGCAGTATGGATGAATGTAAACATCATAGGGCTTGAGTTATTTATAGGCTGATGTTCCCGCTGGAACATGGGGACCCAATCACTCCTCTCGCATGATAGCACATGGCATGTCTTTTCTCTTTTTTGATACCACAGCTTCCGGGGTCCTGGCGCATCTAGGCAGTGTGGGGGGGGCACTAGTCGGGCTACATAGATGGCTGGGGAATGAGCTCATGGTATAGAATTGCTGGCCGCAGCAGAAACTTGTCAGCGGCCTTCCAATTGTTTGTGCCCTCGAGGTGCAGCTGGGGATTGAGGGCCGGGGGTATTGAGTGGGGGGATGCAGAGGTGAGACCGGGTAATAGTTTGTTGCGTAAGGAAGAGAGATTAGAATGGAGAGTGGTCCGATACAAAGCAATGGTGAAGAGTAAGAGAAGAAAGTGAGAGACAACAGAAAAAGAGAAGGAAAAGTTGAGATATAAGTAAGGGGGTGGGGAAAAGACACACCAGTGAGAGAGATCCGAAGAATGGAAATATGGAAGGAGAGACGTGGAGATTGACAGAGAATTAGATTGAGAGGAGTGAGGTAAGGTCAGTGATGGGTGAACAAGTAGAATGAAAGAAGAAAGAGAGAAAGGAGTTACGAAGATAGAGGAAAGAAAGAAGGGGGAGAGGCAAGTGCAAGCAACTTTATTTAAAAACGCTGCAATAGCTTTGGAAGAACGTTTATTTAAAACGCTGCAAGACATTTATGTAAAAAAAAAGTGGCAAGATATTGGAGAGACAGTCTATCAAGCACGCAGCAATAACTTAGACACTGGCATCTCTTATATTGCCATTGGATTTAATTTGATTGTGAGGGACTGGAAATGGAGGGAGTAGAGAAGAAATGGGTGAAGTCAACGTTGCTCATCTGAAAACATTCAACTTCGTTCCTAGAACACACAAACGTTTAAAATTAAAGGCTGCACATTGTCCACAATGTCC